>NC_056433.1:6644543-6707043 GCF_018296145.1 Oncorhynchus tshawytscha | reverse complement strand
ACGCTAATGGCGTTTCAAACGTCACTCGCTCTGAGATTTGGAGTGGTTGTTCCCCTTGCTCTGCAAGTCTGTATCCCTGCTGCTGTTAGTCTGTATCCCTGCTGCTGTTAGTCTGTATCCCTGCTGCTATTAGTCTGTATCCCTGCTGCTGTTAGTCTGTATCCCTGTTTCTGTTAGTCTGTATCCCTGCTGGTGTTAGTCTGTATCCCTGTTTCTGTTAGTCTGTATCCCTGCTGCTGTTAGTCTGTATCCCTGCTGGTGTTAGTCTGTATCCCTGCTGGTGTTAGTCTGTATCCCTGCTGGTGTTAGTCTGTATCCCTGCTGGTGTTAGTCTGTATCCCTGCTGGGGTTAGTCTGTATCACTGCTGGTGTTAGTCTGTATCCCTGCTGGTGTTAGTCTGTATCCCTGCTGCTGTTAGTCTGTATCCTTGCTGGTGTTAGTCTCCCAAAAAATCCATATACTTTATATAAAACCCTGATGAAGGCTACAGGCCGAAACATGTTGGCTTTAAAGTGGAACATTTTTGCAACATTAAATCGTATCAACATCTGTTCAATGAAGAATATGACACTTAAAAAAAAAAATCTGACAAGCGAGCACTTAGATATGGTCATTTCAAATGTTCATAAATGAATAGAATATTTGTATATGACGTATAGCAAGGCATTTGTGAAAATATTATGTAAATATATACAGGGAAAGCGGCCATGTGTTTGGACAACTACTAGAAACTGCAGTAAATAAAACCTAATAAAAACATCTGTCTTGTCCAGGACCGGAGTCTACGCAGACCGGTGCGCTATAGCCAATCAGAGCTACAGTAGAACCTTTACACAAACAAACCATTTGTCACACAGGCCTGTCATCATTCACTTTGAACTGGACTGTGTGACTTTAGATCGTTTGAACACCTTCACCAAAAGCCACCTGAATGGATGTCTGCAAATACTGTATATAAATGTCAAGGGAGTCGTCTTGCAGTTGTGAACTTTGCAGTCCTATTGATCAAACAACCATGAACAGGTAAGACTCTCTCTCTCCCTCAGTTGATTATACACGTCAACCTAAAACAAGATCAACAACTAACGCTAGCCTTGAGCAAGATAAGCTAAAACAAATCTAACGAAGGAACATTAGATAAACACCCTCTCAAACTTTTTCAGCTAGTTGGCTTGAAGTAATGGTAACCAATAACGAATTGTAGCCTACTCGCCCTTCTGCAGCTTGCCTGCTAATGCTAATGCTAATGCTTGTCCCAACCAAGCACCCTAAGCTAACTGGCTAACGTTGTTACCCTGTGTTTTGAGCTTGCTACATAAGCAGATACGCTAACCTATTAGCCACGCTATGACTGACTTGGGATCAGTGCCTTTGCTAGTTTGATTGTATTGACATTCCCAGCCTCAGTTACTTTCGTCTGTTTTTGGCCAAAATATTGAGTCGTTGAAACTGAAACAGTTGCATCCCGAATGGAGGCAGCCAACAAAGTACCAGGCCAGCTGGGATTTACAACCTGATAGCAGTATATTTTGGACTACCTATTATGCATGACATAAGTATTTGATCACCTACCAACCAGTAAGATTTCCGGCTCTCACAGACCACGGACTACTGCACCGTATTGAGGGGAGGATGGATGGGGCACACAGCCAGGGCAACTAAGGAGTGGCTCCGTAAAAAGCATCTCAAGGTCCTGGAGTGGCCTAGCCAGTCTCCAGACCTGAACCCAATAGAAAATCTTTGGAGGGAGCTGAACGTCCGTATTGCCCAGCGACAGCCCCGAAACCTGAAGGATCTGGAGAAGGTCTGTATGGAGGAGTGAGCCAAAATCCCTGCTGCAGTGTGTGCAAACCTGGTCAAGAACTACAGGAAACGTATGATCTCTGTATTTGCAAACAAAGGTTTCTGTACCAAATTTTAAGTTCTGATGTATCAAATACTTATGTCATACAATAAAATGCAAATTAATTACTTAAAAATCATACAATATGATTTTCTGGAATTTTGTTTTAGATTCCATCTCTCACAGTTGAAGTGTACCTAAGATAAAAAATTACAGACCTCTACATGCTTTGTAAGTAGGAAAACCTGCAAAATCGGCAGTGTATCGGATACTTGTTCTCCCCACTTTATGTTCCTCTCTACATTCTGTGACATCATTACCTCTCTACACATCATTCTGTGACATCATTACTTCTCTACACATCATTCTGTGACATCATTACTTCTCTACACATCATTCTGTGACATCATTACCTCTCTACACATCATTCTGTGACATCATTACTTCTCTACACATCATTCTGTGACATCATTACCTCTCTACACATCATTCTGTGACATCATTACCTCTCTACACATCATTCTGTGACATCATTACTTCTCTACACATCATTCTGTGACATCATTACCTCTCTACACATCATTCTGTGACATCATTACCTCTACACATCATTCTGTGACATCATTCTGTGACATCATTCTGTGACATCATTCTTATGGTAAAAATGTTTCTTATGTTCTTAGATGTGATGCAGATATTAACAACCCATCATATAGTATCATTATATAGACAGATATTATCGGTTCTGATTGAAAATGTAATTATATTCTTTATCCTGTGGTCCACAACCCATCATACCATAACAACCCATTATATAGTAAACAGACTGTCTCATGTCTGGCCTTCTAGGTTCCTCTGTCCAGTGTCTGTGTTCTCTTGCTCATCTTAATCTTTTTTCTTTATTGGCCAGTCTGAGACCTCTTCACTGTTGACGGAGAGAGAGAGACATACTAATGAGACTAAAGGAATCCTCTTGGTCCTCTGTTTAAAGTCAGGAAGATGCCAATCATATATTCGTCTCTCGTGCTGCCTGCATGGCACACACAGACACACACCCACATCCCCCCTCCCTCCAATTCTGGATGATGGCCCCATGCAATACAACACATAGGGTTAACAACCCCCCCTACTCTCAACCCCTGATAGGCTGCCGGGGCTAGATGCTGGCACTCCTCTGGACCAATAGCAGGGCCCGGAGGTGATGTCATGGGGTAGTAGAGGGGCTGTTGCTGATGCTGCCGCTAGTCTGTATCCAAGGAGCAAGACTGACAGAGAAACAGCCTGAAAACCCGGAACTACCCCACCAACCCCATCCACCATCATCAACTCAGCCCTGCTCCAGAGGAGGGTAAGGGAAAACACGCCTCTCCTGAACATAACACAGAAAGACATCAAGGAGGTAGACTGTTATCTGGGGGTAGTTACACTAATATTATGGGATGTTACTTAAGGATGTAGTGTAGTAGCTGTTGGCTGTACTGGAAAACGATGCAACAACTGTCGTCTAGGAACTCTGTACTCTCTCTCTCCACGTTGTGTCTGTCTGTCTGTCTGTCTGTCTGTCTGTCTGTCTGTCTGTCTGTCTGTCTGTCTGTCTGTCTGTCTGTCTGTCTGTCTGTCTGTCTATAATCAGGTACTCTCTCTCCATGTTGTGTCTGTCTGTCTATCTGTCTGTCTGTCTATCTGTCTGTCTGTGTCTGTCTGTCTGTCTGTCTGTCTGTCTGTCTGTCTGTCTGTCTGTCTGTCTGTCTGTCTGTCTGTCTGTCTGTCTGTCTGTCTGTCTGTCTGTCTGTCTGTCTATAATCAGGTACTCTCTCTCCATGTTGTGTCTGTCTGTCTGTCTGTCTATCTATCTGTCTGTCTGTCTGTCTGTCTGTCTGTCTGTCTGTCTGTCTGTCTGTCTGTCTGTCTGTCTGTCTGTCTGTCTGTCTGTCTGTCTGTCTGTCTGTCTGTCTGTCTGTCTGTCTGTCTGTCTGTCTATAATCAGGTACTCTCTCTCCATGTTGTGTCTGTCTGTCTATCTGTCTGTCTGTCTGTCTGTCTGTCTATAATCAGGTACTCTCTCTCCATGTTGTGTCTGTCTGTCTGTCAGTAATCAGGTACTCTCTCTCCATGTTGTGTCTGTCTGTCTGCCAGTAATCAGGTACTCTCTCTCTCCACGTTGTGTCTGTCTGTCTGTCTGTCTGTCTGTCTGTCTGTCTGTCTGTCTGTCTGTCTGTCTGTCTGTCTGTCTGTCTGTCAGTAATCAGGAACTCTCTCTCTCCATGTTGTCTGTCTGTCTGTCTGTCTGTAATCAGGTACTCTCTCTCTCTCCATGTTGTGTCTGTCTGTCTGTAATCAGGAACTCTCTCTCTCCATGTTGTGTCTGTCAGTAATCAGGTACTCTCTCTCTGTTGTGTCTGTCTGTCTGTCAGTAATCAGGAACTCTCTCTCTCCATGTTGTGTCTGTCTGTCTGTAATCAGGAACTCTCTCTCTCCATGTTGTGTCAGTCAGTAATCAGGTACTCTCTCTCTATGTTGTGTCTGTAAGTAATCAGGTACTCTCTCTCTCTCCATGTTGTGTCAGTCAGTAATCAGGTACTCTCTCTCTATGTTGTGTCTGTCTGTCAGTAATAATGTATCCTATTCAGCGTTGTCTGTCTCTGTGTTTGCAGTATGTATGATTCACTCTGGGTGGATGTGTATTGGGATGAACGGTGCTGACTGGACATTAGGTAATAGGATAAGGAAAGGAGGAGACGGGGGGATGATAGAGGGGAAGTGAGGACAGAGAGAGAGAGAGAGAGAGACAATATGGATAGTAGGCTTTATTTAGAAAAGTAGCATAGATCTACTGACACGCTGATGACAGCAAGAGAGGGAGACAGACAGAGGACAGGAAGACAGGAAGACAGACAGACAGACGAGAGGAAGGAAGACAGACAGACAGACAGACAGACGAGAGGAAGACAGACAGACAGGAGAGAGGAAGACAGACAGAGGAGAGAATGCAGACTTTCCTGTCTTCTTTATTGACAAACAAGAAGTGAACAGCTTACCATGCAGAATGTTTCTATCGACCAGCCTCTCGGGTGACAGTTGTGAGTGTGCGCGTGCGTGTGGGCAGGGCACCACTGGTCTCTAGAGGTATCACGTCACAGTGGAAAGAGAGCTGTGACACAGCGGTCTGGACAGTCACAGTGGAAAGAGAGCTGTGACACAGCGGTCTGGACAGTCACAGCGGAGAGAGAGCTGTGACACAGCAGTCTGGACAGTCACAGTGGAGAGAGAGCTGTGACACACCGATGAGGACAGTCACAGTGGTCTGGACAGGAGGCTGTTGGAAATACGCTATTTGCACAGAGTTGTGCTTATTTCTGGCTGAGCTTTGATTGGCAATTTTTTTAATAACCAATCATTTATTTTTACACCAAATACTAACATTCACATACAAACAACAATTTACAGACGCACACAAACAACGACGACATCTCATCTGCCTAGACTCGCATGCTCCCACCCCCATCCCTAGTGCCTGGCCACACCCCTATCCCTAGTGCCTGGCCACACCCCTATCCCTAGTGCCTGGCCACACCCCTATCCCTAGTGCCTGGCCACACCCCCATCCCTAGTGCCTGGCCACACCACTATCCCTAGTGCCTGGCCACACCACTATCCCTAGTGCCTGGCCACACCCTATCTCTAGTGCCTGGCCACACCCCTATCCCTAGTGCCTGGCCACACCCCTATCCCTAGTGCCTGGTCACACCCCTATCCCTAGTGCCTGGCCACACCCCTATCCCTAGTGCCTGGCCACACCCCTATCCCTAGTGCCTGGCCACACCCCTATCCCTAGTGCCTGGCCACACCCCTATCCCTAGTGCCTGGCCACACCCCTATCCCTAGTGCCTGGCCACACCCCCATCCCTAGTGCCTGGCCACACCCCCATCCCTAGTGCCTGGCCACACCCCATCCCTAGTGCCTGGCCACACCCCTATCCCTAGTCCTGGCCACACCCCATCCCTAGTGCCTGGCCACACCCCCATCCCTAGTGCCTGGCCACACCCCCATCCCTAGTGCCTGGCCACACCCCCATCCCTAGTGCCTGGCCACACCCCCATCCCTAGTGCCTGGACACACCCCCATTCCTAGTGCCTGGCTACACCCCTATCCCTAGTGCCTGGCCACACCCCCATTCCTAGTGCCTGGCTACACCCCTATCCCTAGTGCCTGGCCACACCCCCATCCCTAGTGCCTGGCCACACCCCCATTCCTAGTGCCTGGCTACACCCCTATCCCTAGTGCCTGGCCACAACCCTATCCCTAGTGCCTGGCCACACCCCTATCCCCAGTGCTTGGCCACACCCCCATCCCTAGTGCCTGGCCACACCCACATCCCTAGTGCCTGGCCACACCACTATCCCTAGTGCCTGGCCACACACCCCTATCCCTAGTGCCTGGCCACACCCCTATCCCTAGTGCCTGGCCACACCCCCATTCCTAGTGCCTGGCTACACCCCTATCCCTAGTGCCTGGCCACACCCCCATCCCTAGTGCCTGGCCACACCCCCATTCCTAGTGCCTGGCTACCCCCTATCCCTAGTGCCTGGCCACAACCCTATCCCTAGTGCCTGGCCACACCCCCATCCCTAGTGCTTGGCCACACCCCCATCCCTAGTGCCTGACCACACCCCCATCCCTAGTGCCTGGCCACACCCCATCCCTAGTGCCTGGCCACACCCACATCTCTAGTGCCTGACCACACCCCCATCCCTAGTGCCTGGCCACACCCCCATCCCTAGTGCCTGGCCACACCCACATCTCTAGTGCCTGGCCACACCCACATCCCTAGTGCCTGGCCACACCCCCATCCCCAGTGCTTGGCCACACCCCCATCCCTAGTGCCTGGCCACACCCCCATCCCTAGTGCCTGGCCACACCCCCATCTCCAGTGCCTGGCCACACCCCCATCCCTAGTGCCTGGCCACACCCCCATCTCCAGTGCCTGGCCACACCCCATCCCTAGTGCCTGGCCACACCCCCATCCCTAGTGCCTGGCCACACCCCATCCCTAGTGCCTGGCCACACCCCCATCCCTAGTGCCTGGCCACACCCCCATCCCTAGTGCCTGGCCACACCCCTATCCCTAGTGCCTGGCCACACCCCCATCCCTAGTGCCTGGCCACACCTCCATCCCTAGTGCCTGGCCACACCCCCATCCCTAGTGCCTGGCCACACCCCCATCCCTAGTGCCTGGCCACACCCCCATCCCTAGTGCCCTTTGTTATTGTTTGCCACATGGTCTTAAATTGTTTTTAAAAAATTATAAATGTATCTTGGTTGCCCATGCTGTTTCAATAAGAAATCATTTAATGGCGGATTGATTATTATTACATTATTCATCTCATATGCATATGTATATACTGTACTCTATATCATCGACTGCATCCTTATGTAATACATGTATCACTAGCCACTTTAACTATGCCACTTGGTTTACATACTCATCTCATATGTATATACTGTACTCGATATAATCTACTGTATCTTGCCTATGCTGCTCCGTACCATCACTCATTCATATATCCTTATGTACATATTCTTTATCCCCTTACACTGTGTATAAGACAGTAGTTTTGGAATTGTTAGTTAGATTACTTGTTGATTATTACTGCACTGTCGGAACTAGAAGCACAAGCATTTCGCTACACTCGCATTAACATCTGCTAACCATGTGTATGTGACAAATAAAATTTGATTTGATTTATTCCCAAGTTTTTAGTAATATGTTTTTTCAAGATGAGTGATGAGAAAGGAATCATACAGCCCATTGTGTATATCACTACGGCCCCATACGCCATGTCTTGAAATATGCAGGCAGACGGATTATAGGTAAATTTACATTATAATATTTCTGCTAGTCACATTTTCTGCTCCGCCCATAATTCTTGGACTTCATAGCGTTCCCAGAAAGCATAGATTATTGAGTTAGTTTTACAGTTAAGACATGACTCTGCCGTTGTGCCGTAGAAATTTGCGGGAATTTTGTCTCTTGTTTAATAATAAATTCTATACATTAGTTTATACTGGATTAAGTGTATATTTTTGTTAACTGTAATTTCATTAGTTATGCTCCAACATTCCCTCCATCTTGTGACAACATTAGTTTTTTTTTAAAGTCGTGGTTCCAATATTTTCTATTTTTTTCTAAGAGATCGTCAGTTGGATAGGCTCTCTCCAAGGTATTGTATATCTTACCTGTCATATGAACATCCTTTTCTGACTCAAATAAGATTCCCTCAAGTTTTCTCTGATGTCCTAAAAAGTTCAAATCCAAATGTTGTTAAATGTAACTTTTAAGGTGCATGTATTTTACCAGTCCCAAATGGCTTTTTCATTTTGAAATGGAAATTAATTAATTTCCTGTTGCCAAGTCATTTATGGTTTATATGCCTTTAGTTTTCCACCTGGACCAATTTATTAGTGAATTCTGAAAATAAATACCTCATTCCATGAGGTTGTGTTTTTAGGGAGTGCTATTGGTTCTTGTAGAATCCATTTTATTTTCTTCTATATTGTTATAGTGTTCTATGTTGTTATAGTGTTCTATATTGTTATAGTGTTCTATATTGTTATAGTGTTCTATATTGTTATAGTGTTCTATATTGTTATAGTGTTCTATATTGTTATAGTGTTCTATATTGTTATAGGTTCTATATTGTTATAGTGTTCTATAGTGTTATAGTGTTCTGTATTGTTATAGTGTTCTATATTGTTATAGGTTCTATATTGTTATAGTGTTCCATATTGGTATAGTGTTCTATATTGTTATAGTGTTCTATATTGTTATAGGTTCTATATTGTTATAGTGTTCTATATTGTTATAGTGTTCTATGTTGTTATAGTGTTCTATGTTGTTATAGTGTTCTATGTTGTTATAGTGTTCCATATTGTTATAGTGTTCTATATTGTTATAGTGTTCTATATTGTTATAGTGTTCTATATTGTTATAGTGTTCTATATTGTTATAGTGTTCTGTATTGTTATAGTGTTCTATATTGTTATAGTGTTCCATATTGGTATAGTGTTCTATATTGTTATAGTGTTCTATATTGTTATAGTGTTCTATAGTGTTATAGTGTTCTATAGTGTTATAGTGTTCTGTATTGTTATAGTGTTCTATGTTGTGATAGTGTTCTATATTGTTATAGTGTTCTATGTTGTTATAGTGTTCTATGTTGTTATAGTGTTCTATATTGTTATAGTGTTCTATATTGTTATAGTGTTATAGTGTTCTATAGTGTTATAGTGTTCTGTATTGTTATAGTGTTCTATGTTGTTATAGTGTTCTATGTTGTTATAGTGTTCTATATTGTTATAGTGTTCTATATTGTTATAGTGTTCTATAGTGTTATAGTGTTCTATATTGTTATAGTGTTCTATGTTGTTATAGTGTTCTATATTGTTATAGTGTTTGATATTGTTATAGTGTTCTATATTGGTATAGTGTTCCATATTGTTATAGTGTTCTATGTTGTTATAGTGTTCTATATTGTTATAGTGTTCTTAACTATGAAGTTGTTCATGTTCTTAGCTTCATCCTTTGAAAAGAGACACGCTAAAAGATTCGAGATTTGAAAGATTTGAAAGTATTCAGAGTGGGTTTTTTCAGCAAAGGGGGCTTTAAGTTTTTCAAATGAATCAGTTATATCAGTAGATCGTCTAGAAATACGTTTAGTTCATGTTTGCCAATACTGATAGCTGTTACGTTTGGGTCCTGTCTATTTCTTTCTGCAAGCAGTTCAATTGCCAGTGCAAACAGGAGAGGGGAAACAGGACATCCCTGTCGTGTGCCCCTTTCTAAAGCAATTTCATCAGATAACGTGTTATTTGTGTATATTTTTTTGCATTATGTAATATTTTTATTAAATGTATTATTTCAGCTGGAAAGTTGAAAGCTTCCAAAGTTTTGAATAGAAAAGGCCATTCAAGACGGTCGAAGACCTTTTCGGCATCAACAGCCATTATTGATAATCAATTATTAAACTGAAACATGTTCTTGTATTTGTTTTTAAGTGTCTATAAACCCTGTTTGATTGACATGTATCAAGTCTGGTAAGACTTTTGCCATTTTATTGCTTGTGAGTTTTGTTATCATTTTGTTGCTTTATTGTCACAATGTATTCAACTTATGGGTCTATAATCAGCAGGCGACTCTCCCGATTTTCCTGGTTTTAATGTAACCTGGGGAAAAAAACGTTTGATACATGGAACTAGGAAATACTGAATTGAGTGGCGTGTATCTAATAATTATTTATTATCTCTCTTTTTAGTGATTCTTTTTTGTCTGTTGATAATTGCTTCAGGGTTGTTAAGTCTAAGAAGGCTACAGAATCCATCCAACTGTTGCTTAATTCTGATTCATACTGTGCCTTCGGAAAGCATTACATTTTTCTACATTTTGTTAAGTTACAGCCTTATTCTAAAATGGATTAAATTGTTGTTGTTTTTTCGCTTATCAACCTACACACAATACTCCACAATGACGAAGCAAAAAAGGTTTTATAAATGTTTGCAAATGTATAAAAACAAACGGACATTTCACATTAACATAAGTATTCAGACCCTTTACTCAGTACTTTGTTGAAGCACCTTTGGCAGCGATTACAGTATTGAGTCTTCTTTGGTGTGATGCTACAAGCTTGCACACCTGTATTTGGGGAGTTTCTCCCATTCTTCTCTGCAGATCCTCTCAAGCTCTGTCAGGTTGGACAGCTATTTTCAGGTCTCTCTAGAGATGTTTCATCGGGTTCAAGTCCGGGCTCTGGCTGGGCCATTCAAGGACATTCAGAGACTTGTCCCGAAGCCTCACCTGCACTGGCTTGGCTGTGTGCTTAGGGTCGTTGGAAGGTCCCGAAACCCAGTCTGAGGTCCTGAGTGCATCATACCAGAGAATCTTATTTCTCATGGTCTGTCCTTTAGGTGCCTTTTGGCAAACTCCAAGCAGGCTTTCAGAAGCTTCCGTCTGGCCACTCTACCATAAAGGCCTGATTGGTGGAGTGCAGCAGAGATGATTGTCCTTCTGGAAGGTTCTACACAGAGGAACTCTGGAGCTCTGTCAGAGTGACCATCGGATTCTTGGTCACCTCCCAGACCTTTCTCCCCAGAGTGCTCAGTTTGGCCGGCGGCCAGCTCTAGGAAGAGTCTTGGTGCTTCCAAACGTCTTCCATTTAAGAATGATGGAGGCCACTGTGTTCTTGGGGACCTTTAATGCTGCAGAAATCTTTTGGTATCCTTCCCCAGATCTGTGCCTCGACACCATCCTGTCTCGGAGTTCTACGGACAATTCCTTCGACCTCATGGCTTAGTTTTTGCTGTGTGCCTTTCCAAATCATGTCCAATCAATTGAAGGTACTACAAGTGGACTCCAATCAAGTTGTAGAAACATCTCAAGGATGATTAATGGAAACAGGAAGCACCTGAGCTCAATTTTGAGTCTTATAGCAAAGGGTCGGAATACTTATGTAAATAAGGTATTTCTGTTTTTTATTTTAATACATTTGCAAAAACACATTTCTAAAAACACAGTTTTTGCTTTGGCATTATAGGGTATTGTGATGTCATTATGGGGTATTGTGATGTCATTATGGGGTATTGTGATGTCATTATGGGATATTGTGTGTAGATTGATGAAGATTTTTATTTTATTTAATCCATTTTAGAATAAGGCTGTAACGTAACAAAATGTGGAAAAAGTAAAGGGATCTGAATACTTTGCAAATGCGCTGGACATTTAAGAGAAATGAAGCTTATGAAATCATCATTAATTGTTGTTTTTAATTACCGCATTTTGTATCTTTGTCTTTTAAATTATAACTGGTTTAGCGTGTATTTGTTTCGTGAGAGCTGCAAGATATTTACCAGGTTTATTTGCCATTAAGTAGTATGCTTTTAGAATATCGTATTCCTGCTTATTTTCAGAAATGGTCTTTTCTTCTTTACCTTGTAATGATGTTTTATGTCCTTTTTCTAAGATGCATTTTTATTTCATTTTCTAACTCAGATTACATTTTTGCAGAGAGTGACATTTTCCTAATGTACACTTTAAAGGTATTCTAAGTTATATCAGGGGTCAGCTTTTCTCTGTCCTTTATGTCTACATTTGTAATTGGTTCTCCAAAACGTTTTTTTTCTACAAATTTATTTTTTTCCTGGTGGGTTGAGACATCGCGTTGTTTAGATTTGAAAACCCAACAGTTGTATTGGAAGGGGTCTGCGCTCGAGGGCTGTGTTTGGTTCTCCTCTTTGTCTTTCTCACTCAAACCCACGTGGTCAATCAATCACTAAAAAAAGCAAGGCCCCTTCATTATCAACGCCTCGTGCCTACATTACAACATCAAAATAGCCTTCTCGACTTTGAAGTCAGGAGGACTTGGAGTTATGAGTTAGCCTGACTAATACGAGACGGTTTAACCCTTTTCGATTCAAGAACTGGTCCTAAAATGAATAGTATTAGGAGCCTGAAGAAGAAACTACCCAGATGTCAATTCAACGTCTATTCCAGGTTGGTGAAATGACCGTGGTGCCCAGTTGGTAGTAGTGTTAGGCCCCTGAAGAGGAATGTCATGTAAGAACAGATTTTGGTAATATTTTGCATTAATTCAATGTTGAGGAGCCCATCTGAGGAAGGGTGGAGACAGAGAGAGCAGCTGGTGGAGAGATCTGGAGGGAGAAGGGCTGCCACCCCTTCTTCCCTCTCCCTCTCCACCTCTCTCAGTCTCTCTCTCTCTCTCTCTCTCTCTGTCTCTCTCTCTCTTTTTCCATCTCTTGCCCTCTCTCTCTCTCTCTCTCTCTCTCTCTCTCTCTCTCTCTCTCTCTCTCTCTCTCTCTCCTCTCCCTCTCTCTCTCTCTCTCTCTTTCTCTCTCTCATCTGAATTCACTCTGCAGTTCTCCACGTGTCACGACTGTGATTTATCACACAGTCACACTGGTACAGGTTATAGTGTGTGGCAGTAAGGTTAACCTGAACGACTCATATCACAAACATCAGGATTATCAGATACCCTCTCTTCAAAACTAACACTTTTTTATGACCATTCACAGATTTGTCTATTTCCTCATTAAGACTTCAAGCACCAGTCTCTTGAACATAGCGTGACCCTGGGTGTTATGTTAACTCCAGAATATTTTAATAAGCATTCTTATAAAGTCAAATCTCATTGAAGCCCTCTTTATCTACAGGAACAGCATTGACCTGAGCTCAACACAGTGGAATCATGACCCTAGCAGGTAAGCACTTATCTCCATATACAAGACACAATACCTTCATAAAACCCCAAATGTACCTCCAACAAAAGGCCATTAATGCTGACAGGAGACATCATTTAGACACAACAAAACATACGTTTGTAGATTTATTTCATGTAATATAACACACTATTAGTCTAGCCCTAGCCAGGGGCCGTAGTTGGGTGTTGGCTAGGTTTTACACTGTCAGAGACACACTGTACTGTACAGTGGACTACAGTGGCTTGCAAAGGTATTCATCCCCCTTGGCATTTTTCCTATTTTATTGCCTTAGTAAATAGTAAATAGAAGTAAATAGATTTGTTTTTTTTTTGGGGGGGGGGGTGTTTATCATTTGATTTAAACAACCTGCCTACCACTTTGAAGATGCAAAATATGTTTTATTGTGAAACAAACAAGAAATAAGACCAAAAAAAAATGAAAACTGGAGCGTTCATAAATATTCACCCCCCCCAAAGTCAACATTTTGTAGAGCCACCATTCTTAGCAATTACAGCTGCAAGTCTCTTGGGGTATGTCTCTATAAGCTTGGCACATCTAGCCACTGGGACTTTTGCCCATTCTTCAAGGAAAAACTGCTCCAGCTCCTTCAAGTTGGATGGGTTCCGCTGGTGTACAGCAAGTCATACCACAGATTCTCAATTGGATTGAGGTCTGGGCTTTGACTAGGCCATTCCAAGACATTTAAATGTTTCCCCTTAAACCACTCGAGTGTTGCTTTAGCAGTATGCTTAGGGTCATTCTCCTGCTGGAAGGTGGACCTCCGTCCCAGTCTCAAATCTCTGGAAGACTCAAGAATTTCCCTGTATTTAGCGCCATCCATCACTCCTTCAATTCTGACCAGTTTCTCGGTCCCTGCTGATGAAAAACATCCCCACAGCATGATGCTGCCAGCACCATGCTTCACTGTGGGGATGGTGTTCTCGAGGTGTTGGGTTTGTGCCAGACATAGCGTTTTCCTTGATGGCCAAAAAGCTCAGTTTTTGTCTCATCTGACTAGAGTACCTTCTTTTGCTTCATTTTTTCTTTAAGCAATGGCTTTTTTTTATGGCCATTCTTTCTCCTTGCCTGGTCCGTGAGTTTTGGTGGGTGGCCCTCTCTTGGCAGGTTTGTTGTGGTGCCATATTCTTTCCAATTTTTTATAATGGATTTAATGGTGCTCCGTGGGATGTTACAGAACTCGACACAACTCGAAGGGTACCAAAAAAAGTCTGCAGCATTGAAGTTCCCCAATAACACAGTGTCTCCATCATTTTTAAATGTAAGAAGTTTGGAACCAACAAGACTCTCTAAAGCACCAAGACTTCCTAAAGCTGTCCTCCCGGCCAAACTGAGCAATCAGGGGAGAAAGGCCTTGGTCAGGGAGGTGACCAAGAACCTGATGGTCACTGACAGAGATCCAGTGTTCCTCTGTGGAGATGGGAGAACCTTCCAGAAGGACAACCATCTCTGCTACACTCCACCAATCAGGCCTTATGGTAGAGCAGCCAGATGGAAGCCACTCCTCTGTAAAGGCACATGACAGCCCACTTGGAGTTTGCCAAAAAGGCACCTAAAGGACTCTCAGACCATGAGAAACAAGATTGTCTGGTCTGATGAAACAAAGATTGAACTATTTGACCTGAATCCCAAGCGTCACATCTGGAGGAAACCTGGCACCATCCCTCCGGTGAAGCATGGTGGTGGCAGCATCATGCTGTGGGGATGTTTTTCAGAGGCAGTGACTGGGAGACTAATCAGGATCGAGGGAAAGATGAACTAAGCAAAGTACTGAGAGATCCTTCATGAAAACCTGCTCCAGAGAAGGTTCACCTTCCAACAGGACAACGACCCTACGCATACAGCCAAGACTATGCAGGAGTGGCTTCGGGACATGTCTCTGAATGTCGTTAAGTGGCCCAGCCAGAGCCCGGACTTGAACCCGATTGAACATCTCTGGAGAGACCTGAAAATAGCTGTGCAGCAACGCTCCCCATCCAACCTGACAGAGCTTGAGAGGTTCTGCAGAGAAGAATGGGAGAAACTCCCCAAATACAGGTGTGACAAGCTTGTAGCGTCATGCCTAAGAAGACTCGAGGCTGTAATCGCTGTCAAAGGTGTTTCAACAAAGTGCTGAGTAAAGAGTCTCAATACTTATGTAAAATGGGATATTTCAGAGTTCTATTTTTTAATACATTTGTAAAATTTCATCAAAAACAAAAATCCTTTTCATTATTGTGTATAGATTGATGAGGGGGGGGAAACAACATAATCAATTTTAGAATAAGGCTGTATGTAAAGTAATTTTAGAATAATAATATGTAAAGTAACAAAATGTGGGAAAAGTCAAAGGGTCTGAATACTTTCCGAAGGCCCTGTATTTATCTGTGATCAGAGAGGAGGTGAAGGCCCTGTATTTATCTGTGATCAGAGAGGAGATGAAGGCCCTGCATTTATCTGTGATCAGAGAGGAGATGAAGACCCTGTATTTATCTGTGATCAGAGAGGAGATGAAGACCCTGTATTTCTCTGTGATCAGAGAGGAGATGAAGGCCCTGTATTTATCTGTGATCAGAGAGGAGATGAAGACCCTGTATTTATCTGTGATCAGAGAGGAGATGAAGACCCTGTATTTATCTGTGATCAGAGAGGAGATGAAGGCCCTGTATTTCTCTGTGATCAGAGAGGAGATGAAGGCCCTGTATTTATCTGTGATCAGAGAGGAGATGAAGGCCCTGTATTTATCTGTGATCAGAGAGGAGATGAAGGCCCTGTATTTATCTGTGATGAGAGAGGAGATGAAGGCCCTGTATTTATCTGTGATCAGAGAGGAGATGAAGGCCCTGTATTTATCTGTGATCAGAGAGGAGATGAAGGCCCTGTATTTATCTGTGATCAGAGAGGAGATGAAGGCCCTGTATTTATCTGTGATCAGAGAGGAGATGAAGACCCTGTATTTATATGTGATCAGAGAGGAGATGAAGACCCTGTATTTATCGGTGATCAGAGAGGAGATGAAGGCCCTGTATTTATCTGTGATCAGAGAGGAGATGAAGGCCCTGTATTTATCTGTGATCAGAGAGGAGATGAAGGCCCTGTATTTATCTGTGATCAGAGAGGAGATGAAGGCCCTGTATTTATCTGTGATCAGAGAGGAGATGAAGGCCCTGTATTTATCTGTGATCAGAGAGGAGATGAAGGCCCTGTATTTATCTGTGATCAGAGAGGAGATGAAGACCCTGCATTTATCTGTGATCAGAGAGGAGATGAAGGCCCTGTATTTATCTGTGATCAGAGAGGAGATGAAGGCCCTGTATTTATCTGTGATCAGAGAGGAGATGAAGGCCCTGTATTTATCTGTGATCAGAGAGGAGATGAAGGCCCTGTATTTATCTGTGATCAGAGAGGAGATGAAGGCCCTGTATTTATCTGTGATCAGAGAGGAGATGAAGACCCTGTATTTATCTGTGATCAGAGAGGAGATGAAGACCCTGTATTTATCTGTGATCAGAGAGGAGATGAAGACCCTGTATTTATCTGTGATCAGAGAGGAGATGAAGGCCCTGTATTTATCTGTGATCAGAGAGGAGATGAAGACCCTGTATTTATCTGTGATCAGAGAGGAGATGAAGACCCTGTATTTATCTGTGATCAGAGAGGAGATGAAGACCCTGTATTTATCTGTGATCAGAGAGGAGATGAAGGCCCTGTATATATCTGTGATCAGAGAGGAGATGAAGGCCCTGTATTTATCTGTGATCAGAGAGGAGATGAAGGCCCTGTATTTATCTGTGATCAGAGAGGAGATGAAGGCCCTGTATTTATCTGTGATCAGAGAGGAGATGAAGGCCCTGTATTTATCTGTGATCAGAGAGGAGATGAAGACCCTGCATTTATCTGTGATCAGAGAGGAGATGAAGACCCTGTATTTATCTGTGATCAGAGAGGAGATGAAGGCCCTGTATTTATCTGTGATCAGAGAGGAGATGAAGACCCTGTATTCATCTGTGATCAGAGAGGAGATGAAGACCCTGTATTTATCTGTGATCAGAGAGGAGATGAAGGCCCTGTATTTATCTGTGATCAGAGAGGAGATGAAGGCCCTGCATTTATCTGTGATCAGAGAGGAGATGAAGGCCCTGTATTTCTCTGTGATCAGAGAGGAGATGAAGACCCTGTATTTCTCTGTGATCAGAGAGGAGATGAAGACCCTGTATTTCTCTGTGATCAGAGAGGAGATGAAGACCCTGTATTTCTCTGTGATCAGAGAGGAGATGAAGACCCTGTATTTATCTGTGATCAGAGAGGAGATGAAGGCCCTGTATTTATCTGTGATCAGAGAGGAGATGAAGACCCTGTATTTATCTGTGATCAGAGAGGAGATGAAGGCCCTGTATTTATCTGTGATCAGAGAGGAGATGAAGGCCCTGTATTTATCTGTGATCAGAGAGGAGATGAAGGCCCTGTATTTATCTGTGATCAGAGAGGAGATGAAGGCCCTGTATTTATCTGTGATCAGAGAGGAGATGAAGACCCTGTATTTCTCTGTGATCAGAGAGGAGATGAAGACCCTGTATTTATCTGTGATCAGAGAGGAGACGAAGGCCCTGTATTTATCTGTGATCAGAGAGGAGATGAAGACCCTGTATTTCTCTGTGATCAGAGAGGAGATGAAGGCCCTGTATTTATCTGTGATCAGAGAGGAGATGAAGGCCCTGTATTTATCTGTGATCAGAGAGGAGATGAAGGCCCTGTATTTATCTGTGATCAGAGAGGAGATGAAGACCCTGTATTTATCTGTGATCAGAGAGGAGATGAAGGCCCTGTATTTATCTGTGATCAGAGAGGAGATGAAGACCCTGTATTTATCTGTGATCAGAGAGGAGATGAAGGCCCTGTATTTATCTGTGATCAGAGAGGAGATGAAGACCCTGTATTTATCTGTGATCAGAGGAGGCCCTGTATTTATCTGTGATCAGAGAGGAGATGAAGGCCCTGCATTTATCTGTGATCAGAGGAGGCCCTGTATATATATATATATATGTATGAAGGCCCTGTATTTATATATATATATATATATATATATATATATATATGTATGAAGGCCCTGTATATATAACTATATGTGTGTTTCCCCTGCAGTGTACAGAGAGAAGTTGAAAGAGCTCCCCCTAGTGTCTCTGTTCTGCTCCTGCATCAACCCTCAGACCATCGACTGTAAACCCACATACAAAGCAGAAGGTAAAACCACACATTCATAAAGTTCATTTATAAGTTGTACCTTCCTGACGTTTCATACATTAGTACAACATATTCAGGTAGAAACGAAATAGAAAAGAAGACGCATTGAAGAAAGAAATATATTTGCACAATATGTAGAAACATGTGAGCTATCTTGTTGTCTGAAGGTTGTGTTTTAAAGCTCCTGTCCCATTCCCAGATGCGGTGGATCTGGGCTGGTGTGTGATAAAGGACGTGGAGGTGATAGAGTTGAACAAGCGTTCTTCGGGCCAGGCCTTCGAGGTCATCCTGAAGCCTCCGTCATTTGATGGCGTCCCAGAGTTCAACGCTACCATGCCCCAACGCAGAGAACTCTCCATGGAGGAGATCCAGAAGAAACTAGAGGCTGCAGAGGAGAGGAGGAAGGTGAGGAGGACAGGGAGGAGGATAGGAGGAAGGTGAGGAGGACAGGGAGGAGAGGAGAGGAGGAAGGTGGGGAGGACAGGGAGGGGGAGAGGAGGAAGGTGAGGAAGACAGGGAGGAGAGGAGAGGAGGAAGGTAGGGAGGAGAGGAGGAAGGTGAGGAGGACAGGGAGGAGAGGAGAGTATGAAGGTGAGGAGGACAGGGAGGAGAGGTGAGTAGGAAGGTGAGGAGGACAGGGAGGAGAGGTGAGTAGGAAGGTGAGGAGGACAGGGAGGGGGAGAGGAGGAAGGTGAGGAGGACAGGGAGGAGATGAGACACTAGGAGACAGGGAGGAGAGGAGAGGAGGAAGGTAGGGAGGGAGGAGAGGAGGAAGGTGAGGAGGGTAGGGAGGGGGAGAGGAGGAAGGTGAGGAGGACAGGGAGGAGAGGTGAGTAGGAAGGTGAGGAGGACAGGGAGGAGAGGTGAGTAGGAAGGTGAGGAGGACAGGGAGGGGGAGGGAGGAAGGTGAGGAGGACAGGGAGGAGATGAGACACTAGGAGACAGGGAGGAGAGGAGAGGAGGAAGGTAGGGAGGGAGGAGAGGAGGAAGGTGAGGAGGGGGAGGGAGGGGGAGAGGAGGAAGGTGAGGAGGACAGGGAGGAGAGGAGAGGAGGAAGGTGAGGAGGACAGGGAGGGGGAGAGGAGGAAGGTGAGGAGGACAGGGAGGAGAGGAGAGGAGGAAGGTAGGGAGGACAGGGAGGGGGAGAGGAGGAAGGTGAGGAGGACAGGGAGGAGAGGAGAGGAGGAAGGTGAGAAAGACAGGGAGGGGGAGAGGAGGAAGGTGAGGAGGACAGGGAGGAGAGGAGAGGAGGAAGGTGAGGAGGACAGGGAGGAGTAGAGATACATACACACACTCACCATAGCGATAGAGGAGAGGAGACACTAGGAGACAGGGAGGAGTAGAGATACATACACACACTAACCATAGCACTAGAGGAGAGGAGGAAGGTGAGGAGGACAGGGAGGAGTAGAGATACATACACACACTAACCATAGCACTAGAGGAGAGGAGACACTAGGAGACAGGGAGGAGTAGAGATACACACACACTAACCATAGCACTAGAGGAGAGGAGGAAGGTGAGGAGGACAGGGAGGAGTAGAGATACACACATTAACCATAGCACTAGAGGAGAGGAGACACTAGGAGACAGGGAGGAGTAGAGATACATACACTAACCATAGCACTAGAGGAGAGGAGACACTAGGAGACAGGGAGGAGTAGAGATACATACACTAACCATAGCACTAGAGGAGAGGAGGAAGGTGAGGAGGATAGGGAGGAGTAGAGATACATACACACACTAACCATAGCACTAGAGGAGAGGAGACACTAGGAGACAGGGAGGAGTAGAGATACATACACTAATCATAGCACTAGAGGAGAGGAGACACTAGGAGACAGGGAGGAGTAGAGATACATACACACACTAACCATAGCACTAGAGGAGAGGAGACACTAGGAGACAGGGAGGAGTAGAGATACACACACTAACCATAGCACTAGAGGAGAGGAGACACTAGGAGACAGGGAGGAGTAGAGATACATACACTAACCATAGCACTAGAGGAGAGGAGACACTAGGAGACAGGGAGGAGTAGAGATACATACACACACTAACCATAGCACTAGAGGAGAGGAGGAAGGTGAGGAGGACAGGGAGGAGTAGAGATACACACACTAACCATAGCACTAGAGGAGAGGAGGAAGGTGAGGAGGATAGGGAGGAGTAGAGATACATACACACACTAACCATAGCACTAGAGGAGAGGAGACACTAGGAGACAGGGAGGAGTAGAGATACATACACTAATCATAGCACTAGAGGAGAGGAGACACTAGGAGACAGGGAGGAGTAGAGATACATACACACACTAACCATAGCACTAGAGGAGAGGAGACACTAGGAGACAGGGAGGAGTAGAGATACACACACTAACCATAGCACTAGAGGAGAGGAGGAAGGTGAGGAGGACAGGGAGGAGTAGAGATACATACACACACTAACCATAGCACTAGAGGAGAGGAGACACTAGGAGACAGGGAGGAGTAGAGATACACACACTAACCATAGCACTAGAGGAGAGGAGGAAGGTGAGGAGGATAGGGAGGAGTAGAGATACATACACACACTAACCACAGCACTAGAGGACTCTCAAAAGCCCGTTTTTAGCATGGGCAGCGCCATTGAGGACTTTCACCAATTTGAAGCGGGACTTCCTATTGGTTAAGGAAGGTTCCGTTTATTTACTAATTCATAGAAGTAGAAGAAGAACATTGACTTGGATATATGGTCCTCAATGGAGCTGCCCATGATCCCAGGCACCATAATGGGACAGATGTTGCATCCTCTAAGTATCTCTATGGTACAAACACACACCTGTCTATATCCTGACACCACTGCTCACACCGCCCTCTAGTGCCAGGAGGCTGAGCTGCTGAAGCACCTGGCAGAGAAGAGAGAGCACGAGAGAGAGGTGATTCAGAAGGCCTTACAGGAGAACAACAACTTCATCAAGAACTCCAAGGAGAAGCTGGAGCAGAAGATGGAGGCCAACAAGGAGAACAGAGAGGCTCTACTGGCGGCCATGTTGGAACGACTGCAGGAGAAGGTGATGTTTCGCCACGGTCACGCTCTTTCTCTTCAGTCTGTCTGTCTGTCTGTCTGTCTGTCTGTCTGTCTGTCTGTCTGTCTGTCTGTCTGTCTGTCTTCCTTATTTATTTATCTTGAGTTTCTCTCTCTAGTCTCTTTCTACTCTCTTTCTCTCTCTCTCTCTCTCTCTCTCTCTCTCTCTCTCTAGTCTCTGTCTCTCTCTAGTCTCTCTCTCTCTCTCTAGTCTCTGTCTCTCTCTAGTCTCTTTCTCTCTCTCTAGTCTCCCTCCCTCTATTTTATTTACAGTGCCTTGAAAAAGTATTTGCTCCCTTTCTGATTTTCTCTATTTTTGCACATTTTAAACACTGAATGTTATCAGATCTTCAACCAAAACCTAATATTAGATAAAGGGAACCTGAGTTTACAAATAACAATAGCTCTCTCATCGTCACTCACATCCTACCATACCTTTGTCTGTACATTATGCCTTGAATCTATTCTACCGTGCCCAGAAACATGCTCCTTTTACTCTCTGTTCCGAACGAACTAGACGACCAGTTGTTATAGCCTTTAGCCGTACCCTTATCCTACTCCTCCTCTGTTGCTCTGGTGATGTACAGGTTCATCCATGCCCTACAGTGCCTAGTTCCACTCCCATTCCCAAGGCACTTGTTGACTTCTGTAACTGTACAAGCCTTGGTTTCATGCATGTTAACATTAGAAGCCTCCTCCCTAAGTTTGTTTTTTTCATTGCCTTAGCACACTCTGCCAACCCGGATGTTGGAGTTGCACACCACACTCTGCGGAGTTGCAATCTACTGCAGAGATAGCCTGCAGAGTTCTGTCTTACTATCCAGGTCTGTGCCCAAACAATTTGAGCTTCTACTTTTAAAAATCCACCTCTCTAAAAACAAGTCTCTCACCGTTGCCGCTTGTTATAGACCCCCTTCTGCCCCGAGCTGTGCTCTGGACACCATATGTGAACTGATTGCCCCCATCTATCTTCAGAGCTCGTGCTGCTAGGCGACCTAAACTGGGATATGCTTAACACCCCAGCCATCCTACAATCTAAGTGTGATGCCCTCAATCTCACACAAATTATCAATGAACCTACCAGGTACAACCCCAAATGCGTAACCATGGGCACCCTCATAGATATCATCCTAACTAACTCGCCCTCCAAATACACCTCTGCCTTTGTCAACCAGGATATCAGCGATCACTGCCTCATTGCCTGCGTCCGTAATGGGTCAAACGACAACCCTCATCACTGTCAAACCCTCCCTAAAACACTTCAGCAGGCCTTTCTAATCGACCTGGCCGGGGTATCCTGGAAGGATATTGACCTCATCCCGTCAGTAGATGTTGCCTGGATGTTCTTTAAAAGTGCTTTCCTCACCATCTTAAATAAGCAGGTCACGTACAAAAAATGTAGAACCAGGAACAGATATAGCCCTTGGTTCACTCCAGACCTGTTTGCCCTTGACCAGCACAAAAACATCCTGTGGCGTTCTGCATTAGCATCGAATAGCCCCAGCAATATGCAACTTTTCAGAGAAGTTAGGAACCAATATACACAGGCATTTAGGAAAGCAAAGGCTAGCTTTTTCAAACAGAAATTTGCGCCCTTTAGCACAAACTCAAAAAAGTTCTGGGACGCTGTAAAGTCCATGGAGAATAAGAGCATCACCTCCCAGTTGCCCACTGCACTGAGGCTAGGAAATATTGTCACCACCGATAAATCAGCGATAATTGAGAATTTCAAGAAGCATTTTTCTACGGCTGGTCATGCTTTCCACCTGGCTACCCCTACCCCAGTCAACAGTCCTGCACCACCCACAGCAACTTTCCCAAGCCTCCCCCATTTCTCCTTCACCCATATCCAGATAGCTGATGTTCTGAAAGAGCGGCAAAATCTGGACCCCGACAAATCAGCCGGGCTAGATAATCTGGACCCTCGCTTTCAAAAATGATCCGCCGTAATGGTTGCAACCCCTATCACTAGCCTGTTCAACCTCTCTTTCGTATCTTCTGAGATCCCCAAAGATTGGAAAGCTGCCGCGGTCATCCCCCTCTTCAAAAGGGAGACACTCTAGACTCAAACTGCTACAGACCTATATCTATCCTGCCCTGCCTTTCGAAGGTCTTCGAAAGCCAAGATAACAAACAGATCATCGACCATTTCAAATAGCACCATACCTTCTCCGCTATGCAATCTGGTTTCCGAGCTGGTCATGGGTGCACCTCAGCCACGCTCAAGGTCCTAAACGACATCATAACCGCCATCGATAAGAGACAGTACTGTGCAGTTGTATTCATCGACCTGGCCAAGGCTTTCGACTCTGTCAATCACCACATTCTTATTGGCAGACTCAACAGCCTTGGTTTCTCAAATGACTGCCTCGCCTGGTTCACGAACTACTTCTCAGAGATCATTGTGTCAAATCGGAGGGCCTGTTGTCCAGACTTCTGGCAGTCTCTATGTGGGTAACACAGGGTTCAATCCTCGGGTTGACTTTTTTCTCTGTATACATCAATGATGTCACTCTTGCTGCTGGTGATTCTCTGATTCACGACACCATTCTGTATACTTCTGGCCCTTCTTTGGACACTGTGTTAACTAACCTCCAGACGAGCTTCAATGCCATACAACTCTCCTGTGGCCTCCAACTGCTCTTAAATGCAAGTAAAACTAAATGCATGCTCTTCAACCAATCACTGCCTGCACCTGCCCGCCCGTCCAGCATCACTACTCTGGACGGTTCTGACTTAGAATATGTGAACAACTACAAATACCTAGGTGTCTGGTTAGACTGTAAACTCTCCTTCCAGACTCACATTAAGCATCTCCAATTCAAAATTAAATCTAGAATCGGGTTCCTATTTTGCAACAAAGCATCCTTCACTCATGCTGCCAATCATACCCTTGTAAAACGGACCATCCTAACGATCCTTGACTTCGGCGATGTCATTTACAAAATAGCCTCCAACACTACTCAGCAAATTGGATGCAGTCAATCACAGTGCCATCCGTTTTGTCACCAAAGCCCCATATGCTACCCACCACTGCGACCAGTCTGCTCTCGTTGGATGGCCCTCGCTTCATATTCGTCGCCAAACCAACTGGCTCCAGGTCATCTATAAGTCTCTGCTAGTTAAAGCCCCGCCTTATCGCAGCTCACTGGTCACCATAGCAGCACCCACCCATAGCACACGCTCCAGCAGGTATATCTCACTGGTCACCCCCAATTCCTCCTTTGGCTGTCTTTCCTTCCAGTTCTCTGCTGCCAATGACTGGAACGAACTGCAAAAATCACTGAAGCTGGAGACTCATATCTCCCTCACTAGCTTTAAGCATCAGCTGTCAGAGCAGCTCATAGATCACTGCACCTTTACATAGCCCATCTGTAAACAGTCCATCCAACTACCTCATCCCCATAGTGTTATTTATTTGATTTATTTTGCTCCTTTGCACCCCAGTATCTCTACTTGCACACTCATCTTCTGCACATCTATCACTCCAGTATTTAATGCTATATTGTAATTATTTTGCCACTATGGCCTATTTATTGCCTTACCTCCCTTATCTTACCTCATTTGCACACACTGTACATAGACTTTTTCAATTGTATTATTGACTGTATGTTTTTTTTTATTCCATGTGTAACTCTGTGTTGTTGTTTGTGTCACACTGCTTTGCTTTATCTTGGCCAGGTCGCAGTTGTAAATGAGAACTTGTTCTCAACTAGCCTACCTGGTTAAATAAAGGTGTTCTCAACTAGCCTACCTGGTTAAATAAAGGTGTTCTCAACTGGCCTACCTGGTTAAATAAAGGTGTTCTCAACTAGCCTACCTGGTTAAATAAAGGTGTTCTCAACTAGCCTACCTGGTTAAATAAAGGTGTTCTCAACTGGCCTACCTGGTTAAATAAAGGTGTTCTCAACTAGCCTACCTGGTTAAATAAAGGTGTTCTCAACTAGCCTACCTGGTTAAATAAAGGTGTTCTCAACTGGCCTACCTGGTTAAATAAAGGTGTTCTCAACTGGCCTACCTGGTTAAATAAAGGTGTTCTCAACTAGCCTACCTGGTTAAATAAAGGTGTTCTCAACTAGCCTACCTGGTTAAATAAAGGTGTTCTCAACTAGCCTACCTGGTTAAATAAAGGTGTTCTCAACTAGCCTACCTGGTTAAATAAAGGTGTTCTCAACTAGCTTACCTGGTTAAATAAAGGTGTTCTCAACTAGCTTACCTGGTTAAATAAAGGTGAAATTAATTTATATATATTTTTTTTAATATGCAAAATAGTGAAAATTAGAAAGGGGGCGGTCACTTTCATTTATCCAATAGGAGCTCTTTATTTATCAAACTCTTTCTTTCATCTCCCTCTCTCTTCCACTTACCAGTCTCTCTAAATTAGAATTTTTTTACACTTTCAAAAACATTTGAATGAATGAATATTATACAGACACCTAACATTATTTTTGTTTCTGTCAGATCATTTCCATCTTGATTGAGGAGTTTTTGTTTCATACTGTTTTTCCGTCTGGGTTTTACCGAATTAATGCTAATAGATACCTGAATGTAAATATTGTTGTTGCTTTCCTGTGTGGCAGGACAAACATGCAGAAGAGGTGAGGAAAAAGGTACTAGCCTTGGCAGATGTGGTGGATCTGGGCTGGTGTGTGATAAAGGACGTAGAGGTGATAGAGTTGAACAAGCGTTCTTCGGGCCAGGCCTTCGAGGTCATCTTGAAGCCTCCGTCATTTGATGGCGTCCCAGAGTTCAACGCTACCATGCCCCAACGCAGAGAACTCTCCATGGAGGAGATCCAGAAGAAACTAGAGGCTGCAGAGGAGAGGAGGAAGGTGAGGAGGACAGGGAGCAGAGGAGAGGAGGAAGGTGAGGAGGACAGGGAGGGGGAGAGGAGGAAGGTGAGGAGGACAGGGAGGAGAGGAGAGTAGGAAGGTGAGGAGGACAGGGAGGAGAGGAGAGGAGGAAGGTGAGGAGGACAGGGAGGGGAGGAGAGGAGAGGAGGAAGGTGAGGAGGACAGGGAGGAGAGGAGAGAGTAGGAAGGTGAGGAGGACAGGCAGGGGGAGGAGAGTAGGAAGGTGAGGAGGACAGGGAGGAGAGGAGACACTTGGAGACAGGGAGGAGAGGAGAGGAGGAAGGTAGGGAGGAGAGGAGGAAGGTGAGGAGGACAGGGAGGAGAGGAGAGGAGGAAGGTGAGGAGGACAGGGAGGAGAGGACGAAGTTGAGGAGGACAGTGAGGAGAGGAGAGTAGGAAGGTGAGGAGGACAGGGGGAGAGGAGAGGAGGAAGGTGAGGAGGACAGGGGGGGGAGAGGAGAGGAGGAAGGTGAGGAGGACAGGGAGGAGAGGAGAGTAGGAAGGTGAGGAGGACAGGGAAGAGAGGAGAGTAGGAAGGTGAGGAGGACAGGGAGGAGAGGAGAGTAGGAAGGTGAGGAGGACAGGGAGGAGAGGAGAGGAGGAAGGTGAGGAGGACAGGGAGGAGAGGACGAAGTTGAGGAGGACAGTGAGGAGAGGAGAGGAGGAAGGTGGGGAGGACAGGGAGGAGAGGAGAGGAGGAAGGTGAGGAGGACAGGGAGGAGAGGAGGAAGGTGAGGAGGACAGGGAGGAGGAGAGGAGGAAGGTGAGGAGGACAGGGAGGAGAGGAGAGGAGGACAGGGAGGAGAGGAGAGGAGGAAGGTGAGGAGGACAGGGAGGGGAGAGGAGACACTAGGAGACAGGGAGGAGGGGAGGAGACGCTAGGAGACAGGGAGGAGTAGAGGAGACACACATGGAGACAGGGAGGAGGAGAGGAGACACACAAGGAGACAGAACGGAAGAGACACTAGGAGATGGGGAGGAGGAGAGGAGACACTTGGAGACAGGTAGGAGATAGAGGAGACACTAGGAGATAGGGAGGAGGAGAGGAGACACTAGGAGATAGGGAGGAGGAGAGGAGACACTAGGAGACAGGGAGGAGGTAGAGGAGACACTAGGAGACAGGGAGGAGGTAGAGGTGACACTAGGAGACATGGAGGAGGGAGAGGAGACACTAGGAGACAGGGAGGAGGCGAGGAGACACTAGGAGACAGGGAGGAGGAGAGGAGACAGTAGGAGACAGGGAGGAGGTAGAGGAGACACTAGGAGATGGGGAGGAGGTAGAGGAGAAGAGGAAGATGAGGAGGACGATGAGGCAGGGAAGACACACACACACATAATCATGCACGTACACTCAATACGCACAAACACACTCACCATAATCCATGTCTGTTTGTATCCTGCTCCTGATACTCTCCTCACACCGCCCTCTAGTGCCAGGAGGCTGAGTTGCTGAAGCACCTGGCAGAGAAGAGAGAGCACGAGAGAGAGGTGATTCAGAAGGCCTTAGAGGAGAACAACAACTTCATCAAGAACTCCAAGGAGAAGCTGGAGCAGAAGATGGAGGCCAACAAGGAGAACAGAGAGGCTCTACTGGCGGCCATGTTGGAACGACTGCAAGACAAGGTGATGCTTTCTTTCTCTCGAGTTTCTTTCTCTTTCCCTCTAGCCTCTCTGTCTCTCTCTCTATAGTCTCTCACTCTCTCTCTAGTCTCCCTCTAGCCTCTCTGTCTCTCTCTCTATAGTCTCTCACTCTCTCTCTAGTCTCCCTCTAGCCTCTCTGTCTCTCTCTCTATAGTCTCTCACTCTCTCTCTAGTCTCCCTCTAGCCTCTCTGTCTCTCTCTCTATAGTCTCTCACTCTCTCTCTAGTCTCCCTCTAGCCTCTCTGTCTCTCTCTCTATAGTCTTTTCTCTAGGAGAAGTAACGTTTACCTCTCCTTTCTTATTCTTGAGTTTGTCTCTCTCCCTCCCGTCTCTATCACTCTCTATTTCTATATATCTCTATATCTTTCTCCTAACTCTCTTTAGTCTCGCTCTCTCTTTAGTCTCCCTCTCTCTTTAGTCTCCCTCTCTATTTAGTCTCCCTCTCTCTTTAATCTCCCTCTCTCTTTAGTCTCCCTCTCTCTTTAATCTTGCTCTCTCTTTAGTCTACCTCTCTCTTTAGTCTACCTCTCTCTTTAGTCTACCTCTCTCTTTAGTCTCCCTCTCTCTTTAGTCTCCTTCTCTCTTTAGTCTCCCTCTCTCTTTAATCTCCCTCTCTATTTAGTCTCCCTCTCTCTTTAATCTCCCTCTCTCTTTAGTCTCCCTCTCTCTTTAATCTCCCTCTCTCTTTAATCTCCCCCTCTCTTTAATCTCCCTCTCTCTTTAGTCTCCCTCTCTCTTTAGTCTCGATCTCTTTACTCTCCGTCTCTCTTTAGTCTCCCTCGCTCAATAGGCACTCTTACTCTTCAGTCTCGCTCACTATTTAATCTCCCTCACTCTTTAATCTCCCTTTCTCTTTGACCTTCCTCTTTCCCTCTTTAATCTCCCTCTTACTTTAGTCTCCTCTCTCTTTAGTCTCCTCTCTCTTTAATCTTCCTCTGTCTTTAGTCTATCTCTCTCTAGTGTCTCTTTCTCTCTCTTTTTAATCTCCCTCTGTCTTTAGTCTCCCTCTTTAGTCTCTCTCTCTCTTTAGTCTCCCTCTCTCTTTAATTTCCACCTCTCTTTAGTCTCCCTCTCTCTTTAATTTCCTCTTTCCCTCTTTAGTCTTTCTCTCTTTAGTCTCCTCTCTTTAGTCTTGTCTCACTTTAATCTTCCTCTCTTTAGTCTCCTCTCTTTTTAATCTCCTTCTGACTTTAGTCACCCTCTTTCCTTTAGACCCTCTCACTTTAGTCTACCTCTCTCTAGTCTCCCTCTCTCTAGTCTCTCTCTCTCTAGTCTCTCTCTCTCTAGTCCCTCTCTCTACTCTCCCTCTCTCTAGTCTCCCTCTCTCTAGTCTCCCTCTCTCTAGTCTCTCTCTCTAGTCTCTCTCTCTCTCTAGTCTCCCTCTCTCTAGTCTCCCTCTCTCTAGTCTCCCTCTCTCTAGTCTCCATCTCTCTAGTCTCTCTCTCTAGTCTCTCTCTAGTCTCCCTCTCTCTAGTCTCCCTCTCTCTAGTCTCTCTCTCTCTAGTCTCTCTCTCTCTAGTCTCCCTCTCTCTAGTCTCTCTCTCTCTCTAGTCTCCCTCTCTCTAGTCTCTCTCTCGCTCTCTTTAGTGTCCCTTTCTCTTTATTTTCCCTCACTCTTTAATCTCCCTCTCTCTTTCTACTCCCTAAGTCTGTTTCCCTCTCTCTTTAGTCTCCCTCTCTCCTTAGCCCTCCCTCCCCCCTCTCTCTCTCTCTCTGTCTCTGTCTCTGTCTCTCTCTCTCTCTCTCTCTCTCTGTCTCTCTCTCTCTCTCTCTCTGTCTCTCTCTCTCTCGGTCTCTCTCTCTCTCTCTCTCTCTCTGTCTCTCTCTCTCTCTCTCTCTCTGTCTCTCTCTCTCTCTCTCTCTCTCTCTCTCTCTCTCTGTCTCTCTCTCTCTCTCTCTCTCTCTCTCTCTCTCTCTCTCTCTCTCTCTCTCTCTCTCTCTCTCTCTCTCTCTCTCTCTGTCTCTCTCTCTCTCTCTCTCTCTCTCTCTCTCTCTCTCTCTCTCTCTCTCTCTCTCTCTCTCTCTGTCTCTGTCTCTCTCTCTCTCTGTCTCTCTCTCTCTCTGTCTCTCTCTCTCTCTCTCTCTCTCTCTCTCTCTCTGTCTCTCTCTCTCTCTCTCTCTCTCTGTCTCTCTCTCTCTCTCTCTCTCTGTCTCTCTCTCTCTCTCTCTCTCTGTCTCTCTCTCTCTCTCTCTGTCTCTCTCTCTCTCTCTCTCTCTCTCTGTCTCTCTCTCTCTCTCTCTCTCTGTCTCTCTCTCTCTCTCTCTCTCTCTCTCTCTCTCTCTCTCTCTCTCTCTCTCTCTGTCTCTCTCTCTCTCTCTCTCGCTTCATCTCTATTAATGTAAGGTTTAGTTACTATATCTCTCTTTCTCTTTATTCTCTCTACAGGCTGTCTGTTTGTCTCACTGTCTCTCTCGGTCTCTTTCTTTCTCCCTCACTCTCAGGAGAAATTGATGTTTATCTCTTTCGCTCCTAGTCTCTCTAGTGTCTCTCTCTCCTAGTCTCTCTAGTGTCTCTCTCTCCTAGTCTAGTGTCTCTCTCTCCTAGTCTAGTGTCTCTCTCTCCTAGTCTTTCTAGTGTCTCTCTCCTAGTCTCTCTAGTGTCTCTCTCTCCTAGTCTAGTGTCTCTCTCTCCTAGTCTAGTGTCTCTCTCTCCTAGTCTAGTGTCTCTCTCTCCTAGTCTTTCTAGTGTCTCTCTCCTAGTCTCTCTAGTGTCTCTCTCTCTCCTAGTCTAGTGTCTCTCTCCTAGTCTCTCTAGTATCTCTCTCTTCTAGTCTAGTGTCTCTCTCTCCTAGTCTCTCTAGTGCCTCTCTATCTTACTCTCTTTCTGTCTCCCTTTAGTTAATCTATTCTAACTCTCTAAAAAATTTGCATCACCACAAATTCTCATCTAGCGTATATATATTCCTCCTGTCTAAAATCTCAAACCTCATAATTATACAGACACTAAACCCATTCTGGTGTTTAGCTTGTCCAAGTTTTTGGCTGGTCATTCCCATGTTGAGTATCTCTCTTGAGAACCTCGGGAGATATTTGTTTTATTCTGTTCATATCTGGGTTTTACCGCCTTAATGCTAATAGATTCCTAAATGTAAATATTGTTGTTGTTTTCCATGTGGCAGAAAAAACACAGCGAAGAGGTGAGGAAGAAAAAAAGAACTGAAGGAGGAAGCCAGCTGGAAGACGAGTGGAGCGAGGGAGTGGGTTTTGTGAGTCAATAAAATCTGAACTATGAACACAGGAAATCAATATTCATGTTAAGAATGTATACCGTAACGAATTGGAACAAGTGTACAAAACTAAACTGGGATTCCACAACACACAACAAAAACATTTTGATGAAATAAAAGAGACAAGGACGTGTCTGTCTGGCAATGTAAAGTGCACCAGAGTGTGAGTGGATCTGGGTGTGAAAGGATGTTTTAATGACGATGTTAATTATGTGGGGACAGACAGAGTGAATCTGGTGTTTGTGGTGGAACACAGTGGAGTGGTAGGTTGTCAATATGGTGCCTCAGTCAGCGTCGAAACATACAGTACCACACCCTCAGAGCCCACTATCCCACTAGCTGACTGAACACACCCTCAGAGCCCATTATCCCAGAGCTGACTGATCACACCCTCAGAGCCCACTATCCCACTAGCTGACTGAACACACCCTCAGAGCCCACTATCCCACTAGCTGACTGAACACACCCTCAGAGCCCACTATCCCACTAGCTGACTGAACACACCCTCAGAGCCCACTATCCCACTGGCTGACTGAACACACCCTCAGAGCCCACTATCCCACTGGCTGACTGAACACACCCTCAGAGCCCACTATCCCACTAGCTGACTGAACACACCCTCAGAGCCCACTATCCCACTAGCTGACTGAACACACCCTCAGAGCCCACTATCCCACTAGCTGACTGAACACACCCTCAGAGCCCACTATCCCACTAGCTGACTGAACACACCCTCAGAGCCCACTATCCCACTAGCTGACTGAACACACCCTCAGAGCCCACTATCCCACTAGCTGACTGAACACACCCTCAGAGCCCACTATCCCACTAGCTGACTGAACACACCCTCAGAGACCACTATCCCACTAGCTGACTGAACACACCCTCAGAGCCCACTATCCCACTAGCTGACTGAACACACCCTCAGAGCCCACTATCCCACTAGCTGACTGAACACACCCTCAGAGACCACTATCCCACTAGCTGACTGAACACACCCTCAGAGCCCACTATCCCACTAGCTGACTGAACACACCCTCAGAGCCCACTATCCCACTAGCTGACTGAACACACCCTCAGAGCCCACTATCCCACTAGCTGACTGAACACACCCTCAGAGCCCACTATCCCACTAGCTGACTGAACACACCCTCAGAGCCCACTATCCCACTAGCTGACTGAACACACCCTCAGAGCCCACTATCCCACTAGCTGACTGAACACACCCTCAGAGCCCACTATCCCACTAGCTGACTGAACACACCCTCAGAGCCCACTATCCCACTAGCTGACTGAACACACCCTCAGAGCCCACTATCCCACTAGCTGACTGAACACACCCTCAGAGCCCACTATCCCACTAGCTGACTGAACACACCCTCAGAGCCCACTATCCCACTAGCTGACTGAACACACCCTCAGAGCCCACTATCCCACTAGCTGACTGAACACACCCTCAGAGCCCACTATCCCACTAGCTGACTGAACACACCCTCAGAGCCCACTATCCCACTAGCTGACTGAACACACCCTCAGAGCCCACTATCCCACTAGCTGACTGAACACACCCTCAGAGCCCACTATCCCACTAGCTGACTCAACAACATCCACACTCTGTATTTCACTTGCAGGCGCTTACACATCAAAATGATTTATAGTGTGATATGTTTTTCCCTACAGCTTTATCGGGATGCTGTAACCAACTCATGCACTATTTTGAATTTACCGGGGAACACTGTCAATGATAAATAATTTGTGTAAAAAGATTGGATTGTGTCATTGGAAAAGGCTAAATATGTCTCAAATACTCTCAAATGTATTAAAAATGACATACAGAAATATCTCATTTACGTAAGTATTCAAAACAGTCATTAAATGTTTGAATCCACTTTGGCATCGATTATAGCTGTGAGTCTTTCTGTGTAAGTCTCTAAGAACTTTGCACACCTGGATTGTACAATATTCGCACAAATTCTTCAAGCTCTGTCAAGTTGGTTGTTGATCATTGCTAGACAGCCATTTTCATGTCTTGCCATAGATGTTCAAGCCAAGTTAAGTCCAAAATGTAACTAGGCCACTCAGGAACATTCGCTGTCTTCTTGGTAAGCGACAGTGTAGATTGGGCCTTGTGTTTTAGGTTATTGTCCTGCTGAAAGGTGAATTAGTCTCCCAGTGACTGGTGTAAAGCAGACTGAACCAGGTTTTCATCTAGGATTTTGCCTGTGCCATTACATTTATTTTTGATCCTGAAAAACTCCTCAGTCCTTAACGATTACAAGCATACCCATAACATGATGTAGCCACCACTATACTTGGAAATATGGAGAGTGGTACTCAGGGATGTGTTCTAGTGGATTTGACCCAAAACAGAACACTTTGTATTCAAGACAAAAAGTGACTTGCTTTGCCACATTTTTTTGCAGTATTACTTTAGTACCTTGTTGCAAACAGGATGTATGTTTTGGAATATTTAAATTCTGTACAGTCTCCCTTGCCACTCTGTCAATTAGGTTAGTATTGGAGAGTAACTACAATGCTGTTTATTCATCCTCAGTTTTCTCCTATGACAGCCATTAAACTCTGTAACTGTTTTAAAGTCCCCATTGGCCTCATGGTGAAATCCCTGAGAGGTTTCCTTCCTCTCTGGCAACTGAGTTAGGAAGGATGCCTGTATCTTTGTAGTGACTGGGTGTATTGATACACCATCCAAAGTGTTGTTGTTTTTTACCCATCTACCAATAGGTGCCCTTCACGAGGCATTGGAAAACCGCCCTGGTCTTTGTGGTTGAATCTGTGTTTGAAATGCACTGCTTGACTGACGGACCTTGTGGGGTACAGAGATGAGATAGTCATTACAAAAATCATGTTAAACACTATTATTGAACACAGAGTGAGTCCATGCAACTTATTATGTGACTTAAGCATATTCTTTTTACTCCAGAACGTATTTAGGCTTGTCATAACTTGGTGCGGCAGGTAGCCTAGTGGTTAGAGCGTTGGGCCAGTAACTGAAAGGTTGCTTGATCGAATCCCTGAGCTGACAAGGTACAAATCTGTCGTTCTACCCCTGAACAAGATAGTTACCCCACTGTTGGCCGTCCTTGTAAATAAGAATTTGTTCTTAACTGACTTGCCTAGTAAAAAATGTTTTTTTAAATGATAATAATATTAAGTAACAAAGGGGTTGAATACTTGACATAAGACATTTCAACTTTTCATTTAGAATTAATTTGTACAATTTCTAAAAACATAATTCCACTTTGACATTATGGGCTATTGTGTTTAGGACAGTGACACAAAATCTCAATTTAATCGATTTTTGTTTTGGGGGGGGATTCAGTTCATTTGCATGGCAAAGAGGGACTTTGAAATTAATTGCAATGCATCTGATCACTCTTCATAACATTCTGGAGTATATACAAATTGCCATCATACAAACTGAGGCAGCAGACTTTGTGAAATGTAATATTTGTGTCATTCTCAAAACGTTTGGCCACGACTGTACATAATGTCCTACTTTTTACCAGAGCCCTATGGGGGTCTGGGTCAATGGGGGTCTGGACCTATGGGGTCTGGGTCAAAGGGGTCTGGGTCAATGGGGGTCTGGGTCAATGGGGGTCTGGGTCAATGGGGGTCTGGACCTATGGGGTCTGGGTCAATGGGGGTCTGGGTCAATGGGGGTCTGGACCTATGGGATCTGGGTCAAAGGGGTCTGGGTCAATGGGGGTCTGGGTCAATGGGGGTCTGTGTCAATGGGGGTCTGGACCTATGGGGTCTGGGTCAAAAGGAATGCAATACATAGGGAATAGGGTGCTCAGACTTCATTGTGGCATTGTGGGAAATGTGTTCCCTGTATTGCTGGGAATGTGAACATTTTACTTGCTATGTCTTTATGTGTGTTGTTATGTGTGTTGTGTTGTTGACTGAACTCACAGCTCCAGGTGATCTCACTTCTCTGTCCTCTGTTGTTTACATGTCGGTCATTTAGCAGACACTCTCATCCAGAGTGCATAATAAATACTAATGACACATTTAGAAACAAAATAATATAATTTATTCAGAAACACATTAAGTGGGAAGTGTTCATTCTACTACAAACTAGGGTCAATATTTAGTCACAGGCTACATATCATATGGACATTCCTATACAATAAGAATATTTTAATTTAAAAAATGAATGTTTACATTGACATTTTAGTCTTGTGCAACTTAACTTTAATGATGTCACTGTCATTATATAAACAGGTATAATTTAATGAACAAGTCTTTTAAAGGGATACTTCGGCATTTTGGCAATGATAGCAGATACTCCTAGACTTCGCCATTGTGCTAACGCTAGTTAGCATTGGCTCACAAAACTACCTCTAACTTCCTTCATACTAAACACAGAGACATAAAAATGGTATCCACGATTTCATCTGACTCTGGGGAAGTAGACAAAGGGCATCATTGCCAAAATCCCGAAGTATCCCTTTAAATAAACAAGTCATTTAAACAAGTAATTTAAATGAACTAAAACACGGTAGGACAGTATGAACAGAGAATGTGAACCCTGCCCGTTGGCCTCAGACGTTTCCAGGTAGACTATATGTCTAGAGGTCGGATACATCACTTTGTCCATTTCCACGGGTCAACATCAAAGCCAAAGACAAAACACATCAACGTCCATTATTCACTTCTAAGACATCTACGTTACAGCCATGCTACTCTACAGAGTTAGGGTCCATTTCAATCAATTCAGGAAATGTACAAAATAATCAGAAATCCATTTTCTATGGAAACCTTTTATATTTAAAGAATTTTGAAGAATTTTGAAATGATTTTCCTTGAATTAGGAGTTCTCTTATTATCACTGCTTCTGAGGGAAAATGCTGGGTCTCACACAGGTACAGCCCACATTTACACTCTCACTGTCCAGTTTGTAGAAATAACCCTTCTTCTTCCCCTTCCTCCTCTTCCTCCCTCCGCTGCTGCCCTTCTCTCCCTGAACCCTGCAAAAAAAAAGTCCCCAAAGGTCAGACAACTGATTCAGATATATGAATTATAACATTACATTTAAAAAAAATAATTTTAAAATACAGTTATCACCCTTTTATTTCTCAAAAGTGAACTTAATTCAATTCAATACATGACATTTATCCTCTGAGGAGCGATTTAAGATAAGGTAAGTCAGTAATCGTAATAATATCATAATATGTCCAAAGATTACCTGCGGAGCACCAAGGTCTGATGGAGTATGGGTTTGGACTCCAACCCCATGTCCTCTTCTCCGTCTGGGGTTAGACAGCCAGACCTCTGGCACTGAGCCTGGGAGATATGTTGAGGGACCCGGGTCTCATCGTATGTGTCGCTGGTGAGGGAGAGCGGGCAGAATAGGGGGGTGGGGAGGGGGATAGAGAGAGAGAGACCTGTTATTCGTCGCCTAAAGAAAGAACTCGTAAAGTGTATATAATCGAGACACAAAATGCCACAAAACACATTTAATAAAATATATATATTCATTCTATTTCCGTTAAACTTGTCATTTATGTTAAAAAAAATAGTTATGAACACATCACATCCATGTCCAACAGTAGCTGTACTATAACAAAGTCACCTGTATGTCCACGGAGAGAGAGACCTGGTGGCTTTATGAAGGACAGGGAAGACAGCGGTCTTCAGGTTAGGATCCAGAACTAAACCTACAGTCATTACTCTCCGTCCAAAGACCTCGACTGGGCCGGAGCCATTGGCTGCCTTCCGTTTGGTCTTCTGGCTTTTCTTACGTCCATCCAGTGACATGATCAGACCCAGCACCAGTAAACCTCTGAAGACCTGACCAACACGACAGAGCTTCAATACCCGTTCACCTATATCTATAATAACACTTATAAAATGGTGGTCATTTAGTAATGAACAGCACATAAATTTATCGTGATACAAAGGCTGGTTTACACAGACAACCCAATTCTGATCTTTTGCCTAATTATTGGAAAGACCAATTAGAGGAAAAAGATCAGAATTGGGCTGTCTGTGTAAACGCAGACAAACGAGGTCTAAATTAAATGTCAAAATCAAAAATGAATTGGCAGAAAAATGTCACCTATCCCCACCCCTACCTGATGTCCCAACAGGCAAAACTGTACATAGTGAAATAGTCCTATTCGTAGCAAGGAGTTAAAGAACAGCTGAGACTCACCATGACCAGAAGCATATCTCTCTCTCTCGCTCTGTCTATCTGTCTCTGTCTGTCTCTCTCTCTCTCTCTCTGCTGTCTGTCTGTCTCTTCAGAGGGACACGTTGCTGTGACAGAATGTTTCAAGTTGCCTTTGTTCTAGAAGCAGGGTTCCAATGCTGTACGTATTTCCGGTGACTGTCGTCGATCAACAGATAACACACTTAGATCAAAAATATTGATGATGTAGTTAGATTTTTTTTTTTTTTATCCCAGAGATACTATCAAGATGTTTCAGAGCATATGTAATGAAATGCAAAACCATAGAATATCTATTAAGTATCAACAACCAAGGTTGGGATCATTTCCATTTGAATTCCAGTCAAATCAGGAGCTACACTGAAATTCCAAAGTCAATTATTTTCAATGCTTTTTCAATGAGCAAAAAAAAATGTTTGCTGGAATTTGGTGAACATTCTGAATAGACTGGAATTGAAATGGAATTGATCCCAACCTTGGCTGTTAATACAGTGTGTTCTGAGAGAATCATGTCAGCAGGAATACATATCAACATAAACCTCAGGTTGTGACCTTTAACTCAGGAAGTCAACATATAACTCTGTATAATGGTAGTGTGCTACAGAATCCCATCCTTTTTACCATTTATCACCAGAACAATCTGACAGTGACACACGTTGTGCCTACTACAACTCCTTCTCTACATCCTCTCGTTGGCCTTACCTCTTTTTTCTCTCTCTTTTTTTCTTTCCATTTCCTAAAGCGGTTCCATTTTACTTGACCTTGTTTTGACTTACTGTAATCTCAACGTCAGATAAAACCCCCCAATGAGTGGCTAGACCCCAGTCGTTCTCCTGGTGTTATAAAACCCTAACCCTTGTTAGCTAACTGAAACATGCATATCAAAGCTCTGAAACTGATGACCTAGGTGACATACATACTGAACAGACAAATGCCTACGTCCGGGGTTAGAAAGGTGTGAACAGGGAGTTTTCAAGGAGTGATTTGCTGTGCTGATATATACAGTCACTCTTTAGTAGGTCAGTCATGATCAGTCAGAAATAGAGGAAGGACTAAAAACAAACAAAAAATAACTATTATAAAATAAACTGTGAATGTAAAATGTGTATAAGATGAAGGTAGAAGCAGAAGTGTTTATTAGTTTACTCCAATTGGGGGATCGGCGGAAGGGTTTGTGGGGAATAATAATAAAGGTATATTCTTTAAAAAAGTATGTATGTCTGTATAGGTATGTGTATGTATATATGTATATATATATATCTATATAGGTATGTGTATGTATATATGTGTATATATATATCTATATAGGTATGTGTATGTATATATTTATATATATATATCTATATAGGTATGTGTATGTATATATTTATATATGTATGTCTATATAGGTATGTGTATGTATATATGTATATCTATATAGGTATGTGTATGTATATATGTGTATATGTATGTCTATATAGGTATGTGTATGTATATATGTATATATATATGTCTAAATCAAAATCAAATCAAATTTATTTATATAGCCCTTCGTACATCAGCTGATATCTCAAAGTGCTGTACAGAAACCCAGCCTAAAACCCCAAACAGCAAGCAATGCAGGTGTAGAAGCACGGTGGCTAGGAAAAACTCCCTAGAAAGGCCAAAACCTAGGAAGAAACCTAGAGAGGAACCAGGCTATGTGGGGTGGCCAGTCCTCTTCTGGCTGTGCCGGGTGGAGATTATAACAGAACATGGCCAAGATGTTCAAATGTTCATAAATGACCAGCATGGTCCAATAATAATAAGGCAGAACAGTTGAAACTGGAGCAGCAGCATGGCCAGGTGGACTGGGGACAGCAAGGAGTCATCATGTCAGGTAGTCCTGGAGCTCAGGTCCTAGGGCTGATGTCTATATAGGTATGTGTATGTATATATGTGTATATGTATATAGGTATGTGTATGTATATATGTATGTCTATATAGGTATGTGTATGTATATATGTGTATATGTATATGTATATAGGTATGTGTATGTATATATATGTATATGTATATAGGTATGTGTATGTATATATGTGTATAGGTATGTTTAAGGTTGCAAGTTCGAATCCCGGAGCTGACAAGGTACAAATCTGTCGTTCTGCCCCCTGAACAGGCAGTTAACCCACTGTTCCTAGGCCGTCATTGAAAATAAGAATTTGTTCTTAACTGACTTGCCTAGTTAAATAAAGGTAAAAATAAAAATACAAAAAAATAAAAATATGTATATCTATATAGGTATCAAATCAAATCAAATTTATTTATATAGCCCTTCGTACATAAGCTGATATCTCAAAGTGCTGTACAGAAACCCAGCCTAAAACCCCAAACAGCAAGCAATGCACGTGTAGAAGCACAGTGGCTAGGAAAAACTCCCTAGAAAGGCCAAAACCTAGGAAGAAACCTAGAGAGGAACCAGGCTATGTGGGGTGGCCAGTCCTCTTCTGGCTGTGCCGGGTGGAGATTATAACAGAACATGGCCAAGATGTTCAAATGTTCAAAAATGACCAGCATGGTCGAATAATAATAAGGCAGAATAGTTGAAACTGGAGCAGCAGCACGGTCAGGTGGACTAGTTGTATTGTTTGTATGTCATTATATTTAAAATGTGTATAGTGAACAAAAATATAAACACAATATGTAAAGTGTTGGTCCCACGTTTCATGAAATAAAAGATCCCTGTCATTTTCTTGACTGCAGTCATAAGCCCCATAACAGACTGCTCCCCTTTGAAGTGGTCTCTTCATGGATGAGCGAGCGGTTGGCTGATGTCAATGTTATGAACAGAGTGCCGGTGGGGTTATGCTATGGGCAAGCATAAGCTACGGACATTGAACACAATTGCATTTTATCGAGGGCAATTTGAATGCACAGAGATACCGTGACGAGATCCTGGGGCTCATTGTCGTGACATTCATCCGCCGCCATCACCTCCAGTTTCAGCGTCATAAAGCACGGTCCCATGTCACAAGGATCTGTACACAATTCCTGGAAGCTGCCATTGAGCATGTTTGGGATGCTCTGGATTGATGTGTGCGACAGCGTGTTCCAGTTCACGCCAATATCCACAGGCCACAATCAACAGCCTGATCAACTCTATGTGAAGAAGATGTGTCTCGCTGCATGAGGCAAAATGGTGGTCAGACCAGATACTGACTGGTTTTCTGATCCACACCCCTACCTTTTCTTTAAGGTATCTGTGACCAACAGATGTATATCTGTCTTCCCAGTCATGTGAAAACCATAGATTAGGGCTTTATTAAATTCATTTAAATTGACTGTATTCCTTATATGAACTGTAACTCAGTAAAATCTTTGAAATTGTTTCATGTCGCTCACCTCCTCCCTGTAGGCCGTCTCATCGTTGTTGGTAATCAAGCCTACCACTGTAGTGTCGTCTGCAAACTTGATGATTGAGTTGGAGGCATGCATGGCCGCGCAGTCATGGGTGAACAGGGAGTACAGGAGAGGGCTGAGAACACACCCTTGTGGGGCCCCAGTGTTGAGGATCAGCGGGCTGGAGATGTTGTTTCATACCCTCACCACCTGGGGGCGGCCCATCAGAAAGTGGAGGACCCAGTTGCATAGGGCGGGGTCAAGACCCAGGGTCTCAAGCTTAATGATGAGTTTGGAGGGTACTACAGTGTTGAATGCTAAGCTGTTGTCAATGAACAGCATTCTTACATAGGTATTCCTCTTGTCCAGATGGGATAGGGCAGTGTGCAGTGTGATGTCGACTGCATCGTCTGTGGACCTGTTGGGGCCGTATGCAAATTGGAGTGAGTCTAGGGCAGGGCAGTATACTATATACCAACCCCTATGGGTCCTGGTCTACAGTAGTATACTATATATCAGGGGTGCACATTTAGAATTCAAAGAGGTCCAGCGACTAACCTTTTCTCCCCTCCAAAGGTCCAAACCATTAAAATGTCTAACGTGCGCTATGATTTGGGGTCATATGTAGTTCTTGTATATGTATAGCTAATAAACAAAGTACTACATTACAATGACATTTCAACAATATTTATTGCACATTTTCAATGCAGACACATTAAACATACATATGCAGCCGAATCATAAGTGAAAGTGGACCTGTCACAAATGTTCTCATTCCAAGCAGAACAAGACTGCATCGTCACACAACAAGACTGCATCGTCACACAACAAGACTGCATCGTCACACAACAAGACTGCATCGTCACAAATGTTCTCATTCCAAGCAAATGTTCTGCATTCCAAACAAGACTGCAGAACAAGACTGCATCGTCACAAATGTTCTGTTCTCATTCCAAGCAGAACAAGACTGCATCGTCACAAATGTTCTCATTCAACAGAACAAGACTGCATCGTCACACAACAAGACTGCATCGTCACACAACAAGACTGCATCGTCACACAACAAGACCGCATCGTCACACAACAAGACCGCATCGTCACACAAGACCGCATCGGCACACAACAAGACTGCATCGTCACACAACAAGACTGCATCGTCACACAACAAGACTGCATCGTCACACAACAAGACTGCATCGTCACACAACAAGACTGCATCGTCACAAAGAAAAATAACAAAAGTTGCCTGTTTCTGAAAAAGGTGCTTTGATTTTTGAACAAATACGAAACCACATGTTTAATGTTTATCTTTCCTACTCTCTCCCACTTCACAACTCTATCTCTCTTCTTTAGTGAGAGAAATGGGCTGTTTCTCACCCTGACAGTCATTTGAACCTTGGCTGGAGTCAGTGTCATTCTCATACACATGTGTAGGTGCTCATTGGTGAGTGGAGAATGGTACTTATCTGTTAATGATGTTCATAGTGGAGATAGAAGACACAGCTGTATGTGGAGCCAAACATGGTCAAGGTGTGTACTGATAGTTTGGTTAGACCAGGGAACACAGTCTCAGACACAGCTGTATGTGGAGCCAAACATGGTCAAGGTGTGTACTGATACTGTTAGACCAGGGAACACAGTCTCAGACACAGCTGTATGTGGAGCCAAACATGGTCAAGGTGTGTACTGATAGTTTGGTTAGACCAGGGAACACAGTCTCAGACACAGCTGTATGTGGAGACAAACATGGTCAAGGTGTGTACTGATACTGTTAGACCAGGGAACACAGTCTCAGACACAGCTGTATGTGGAGACAAACATGGTCAAGGTGTGTACTGCTACTGTTAGACCAGGGAACACAGTCTGACACAGCTGTATGTGGAGACAAACAGGGTCAAGGTGTGTACTGATAGTTTGGTTAGACCAGGGAACACAGTCTCAGACACAGCTGTATGTGGAGCCAAACATGGTCAAGGTGTGTACTGATAGTTTGGTTAGACCAGGGAACACAGTCTCAGACACAGCTGTTTGTGGAGCCAAACATGGTCAAGGTGTGTACTGATAGTTTGGTTAGACCAGGGAAAGTCTCAGACACAGCCTGATAGAGTCATGATCAGTTAGCTGGTTAGACCAGGAGATCACAGTCTCAGACACAGCCTGCAGCCAGGAAGGGTCATGATCAGTCAGTTGAAAGTGCTCTCTTAGTACAACATTTGCTTGCAGATCAATCCATTCTATCTGTAGAGATCCACCATGTGCCCACGTGAAGATCTGTGTCACCTCCTTTGAAAATCCTCTGACATCTGTGATGAAGTTTAGATTCTCAATTAGAAGAGGCGCTGCTGTCCAAGGCTGAAGCTGTCAAAGCGATTTTCTGAAGTTTCCAATCAGCTTATCTATCAAGTCAACATGAGGAGAAACATCTCTCTCACCCTGAATCTGTTCCTGCACTTTTGGGAAGTGTGCAACGTGTCTCCTTGAAGATCTTCCTTGAACACTTCCAGTTTCCTCTGGAAGGAGCGGACAGACGTCATCAAATCACAAACTAAATCGTTCTTGCCCTGTAGTTTCAATTTGAGCTCATTAAGGTGTGATGTGACGTCTACCAAAAAAAGCAACAATATCCATATTCAATATCCAGTGAATGCGAGAGGAGGTGGACCGATCATACTGGGCTTCGAGTTTGTTTATTTTATGCGTGTCCTCACCTCAGACTGCTGTGGGATATGTTTGCTCAAAAGGTTTGTGCTTTGTCTCGTAGTGGCGCTTCACGTTGGCACTTTTTTAAATTAGAGCCACGGTCTCTGAACATATCAGGCAGAGTGGTTGGACACTCGCTGTGGGAAGGATAAATATGAGAGAGGAACCAGGCTATGAGGGGTGGCCAGTCCTCTTCTGGCTGTGCCGGGTGGAGATTATAACAGAACATGGCCAAGATGTTCAAATGTTCATAAATGACCAGCATGGTCGTATAATAATAAGGCAGAACAGTTGAAACTGGAGCAGCAGCATGGTCAGATGGACTGAAATGGCTGATATGGCTACTGTATTGCGATCACTACATCCGATGGATCTGGATACTGCTTTCAAACAAATTTCTGGAGCATTAGTAAAGATGAGATCAATACATATTGATGATTTCATTCCTGTGCTGTTTGTAACTACCCTGGTCGGTTGACTGATAACCTGAACCAGGTTGCAGGCACTGGTTACAGTTTGAAGCTTTTTCTTAAGTGGGCACCTTGATGAAAGCCAGTCAATATTTAAATATCTGGGGATCCAACTTAACACACAACAGACAACAGAATACTGTCTGACTGTGAGGACGCAGACTCAACAGAATACTGTCTGACTGTGAGGACGCAGACAACAGAATACTGTCTGACTGTGAGGACGCAGACAACAGAATACTGTCTCTATGACTGTGAGGACGCAGACAACAGAATACTGTCTGACTGTGAGGACGCAGACAACAGAATACTGTCTGACTGTGAGGACGCAGACAACAGAATACTGTCTGACTGTGAGGACGCAGACAACAGAATACTGTCTGACTGTGAGGACGCAGACAACAGAATACTGTCTGACTGAGGACGCAGACAACAGAATACTGTCTCTATGACTGAGAGGACGCAGACAACAGAATACTGTCTCTATGACTGAGAGGACGCAGACAACAGAATACTGTCTCTATGACTGAGAGGACGCAGACAACAGAATACTGTCTCTATGACTGAGAGGACGCAGACAACAGAATACTGTCTCTATGACTGAGAGGACGCAGACAACAGAATACTGTCTCTATGACTGAGAGGACGCAGACAACAGAATACTGTCTCTATGACTGAGAGGACGCAGACAACAGAATACTGTCTCTATGACTGAGAGGACGCAGACAACAGAATACTGTCTCTATGACTGTCTCCATGAGAGGAAGCAGACAGAGGTGGATCAGATGGCAGATTCTGACAGAGTCTGAAATGGCACCCTGGGAGGTAGACACTGTCCACCCACTCCTCTCTATCCAGGTCACAGAAACTGCTGATCGCTTTCTCAGAACAACTCAGCATTACTCAGTCAAGAGACTGAAAACAAAACCGAAATTATGGAGACACCATCAGAGGCTAATCAAATTGTATTGGTCACATACACATATTTATCAGATGTTATTGGTCACATACACATATTTAGTAGATGTTATTGGTCACATAGACATATTTAACAGATGTTATTGGTCACATACACATATTTAGTAGATGTTATTGGTCACATACACATATTTAGTAGATGTTATTGGTCACATACACATATTTATCAGATGTTATTGGTCACATACACATATTTAGTAGATGTTATTGGTCACATACACATATTTAGTAGATGTTATTGGTCACATAGACATATTTAACAGATGTTATTGGTCACATACACATATTTAGTAGATGTTATTGGTCACATACACATATTTAGTAGATGTTATTGGTCACATACACATAGTTAGCAGATGTTATTGGTCACATACACATAGTTAGCAGATGTTATTGGTCACATACACATAGTTAGCAGATGTTATTGGTCACATAGACATATTTAACAGATGTTATTGGTCACATACACATATTTAACAGATGTTATTGGTCACATACACATATTTATCAGATGTTATTGCGGGTGTCGTCAAATGTTTGTGTTCCTGGCTCCAACAGTGCAGTAATATCTAACAATTCACAACAATACACACACATCTAAAACTTAAAGAATGGAATTAAGAAATATATAAATATTAGATTGAGCAATGTCATAGTGGCATTGACTCAAATATAGTATAATAGAATACAGTATATACACTACCAGTCAAAAGTTTGGACACACCTACTCATTCAAGGGTTTTTATTAATTTGTACTATTTTCCACATTGTAGAATAATAGTGAAGACATCATAACTATGAAATAACACATATGGAATCATGTACTAACCAAAAAAGTGTTAAATCAAAATATATTTGAGATTCTTCAAAGTAGACTCCCTTTGCTTTGATGACAGCTTTTCACTCTCTTGGCATTCTCTCAACCAGCGTCACGAGGAATGCTTTTCCAACAGTCTTGAAGGAGTTCGCACATATGCTGGGCACTTGTTGGCTGCTTTTCAATCACTCTGCAGTCCAACTTATCCCAAACCATCTCAGTTGGGCTGAGGTCGGGTGATTGTGGAGCCCAGGTCATCTGACGCAGCACTCCATCACTCTCCTTGGTCAAATAGCCCTTACACAGCCTGGAGGTGTGTTGGGTGTTTGTCCTGTTGAAAAACAAATTATATTCCCACTATGCGCAAACCAGATGGGATGGCGTATCGCTGCAGAATTCTGTGGTAGCCATGCTGGTTAAGTGTGCCATGAATTCTAAATAAATCACCAACATTGTCAACAGCAAACTATCTCCACACCATTACACCTCCTCCTCCATGCTTCACGGTGGGAACCACACATGCGGAGATCATCCGTTCACCTACTATGCGTCTCACAAAGACACGGCGGTTTGAACCAAAAATCTCAAATTTGGACTCAACAGACCAAAGGACAGATTTCCACCGGTCTGATGTCTGTTGCTCGTGTTTCTAAGCCCAAGCAAGTCTCTTCTTATTATTGGTGTCCTTTGTAAGTGGTTTCTTTGCAGCAATTGGACCATGAAGGCTTGATTCACGCAGTCTCTTTTGAACAGTTGATGTTGAGATGTGTCTGTTACTCGAACTCTGAAGCATTTATCTGGTCTGCAATTTCTGAGGCTGGTAAATCTAATGAACTTATCCCCTGCAGCAGAGGTAACTCTGGGTCCTCCTTTCCTGTGGCGGTCCTCGTGAGAGCCAGTTTCATCATAGCGCTTGATGGTGCGACTGCACTTTCAAAGTTCTTGAAATTTTCCAGATGGACTGACCTTCATGTCTTAAAGTAATGATGGACTGTCGTTTCTCTTTGCTTATTTGAGCTGTTCTTGCCATAATATGGACTTGGTCTTTTATCAAATAGAGCGATCTTCTGTATACCACCCCTACCTTCAACCATAACTGATTGAAATTGTTTGTTTACTGAAATGCCTTCCAGGTGACTACCTCATGAAACTTGTTGAGAGGATGCCAAGAGTGTGCAAAGCTGTCATCAAGGCAAAGGCTGGCTACTTTGAAGAATCTAAAATCTAAAATATATTTTGATTTGTTTAACACTTTTTTTGGTTACTACATAATTCCATGTGTGTTATTTCATAGTTGTGATGTCTTCACTATTATTCTACAATATGGCTGCTATAGAATGTTGTAGTGTCATGTTAATGGGGTTCTAACATGGCTGCTATAGAATGTTGTAGTGTCATGTTAATGGGGTTCTAACATGGCTGCTATAGAATGTTGTAGTGTCATGTTAATGGGGTTCTAACATGGCTGCTATAGAATGTTGTAGTGTCATGTTAATGGGGTTCTAACATGGCTGCTATAGAATGTTGTAGTGTCATGTTAATGGGGTTCTAACATGGCTGCTATAGAATGTTGTAGTGTCATGTTAATGGTGTTCTAACATGGCTGCTATAGAATGTTGTAGTGTCATGTTAATGGGGTTCTAACATGGCTGCTATAGAATGTTGTAGTGTCATGTTAATGCAACCATAATGTAGAACCCTCAATGTCCCAATTCTCTGAATATATGGCTCTGGGTCTAACTAACAATTGCCCCTAGTCAGTGGAAAGAATTACTGCAAGGCTTGGCTGTTGTTTATGGCTCGAGATGAGTATTGTGTTTGATGGAAACTGCTGATATGATACTGAAAACTAACAAAAGAGGAAACTAATCACTTTTAAATAACTAAGCTACATACAGAAGTGGTTTAAATAACATAGCTACATAGTGTTTAAAATAACATAGCTACATAGTGTTTAAATAACATAGCTAGTGTTTAAGATAACATAGCTACATAGTGTTTAAATAACATAGCTACATACAGAAGTGTTTTAAATAACATAGCTACATAGTGTTTAAATAACATAGCTACACAGTGTTTAAATAACATAGCTACATAGTGTTTAAAATAACATAGCTACATAGTGTTTAAATAACATAGCTACATAGTGTTTTAAATAACATAGCTACATAGTGTTTAAATAACATAGCTACATAGTGTTTAAAATAACATAGCTACATAGTGTTTAAAATAACATAGCTACATAGTGTTTAAATAACATAGCTACATAGTGTTTAAATAACATAGCTACATAGTGTTTAAATAACATAGCTACATAGTGTTTAAAATAACATAGCTACATAGTGTTTAAATAACATAGCTACATAGTGTTTAAATAACATAGCTACATAGTGTTTAAAATAACATAGCTACATAGTGTTTAAATAACATAGCTACATAGTGTTTAAATAACATAGCTACATAGTGTTTAAATAACATAGCTACATAGTGTTTAAATAACATAGCTACATAGTGTTTAAATAACATAGCTACATAGTGTTTAAATAACATAGCTACATAGTGTTAAAATAACATAGCTACATAGTGTTAAAATAACATAGCTACATAGTGTTTTAAATAACATAGCTACATAGTGTTTTAAATAACATAGCTACATAGTGTTTAAATAACATAGCTACACAGTGTTTAAATAACATAGCTACATAGTGTTTAAAATAACATAGCTACATAGTGTTTAAATAACATATCTACATAGTGTTTTAAATAACATAGCTACATAGTGTTTAAATAACATAGCTACATAGTGTTTAAATAACATAGCTACATAGTGTTTAAAATAACATAGCTACATAGTGTTTAAAATAACATAGCTACATAGTGTTTAAATAACATAGCTACATAGTGTTTAAATAACATAGCTACATAGTGTTTAAATAACATAGCTACATAGTGTTAAAATAACATAGCTACATAGTGTTAAAATAACATAGCTACATAGTGTTAAATAACATAGCTACATAGTGTTTTAAATAACATAGCTACATAGTGTTTAAATAACATAGCTACACAGTGTTTAAATAACATAGCTACATAGTGTTTAAAATAACATAGCTACATAGTGTTTAAATAACATAGCTACATAGTGTTTTAAATAACATAGCTACATAGTGTTTAAATAACATAGCTACATAGTGTTTAAAATAACATAGCTACATAGTGTTTAAAATAACATAGCTACATAGTGTTTAAATAACATAGCTACATAGTGTTTAAATAACATAGCTACATAGTGTTTAAATAACATAGCTACATAGTGTTTAAAATAACATAGCTACATAGTGTTTAAAATAACATAGCTACATAGTGTTTTAAATAACATAGCTACATAGTGTTTAAAATAACATAGCTACATAGTGTTTAAATAACATAGCTACATAGTGTTTAAATAACATAGCTACATAGTGTTTAAATAACATAGCTACATACAGAAGTGGTTTAAATAACATAGCTACATTGTGTTTAAATAACATAGCTACATAGTGTTTAAATAACATAGCTACATAGTGTTTAAATAACATAGCTACATAGTGTTTAAATAACATAGCTACATAGTGTTTAAAATAACATAGCTACATAGTGTTTAAAATAACATAGCTACATAGTGTTTAAAATAACATAGCTATATACAGAAGGGTTTGTATTATTTTTACTGTTCAACACCACCATGACCCAAGCGAAGACAAAATAACTTGTCGATATGTAGGGGAACACTTTAAATCAAAGTGGACATTTGATACGAGCCTGAAATCCAGAGTTGTTTCGTGCTATCATTCCACTCCACAAAAAGTTAGCACAAACAGACTGGCACCGAGGGTAACTTCACAGACTAATGTGAATTAAGAAAGATGTATTCTCAGGGGTATTCACAGATTTGAGAGAAGAGAGGCAGGGTGTGGAACCTGTAGATCGGAGATAGAGGTGGAGGAGAGGACACGGTGTGGAACCTGTAGATGGGAGATAGAGGAGAGGACAGGGTGTGGAACCTGTAGATGGGAGATAGAGGAGAAGACAGAGTGTGGAACCTGTAGATGGTAGATAGAGGTGGAGGAGAGGCAGGGTGTGGAACCTGTAGATGGTAGAGGTGGAGGAGAGGCAGGGTGTGGAACCTGTAGATGGGAGATACAGGAGAGGACAGGGTGTGGAACCTGTAGATGGGAGATAGAGAGGACAGGGTGTGGAACCTGTAGATGCGAGATAGAGGAGAGGAGAGGACAGGGTGTGGAACCTGTAGATGGGAGATAGATGAGAGGACAGGGTGTGGAACCTGTAGATGGGAGATAGAGGAGAGGACAGGGTGTGGAACCTGTAGATGGGAGATAGAGGAGAGGACAGGGTGTGGAACCTGTAGATGGGAGATAGAGGAGAGGACAGGGTGTGGAACCTGTAGATGGGAGATAGAGGAGAGGGCAGGGTGTGGAACCTGTAGATGGTAGATAGAGGTGGAGGAGAGGACAGGGTGTGGAACCTGTAGATGGGAGATGGAGGAGGACACGGTGTGGAACCTGTAGATGGGAGATAGAGGATAGGACAGGGTGTGGAACCTGTAGATGGGAGATAGAGGATAGGACAGGGTGTGGAACCTGTAGATGGGAGATAGAGGAGAGGACAGGGTGTGGAACCTGTAGATGGGAGATGGAGGTGGTCACGGTGTGGAACCTGTAGATGGGAGATACAAGAGAGGACAGGGTGTGGAACCTGTAGATGGGAGATAGAGGTGGAGGACAGGGTGTGGAACCTGTAGATGGGAGATAGAGGAGAGGACAGGGTGTGGAACCTGTAGATGGGAGATAGAGGTGGAGGAGAGGACAGGGTGTGGAACCTGTAGATGGGAGATAGAGGTGGAGGAGAGGACAGGGTGTGGAACCTGTAGATGGGAGATAGAGGAGAGGACAGGGTGTGGAACCTGTAGATGGGAGATAGAGGAGAGGACAGGGTGTGGAACCTGTAGATGGGAGATAGAGGTGGAGGAGAGGACAGGGTGTGGAACCTGTAGATGGGAGATAGAGGTGGAGGAGAGGACAGGGTGTGGAACCTGTAGATGGGAGATAGAGGAGAGGACAGGGTGTGGAACCTGTAGATGGGAGATAGAGGAGAGGACAGGGTGTGGAACCTGTAGATGGTAGATAGAGGTGGAGGAGAGGACAGGGTGTGGAACCTGTAGATGGGAGATGGAGGAGGACACGGTGTGGAACCTGTAGATGGGAGATAGAGGATAGGACAGGGTGTGGAACCTGTAGATGGGAGATAGAGGATAGGACAGGGTGTGGAACCTGTAGATGGGAGATAGAGGAGAGGACAGGGTGTGGAACCTGTAGATGGGAGATGGAGGAGGTCACGGTGTGGAACCTGTAGATGGGAGATACAAGAGAGGACAGGGTGTGGAACCTGTAGATGGGAGATACAAGAGAGGACAGGGTGTGGAACCTGTAGATGGGAGATAGAGGTGGAGGATAGGGTGTGGAACCTGTAGATGGGAGATAGAGGTGGAGGACAGGGTGTGGAACCTGTAGATGGGAGATAGAGGAGAGGACAGGGTGTGGAACCTGTAGATGGGAGATAGAGGTGGAGGAGAGGACAGGGTGTGGAACCTGTAGATGGTAGATAGAGGTCGAGGAGAGGCCAGGTGTGGGCTGGGGGTAAGAATTGGGTCGATAGAGAAAAGTCACTTTGAAAGGAGGCTGTGGGCTGGGGTTAGACGGTGCTAGGCGAGAGTAGATAGAGGCAGGCTGTGTGCTGGGGCATGCAGCTCAGGATGACTCAGGCGTGGGTGTAGAGACTAGCCTGGACGGTGGTTCAGCTCGAGGCTACAGGGTTCCTTATCTGCCCAATCAGAACCACAGCTCGCGATGATTTCCCTCGTGTTCAACATGGTGAAACCGCATTTCCCAGGCAGCTGTACCTCACTGCACTGTGCATCTGTTTTATAGACGTTAAATGGTTTCGCTTGGCATACAATTATTATTATTATCTATTATCAAATCGACCGCAAGGGACACACTATATCCCCTGATGTGTTCTCGCTGTGTGTGTGTGTGTGTGTAAATGAAAGCACAAGCTGTTGGTGTCCAATCACAACGTTCAACATCCAAGTAATTTTATTTTTCATCTCGATGCACTATTACAGTTGACAAACCTTTACAATGAAAACCTTTTCTTTAACAAAACAATATATACAAGAAAGGTATTTTTCTTAAAAAAGAAATACTAAAACCTTAAAACCGAAAGCATAAAACGATGCAGATGCTCTAGGGAGACTTGTGATTGTAACCAGACCTGGTACATCCCATAATATGTAGCTAAAATATGAGTGAAGCAAAGAAACTAAACTTTGTGAGCTTGATCAAGAATTAACCTACGAACATTACAACAAAATAAAACCATAATCTTTTCAACTACTTTTTAGTCCATAAGTGGTTATTGCCCCCCCCCCAAAAAAGGCTAATTGGAAGAAGCGAGTGGACCCCAAAACCCAAAAGAACTAGTCAAAATCCAATTCAATTATTTCTGAATTCCTTCTCATTCTTCTTGGTCTCCAATAGGAAACAACTCTCCATTCAGACTCTCCATCTCCTTCTGTCCTCTCCCTTCACCTCTTCTTCACTTCGGTCTAAGATGAAGATGTTTTCGTCGGCCTTTAGATGAGGAAGATGATGTCGTCGGCCAACATGATCTGGTTGTCGTCCTGCATGCGAGCGAGGGCGGCCCGGACCTCTGTCAGGGTGAAGGGGGCATCTCTGTCCTTGTTGACACTCTCCATCAGAGAGTTGATACTGACGGACTGAGCATGTGCAGAACGGAACACGTCCAAGAGGGAGGACTTAAACTCCTTCAGCCTGGAGAACAGAGAGAGAGAGAGAGATTCATTTATGAAAAATACCATCTATGTGAGTTACATAAAAAATACGAGATTCTGTGGTTGTTGTTGTTTACACAAACTCAGCAACAACAAAAAAAGTATTCTCACTGTCAACTGTGTTTACTTTTCAGCAAACGTAACACGTGTAAATATTTATATGTGGGTTACATAATAATAAAATGGCGCTTTTCATTACAGAAAAATAAAATCGCATAACAAGCTAAACAAACACATGAAGTAGAGATTGGAATGTCTCTATTTGGATTTCAGGTGGTTTCAGAAGCAGTACTTGTTGTAATTCTTCCCGACAGATTAAACCATAAATCTGGAGTTGCATTATTAGAATCCAAACAGCCAGCGAGATATAAGACAAAAAAATGGACTTCGCAACCCAATTCTGCGTCGAGATGTAAGTGATCTTTCCCCCTCGTGAGACTGAAAAGATTTGGCATGGGACCCCAGATCCTCAAAACGTTGTACAGCTGCACCATCGAGAGCATCCTGGTGGCATCACCGCCTGGTATGGCAACTGCTCGGCATCTGACCGCAAGGCGCGACAGAGGGTAGTGTGTACGGCCCAGTACATCACTGGGAACAAGCTTCCTGCCATCGAGGACCTACATAATAGGCGGTGTCAGAGGAAAGCCCATAAAATTGTCACGGCGGCACCGGAGCGCCAAGTCTAAGACCAAGAGGCTCCTCAATAGCGTGTATCCTCGCACACTGACTCTGTACCGGTACACCCTGTATAAAGCCTCGTTATTGTTATTTTATTGTGTTACTTTTTATAATTTTTTTTAACTTTTTGTTTATTTGATCAATGTTTTCTTAACTCTTTCTTGAACTGAATTGTTGGTTAAAGGCTTGTTAGAAAGCATTTCACGCTCAAGTCTACACTTGTTGTATTCGGCCCATGTGACTAATAAAGTTTGATTTGATTTATGCTGGTCTGTTGGTCATAGATACTTTTTTTTTTTAAACTAGGGGCGGGGATCAGAAAACCAGTCAGTATCTGGTGTGACCACCATCTACCTCATGCAGCGTGACACATCTCCTTCACATAGAGTTGATCAGGCTGTTGATTTGTGTCCTGTGGAATGTTGTCCCCACTCCTCTTCAACGGCTGTGAGAAGTTGCTGGATATTGGCGGCAACTGGAACGTGTCGATCCAGAGCATCCCAAACATGGAACACGCTGTCGTACACGTCGGTCCAGAGCATCCCAAACATGGAACACGCTGTCGTACACGTCGGTCCAGAGCATCCCAAACATGCTCAATGTCTGGTGAGTATGTAGGCCACGGAAGAACTGGGATATTTTCAGCTTCCTGGAATTGTGTGGAGATCCTTGCAACATGGGGCCGTGCATTATCATGCTGAGGTGATGGCAGCAGATGAATGGCACGACAACGGGCCTCAGGATTTCGCGTGGATACACGTGGTCTGTGGTTGTGAGGCCGGTTGGACGTACTGACAAATTCTCTAAAATGGCATTGGAGGTTTATGGTAGAGAAATTAACATTTAATTATCTGGCAACAGCTCTGGAGGACATTCCTGCAGTCAACATGCCAATCGCACGTTCCCTCAAAACTTGAGACATCTGTGGCATTGTGTTGTGAGACAAAACTGCACATTTTAGAGTGGCCTTTTATTGTCCCCCAGCACAAGGTGCACCTGTGTAATGATCATGCTGTTTAATCAGCTTCTTAATATGCCACACCTGTCAGGTGGATGGATTATCTTGGCAAATAAGAAATGCTCACTAACAGGGATGTAAACAAATTTGTGCACAAGATTTAGGAGAAATAAGCTTTTTGTGTGTGTGGAACATTTCTGGGATCTTTTATTTCAGCTCATAAAACATGAGACCAACACTTTACATGTTGCTTTCATATTTTTGTTGATAATACTTCCATTCATATTAGACTATAGTACCATTTCAGCTGCCGATCTGAGCACACTGATACCAAGTCCGCCATTTTGCTGTCACATATACAGCACTCGACTGCCACACCCACCTGTCTGCAGACACCTCAGTCTGTCCGTCAGTCTGTCCGTCAGTCTGTCCGTCAGTCTGTCCGTCCTGGCTTGGTGGGACAGGGGCATCCATAGGCTCCTCCTCTGCCGGTTTGGGCGTGCCAGCCTGGACTGTGGGAGGAGTAAACAGAGTTCATTGTCAGACCAGGGCCATGCATATAGAGTTGGGTCAACTTTTAAATATTGTTCTAATAGTAGACAGTTTAGTTTTTATTCAACCTTTATTTAACTAGGCAAGTCTTTAAAGAACAAATTCGTATTTAAAATGACGGTCTATCCCGGCCAAACGCGGACGCTGGGCAAATTGTGCGCCGACTTATGGGGCTCCCAATCATGGCCGGTTGTGAAACAGCTCTGGAATCGAACCAGGGTCTGTAGTGACCCCTCAAGCACTGAGATGCAGTGCCTTAGACCCCTGCGCCACTCAGGAGCCCTGTTACATAGCATTGTTTGTTTAAATATTCCCCATGTAGTGATAACGGGGATCTAACATGGCTGCTGTAGAATGTTGTAGTGTCATGTTAATGGGGTTCTAACATGGCTGCTATAGAATGTTGTAGTGTCATGTTAATGGGGTTCTAACATGGCTGCTATAGAATGTTGTAGTGTCATGTTAATGGGGTTCTAACATGGCTGCTATAGAATGTTGTAGTGTCATGTTAATGGGGTTCTAACATGGCTGCTATAGAATGTTGTAGTGTCATGTTAATGGGGTTCTAACATGGCTGCTATAGAATGTTGTAGTGTCATGTTAATGGGGTTCTAACATGGCTGTTATAGAATGTTGTAGTGTCATGTTAATGGGGTTCTAACATGGCTGTTATAGAATGTTGTAGTGTCATGTTAATGCATCATAATGCAGAAACCTCCATTTCCTCACTCGGTGTAGTGTTACACTCTATTAGCCGTTGAAGACATAAACTAGATCTGGATCTGGATTCAAATCTGTCTTTTAAGAGATGTCTCCCACACAACCCCTCTGAGTGGTACAGTGTAAAGACAACAGCTCTCCCACAACCATATGTCCCTGCAAGAATTACCGTAATTACCTTAATACCAGCAGACTGCATTTTTGATCTGTTAGCCAAAGTGATAATTCAAGGGTTTTAAAATTATCCACACATTTGTGAATTATTGCATTAAATCAAGTGTGCAATAAAGTGTAGATGAGAAGCTTCTGTATTGTTTGAATTGCTATCTTTATTTTTGTCTGTCTATATACTATGGTAATTACGGTATTATAATCTGTCTACACAGGTGAGGCAGGAATGGGGCTTTGGTCACATCAGATCCAAGTCTAGTGTAAACAGAAAAAAAGGTGCCCAAGGTGTCTGCAGCATTGTGACGTATTTGTAGGCATATCATTGGAAGATTGACCATAAGAGACTACATCTACCAGGTTGGTGTCCTCCGTCGCAATTATTGCGTAATCTCCAGCTGCAGTATTTTTCCGTTTGCCTTTGATGAGAAACCGACTGCCAGGAATGATTTTTCATTGAATAGATATGTGAAAAACACCCTGAGGATTGATTCTAAACAACGCTTGCCATGTTTCAGTCGATATTATGGAGTTAATTTGGAAAAAAGTTCGGCGTTTTGAAGACTGAATTTTTTATTTTTTTGGGGTAGCCAAACGTGACGCACCAAACGGAGCAATTTCTCCTAAACAAATCATCTTTCAGGAAAAACGGAGCATTTGCTATCTGAGAGTCTCCTCATTGAAAACATCTGAAGTTCTTCAAAGGTAATGATTTTATTTGAATGATTTTCTGGTTTTTGTGAAAATGTTGCCTGCTAATGCTAACGCTAAATGCTACGCTAGCCGCGCTAGCTGTTACACAAATGCTTGTTTTGCTATGGTTGAGAAGCATATTTTGAAAATCTAAGATGACAGTGTTGTTAACAAAAGGCTAAGCTTGAGAGCTAGCATATTAATTTCATTTCATTTGCGATTTTCATGAATAGTTAACGTTGCGTTATGGTAATGAGCTTGAGGCTGTATTCACGATCCTGGATCCGGGATGGCTCGACGCAAGAAGTTAACTGACTTGAGTTAAATTAAAAAATCTATGAGGTGAGATTAGGGTGGTAAATGTGTATCTCTTACTCTCAGGGATGTCCTTCTCTCCAGCAAAGTCATACGGGTCGTAGGCCTCGCTGCTCTGGGAACCACGGCGACTCCTACAAACAGAGAACACCGGTTAGACAACGAGAAAACAAATCTACTCTCCTGTGTTTCAACCTTCATTCACAATTCAGCTTCGCCGCAAGGATCAAATATCCGTCAGAAGAGAGAATTAGTCCATGAGCTAGTTAATGGCCTCTGTAACAGTGGTTTTTAAACCTCTCCCCTGGGGGGGGCAGATGTTTCAGCATGTTGTTGTAGCTCATCAACGGCTTGATTAGTTGACCGGTTCAATCAGATGCTAGATGTAGAATACATATAATTGGAATACATGGAAGAGTTGGGGGTCCCGGAAGAGAAGGTTTCTATCAGTGGGGGTGTGATTATGGGGGTCTGAGAAGGACAATAGAGGGGTGTGATTATGGGGGTTTGAGAAGGACAAGAGGGGGTGTGATTTTGGGGGTCCAAGGAGGACACTAGTGGAGATGTCTTTATGGGGGTTTGAGAAGGACAATAATGGGGGTGTGATTATGGGGGTCTGAGAGGGACAATAGTGGGGGTGTGATTATGGGGGTCTGAGGAGGACACTAGAGGAGGTGTGATTATGGGGGTCTGAGGAGGAAAATAGTGGGGGTGTGATTATGGGGGTCTGAGGAGGACAATAGAGGAGGGGGATTATGGGGGTCTGAGCAGGACACTAGAGGAGGTGTGATTATGGGGGTCTGAGGAGGACACTAGAGGAGGTGTGATTATGGGGGTCTGAGCAGGACACTAGAGGAGGTGTGATTATGGGGGTCTGAGGAGGACACTAGAGGAGGTGTGATTATGGGGGTCTGAGCAGGACACTAGAGGAGGTGTGATTATGGGGGTCTGAGGAGGACACTAGAGGAGGTGTGACTATGGGGGTTTGAGAAGTACAATAGAGGAGGTGTGATTATGGGGGTCTGAGCAGGCCACTTGTGAGTGGTGTCTTAAGCCGTACCTCTTCTTCTCTGAGCGAGGGGTACGCTGTGTCGTCTCTTCCTCCTCTGAGTCAGACTCCTGCTCCTTCCTCCCCCTCTTCTTCTCCTTCTCCAGAACCTACGGAACAACGGGACGGAACCTTTTAAAACCATGGGACGGAACCTACAGAACCATGGATTTGGAACCTTTTAGAACAACGGGACGGAACCTACAGAACCATGTATTTGGAACCTTTTAGAACAACGGGACGGAACAGAGATTGGTTGAACTTAAACGAACACAAAGACACCAGACAGACTTCACCAGAGTTTATTCAAAAGAAGATGCATGTTCCCTGAAAAGCTGTGACAAATGCAACAATCTGTCAACTCTGCATGTTGAATCCACTGACCTTTTTGAAGTACGCGAACTGGACCAGCTCCACAGCGACCTCCGAGTCCTCCAGTTCCACAGCCTTACTCATGCGGGCTTTAGCGTGGGCCGAAGACAGACGGATCAGGGTCTCCAGAGTACGAGCAGTTACTGGGGACGTCTGGAGGGAGAGGGTCAGACAGAGAGAGAGGAGGGGTCAGACAGGGAGAGAGGAGGGGTCAGACAGGGAGAGAGGAGGGGTCAGACAGAGAGAGAGGAGGGGTCAGACAGGGAGAGAGGAGGGGTCAGAGAGGGAGAGAGGAGGGGTCAGAGAGGGAGAGAGGAGGGGTCAGAGAGGGAGAGAGGAGGGGTCAGAGAGGGAGAGGGAGGGGCCAGAGAGGGAGAGAGGAGGGGTCAGAGAGGGAGAGAGGAGGGGTCAGAGAGGGAGAGAGGAGGGGTCAGAGAGGGAGAGAGGAGGGGTCAGAGAGGGAGAGAGGAGGGGCCAGACAGGGAGAGAGGAGGGGCCAGACAGGGAGAGAGGAGGGGTCAGACAGGGAGAGAGGAGGGGCCAGACAGGGAGAGAGGAGGGGCCAGACAGGGAGAGAGGAGGGGTCAGACAGGGAGAGAGGAGGGGTCAGACAGGGAGAGAGGAGGGGTTAGACAGGGAGAGAGGAGGGGTTTGACAGGGAGAGAGGAGTTAGACAAGGAGAGAGGAGGGGTCAGACAGGGAGAGAGGAGGGCAGGGGGTTAGACAGGGGAGAGGAGGGGTTAGACAGGGAGAGAGGAGGGGTCAGACAGGGAGAGAGGAGGGCAGGGGGTTAGACAGGGGGAGAGGAGGGGTTAGACAGGGAGAGAGGAGGGGTCAGACAGGGAGAGAGGAGGGCAGGGGTTAGACAGGGGAGAGGAGGGGTTAGACAGGGAGAGAGGAGGGGTCAGAGAGGGAGAGAGGAGGGGCCAGACAGGGAGAGAGGAGGGGCCAGACAGGGAGAGAGGAGGGGCCAGACAGGGAGAGAGGAGGGGCCAGACAGGGAGAGAGGAGGGGCCAGACAGGGAGAGAGGAGGGGCCAGACAGGGAGAGAGGAGGGGTCAGACAGGGAGAGAGGAGGGGTCAGACAGGGAGAGAGGAGGGGTCAGACAGGGAGAGAGGAGGGGTCAGAGAGGGAGAGAGGAGGGGTCAGAGAGGGAGAGAGGAGGGGTCAGAGAGGGAGAGAGGAGGGGTCAGAGAGGGAGAGAGGAGGGGTCAGAGAGGGAGAGAGGAGGGGTCAGAGAAGGAGAGAGGAGGGGCCAGAGAGGGAGAGAGGAAGGGTCAGAGAGGGAGAGAGGAGGGGTCAGAGAGGGAGAGAGGAGGGGTCAGAGAGGGAGAGAGGAGGGGTCAGAGAGGGAGAGAGGAGGGGCCAGACAGGGAGAGAGGGGCCAGACAGGGAGAGAGGAGGGGTCAGACAGGGAGAGAGGAGGGGCCAGACAGGGAGAGAGGAGGGGTCAGACAGGGAGAGAGGAGGGGTCAGACAGGGAGAGAGGAGGGGTTAGACAGGGAGAGAGGAGGGGTTTGACAGGGAGAGAGGAGTTAGACAAGGAGAGAGGAGGGGTCAGACAGGGAGAGAGGAGGGCAGGGGGTTAGACAGGGGGAGAGGAGGGGTTAGACAGGGAGAGAGGAGGGGTCAGACAGGGAGAGAGGAGGGCAGGGGGTTAGACAGGGGGAGAGGAGGGGTTAGACAGGGAGAGAGGAGGGGTCAGACAGGGAGAGAGGAGGGGCCAGACAGGGAGAGAGGAGGGCAGGGGGTTAGACAGGGGGAGAGGAGGGGTTAGACAGGGAGAGAGGAGGGGTCAGAGAGGGAGAGAGGAGGGGCCAGACAGGGAGAGAGGAGGGGCCAGACAGGGAGAGAGGAGGGGCCAGACAGGGAGAGAGGAGGGACCAGACAGGGAGAGAGGAGGGGCCAGGGGAGAGAGGAGGGGCCAGACAGGGAGAGAGGAGGGGCCAGACAGGGAGAGAGGAGGGGCCAGACAGGGAGAGAGGAGGGGCCAGACAGGGAGAGAGGAGGGGCCAGACAGGGAGAGAGGAGGGGCCAGACAGGGAGAGAGGAGGGGCCAGACAGGGAGAGAGGAGGGGCCAGACAGGGAGAGAGGAGGGGCCAGACAGGGAGAGAGGAGGGGCCAGACAGGGAGAGAGGAGGGGCCAGACAGGGAGAGAGGAGGGGCCAGACAGGGAGAGAGGAGGGGTCAGACAGGGAGAGAGGAGGGGTCAGACAGGGAGAGAGGAGGGGTTAGACAGGGAGAGAGGAGGGCAGGGGGTTAGACAGGGGAGAGAGGAGGGGTTAGACAGGGAGAGAAGAGGGGTCAGACAGGGAGAGAGGAGGGGTTAGACAGGGGGAGAGGAGGGCAGGGTTCAAGGTGTGTGTGGATGTATGACTAAGAACATGTATTTACACAGACAGAGTCAGTCCGATCTTTTGACAATAATTGGCCTTTTGACCAATCAGATCAGATTTTGGGCAAATAATTGGGCTGCCTGTGTAAACGCAGCCTAGTGGTGTCTAAAGGGCTCACTCTGGAAATATCGTCTCCCAGCTGTTCCTGGCTTCTCAGCCTGGAGTACTCTTCCGCAATGTGATTGGCTGCTTCCTGGGTCAACGTAGGGGTCAACACCTTGGCGATGTGGATGTACTTCCTCATGAACTCCTTACTCACGATCTTCTCTCTAAACAACAGCAGCATTTGTTAGCATGGAAACGGGTACAGAGAAGCCAGCAAAGAAGAACGGACAGTCTCTATACCTGTGTGTGTGTGTGTGTGTGTGTGTGTGTGTGTGTGTGTGTATATCTCCATACCTGTGTGTGTGTGTGTGTGTGTGTGTGTGTGTATATCTCCATACCTGTGTGTGTGTGTGTGTGTGTGTGTGTGTGTGTATATATCTCCATACCTGTGTGTGTGTGTGTGTGTGTGTGTGTATATATCTCCATACCTGTGTGTGTGTGTGTGTGTGTGTGTGTATATCTCCATACCTGTGTGTGTGTGTGTGTGTGTATATCTCCATACCTGTGTGTGTGTGTGTGTGTGTATATCTCCATACCTGTGTGTGTGTGTGTGTGTGTGTATATATCTCCATACCTGTGTGTGTGTGTGTGTGTGTGTGTGTGTGTGTGTGTGTGTGTGTGTGTGTGTATATATCTCCATACCTGTGTGTGTGTGTGTGTGTGTATATCTCCATACCTGTGTGTGTGTGTGTGTGTGTATATATCTCCATACCTGTGTGTGTGTGTGTGTGTGTGTGTATATATCTCCATACCTGTGTGTGTGTGTGTGTGTGTGTGTGTATATATCTCCATACCTGTGTGTGTGTGTATATATCTCCATACCTGTGTGTGTGTGTGTGTGTGTGTGTGTATATCTCCATACCTGTGTGTGTGTGTGTGTGTGTGTGTGTGTGTGTGTGTGTTATTGTGTATCTCCATACCTGTGTGTGTGTGTGTGTGTGTGTGTATATATCTCCATACCTGCGTCTCTTGGTGCCGTGCAGGAGGTTATTGTGTTTCCTGTGTGTGTGTGTGTGTGTGTGTGTGTGTGTGTGTGTATATATCTCCATACCTGCGTCTCTTGGTGCCGTGCAGGAGGTTATTGTGTTTCCTGTGTGTGTGTGTGTGTGTGTGTGTGTGTGTGTGTGTGTATATATATCTCCATACCTGCGTCTCTTGGTGCCGTGCAGGAGGTTATTGTGTTTCCTGTGTGTGTGTGTGTGTGTGTGTGTGTGTGTGTGTGTGTGTGTGTGTATATGTATCTCCATACCTGCGTCTCTTGGTGCCGTGCAGGAGGTTGTTGTGTTTCTCGTAGACCTGCAGTTCCTCCTGCTCTTCCTGAACCAAGTCAGGATCCTCAGTGGCCAGGATGTCAACTGACCCACCAAAGGCCATAGCTGCCCCACACACACACACACACACACACACACACAGCGTAAGTACCGTAGGCTACAGTGTCACATTTTTGGTTGTTTTTGTCCTGTACTCCAGCACTTTGGATTTGAAACGACGCCTGAGGTTAAAGTGCTGACAAACTTTAATTTGAGAGTATTTTCAACCACATCGGCCGAGCCGTTGCGAAAGTACAGCCAAAATTGATTACAGATAGTTACTGAATGAATTGTGAATAATGATGAGTGAGAAAGTTAAACGCACAAATAGCATACCCCCAAGACATGCTAACCTCTCACCATTACAATAACAGGGGAGGTTAGCATACCCCCAAGACATGCTAACCTCTCACCATTACAATAACAGGGGAGGTTAGCATACCCCCAAGACATGCTAACCTCTCACCATTACAATAACAGGGGAGGTTAGCATACCCCCAAGACATGCTAACCTCTCACCATTACAATAACAGGAGGTTAGCATACCCCCAAGACATGCTAACCTCTCACCATTACAATAACAGGGAGGTTAGCATACCACCAAGACAAGCTAA
>NC_056433.1:6612043-6639543 GCF_018296145.1 Oncorhynchus tshawytscha | reverse complement strand
ACAGTAGGTGACAGAGAGAGAGAGAGAGAGGACGATGTCGTCTCAGTACCTATGAGCAGTACATTGATGTCTCCTCTGATACGTGACCCATTCTCCAGAACCTTCTCCACTCCTCCCAGCAACATACACAGGATGGCCTTCTTAATGTATTCGTGACCGTGGATACTGGGGGCTAAGGAGCGGGACAGCTGGTCAAACACATCCTGGATAGGAGACAGGAAGAACAGACGTACGTTTGAGGGAATGAGTTCGAGCAAGACGATCCCCCTTGACCTCAGAAAGAAGTGTTTGTGAACAGAGCGACTATCCCATCTTGTCAGATCATGGAAAGAGAGACTTATTGAGATGTATCCACGGTGACTGCTAGAGGGGGAAAACGTATCAGGTCTTTACCATCTTTGACTTGCTGAAGAGTTTGATCTTGGAGACGTCGTCCGCTGAGAAGTAGGGAGACACTTCTTTACTCATCTGTTTCACCTGACAGGCTATCATGATGGTCCTGGAGAACAGAGGAAGAAACGTCTCACTTCCTGACAGAAACGTCCCACTTCCTGACAGAAACGTCCCACTTCCTGACAGAAACGTCCCACTTCCTGACAGAAATGTCCCACTTCCTGACAGAAATGTCCCACTTCCTGACAGAAACATCACTTAACAACGTCTTGTAATAATGCAAGTCAAGTAATAGTGTTTGTGTAAAGTGTATATTTTTAGGCGGGACTTTGTTAACTTTTAGGGTGTTTCGTATTTCAGACCTAAAGGACATTCAGTACTTCTGTCCTCACCTAAAAGACGTTCAGTACTTCTGTCCTCACCTAAAGGACGTTTCAGAGCGTCTGTCCTCACCTAAAGGACGGTCAGAGCGTCAGTCCTCACCTAAAGGACGTTCAGAGCGTCAGTCCTCACCTAAAGGACGTTCAGTACTTCTGTCCTCACCTAAAAGACGTTCAGTACTTCTGTCCTCACCTAAAGGACGTTTCAGAGCGTCTGTCCTCACCTAAAGGACGGTCAGAGCGTCAGTCCTCACCTAAAGGACGTTCAGAGCGTCAGTCCTCACCTAAAGGACGTTCAGAGCGTCTGTCCTCACCTAAAGGACGTTCAGAGCGTCTGTCCTCACCTAAAGGACGTTCAGAGCGTCTGTCCTCACCTAAAGGACGTTCAGAGCGTCTGTCCTCACCTAAAGGACGTTTCAGAGCGTCTGTCCTCACCTAAGGACGTTTCACCTAAAGGACGTTCAGAGCGTCTGTCCTCACCTAAAGGACGTTCAGTACTTCTGTCCTCACCTAAAGGACGTTCAGGACGTTCAGAAGCGTCTGTCCTCACCTAAAGGCGTCTGTCGTTCAGAGCGTCTGTCCTCACCTAAAGGACGTTCAGAGCGTCTGTCCTCACCTAAAGGACGTTCAGAGCGTCTGTCCTCACCTAAGGACGGACGTTCAGAGCGTCTGTCCTCACCTAAAGGACATTCAGTACTTCAGTCCTCACCTAAAGGACGTTTCAGAGCGTCTGTCCTCACCTAAAGGACGTTCAGTACTTCAGTCCTCACCTAAAGGACTTTTCAGAGCGTCTGTCCTCACATAAAGGACGTTCAGAGCGTCTGTCCTCACCTAAAGGAGTACGTTCACCTAAAGGACAGAGCGTCTGTCCTCACCTAAAGGAGAGCGTTCAGTACTTCAGTCCTAACAAACCTAAGGACGTTCAGAGCGTTCCTCACCTAAGAGCGTCTGTCCTCACCTAAAGGACGTTTCAGAGCGTCTGTCCTCACCTAAAGGACGTTCAGTACTTCAGTCCTCACCTAAAGGCACGTTCAGAAAGCGTCTGTCCTCACCTAAAGGACGATTCAGAGGGTCTGTCCTCACCTAAAGGACGTTTCAGAGCGTCTGTCCTCACCTAAAGGACGTTTCAGAGCGTCTGTCCTCACCTAAAGGACGTTTCAGAGCGCCTGTCCTCACCTAAAGGACGTTTCAGAGCGCCTGTCCTCACCTAAAGGACGTTTCAGAGCGCCTGTCCTCACCTAAAGGACGTTTCAGAGCGTCTGTCCTCACCTAAAGGACGTCAGTTCAGAGAGCCTGTCCTCACCTAAAGGACGTCTGTCCTCACCTAAAGGAGCAGTACTGTCCTCACCTAAAGGACGTTTCAGAGCGCCTGTCCTCACCTAAAGGACGTTCAGTACTTCTGTCCTCACCTAAAGGACGTTTCAGAGAGCCTGTCCTCACCTAAAGGACGTTTCAGAGCGTCTGTCCTCACCTAAAGGACGTTTCAGAGAGCCTGTCCTCACCTAAAGGACGTTTCAGAGCGTCTGTCCTCACCTAAAGGACGTTTCAGAGAGCCTGTCCTCACCTAAAGGGAGTTCAGGCTTCTGTCCTCACGTTTCAGTTCAGAGCGCCTTCACCTCCTCACCTAAAGGACGTTTCAGAGCGCCTGTCCTCACCTAAAGGACGTTTCAGAGCGCCTGTCCTCACCTAAAGGACGTTTCAGAGCGTCTGTCCTCACCTAAAGGAGAGCGCCTTCCTCAGAGGGTCTGTCCTCACCTAAAGGACGTTTCAGAGCGTCTGTCTCTCACCTAAAGGACGTTCTCAGAGCGCCTGTCCTCACCTAAAGGACGTTTCAGAGCGCCTGTCCTCACCTAAAGGGACGTTTCAGAGCGCCTGTCCTCACCTAAAGGACGCCTGTCCTCACCTAAAGGACGTTTCAGCGCCTGTCCTCACCTAAAGGACGTTTCAGAGCGCCTGTCCTCACCTAAAGGACATTTCAGAGCGCCTGTCCTCACCTAAAGGAGCGCCTGTCCTCACCTAAAGGACGTTTCAGAGCGTCAGTCCTCACCTAAAGGACGTTTCAGAGCGTCAGTCCTCACCTAAAGGACGTTCAGAGCGTCTGTCCTCACTTAACGGACGTTTCAGAGCGTCAGTCCTCACCTAAAGGACGTTTCAGAGCGTCAGTCCTCACCTAAAGGACATTCAGAGCGCCTGTCCTCACCTAAAGGTCCCAGAGGTGTATCCCCCCTTCTTGCCAGGCAGACATCGGTAGGTTCCGATCACCTGGACTCGGTCACCTGGCTTGACCACGTCCACCAGATCATTGTCCAGTATGATGTCCACCGAGCGGGGAAGCTGACCAGCAGGAGCCTTCTCTGGCATCTCCTGGACTGTTATAGTCTGGTGGTCCTTGTAGACGGATAGACCAAACTCTGTCTCCAATGGGTTGTTCTCCTCATCCTAGAGAGAGGGATGGAGAGAAAGAGAATAAGAGGGAGGGAGAGAAAGAGTAGAAAGGGGGATGGTGAGAGAGGAAAGGAGAAAAGGATGGAGAGAAGGAGAGAGGTGGTGAGTGTGTGTGATGGTTCGGTGGTCCTTGTAGATGGACAGACCAAACTGTCACCAACGGGGTTGTTCTCCTCAACCTGTGTGTGTGTGTGTGTGTGTGTGTGTGTGTGTGTGTGTTTACCTTGGTAGGGTAGATAGCAGAGGAGGGGAAGGCATCCAGGCTGGTCATGTCTGTATATTTGCGCTCCATAGTCTTCTTGGTGGCTGGACAGTAGTGGACGCTACGCACTACTTTTGGACGGACCAGAGAACCTACAGAGATGAACAGAAATATATATTATAAACTGGGTGGTTCCAGCCCCGAGTGCTGATTGGCTGACAGCCGTGGTATATCAGACATTATAAACTGGGTGGTTCCAGCCCTGAGTGCTGATTGGCTGACAGCCGTGGTATATCAGACATTATAAACTGGGTGGTTCCAGCCCTGAGTGCTGATTGGCTGACAGCCGTGGTATATCAGACCGTATACCACAGGTATGACAAAACATGTTTTTTTATTTTTTATTTTAAACTGCTTATATTACGTTGGCAACCAGTTTATAACAGCAATAAGGCACCTGGGGGGGTTGTGGCACTCCATGTTGCATCGTGTCTAAGAACAGATCAGCCCTTAGCCTTTGTATGTTGGCCATATACACCCCCCCACAGGGCCCGCAATTTTCTGCAATTCTACACATTCTGCCTTGTTGCTATGCTACCCGAGTGACTCAAAACAGAAAATCAACGGGGTTGCCATGACAACCGCAGAACGTTAGATTCCCTCTTGTCTAGTTTTTATTTTGGCCGATTGTTGGTTCTCAAAAATGATGTCATCTGTGGGGTTTGTGTTTATTATTTTTTATTGCAGTAGTGGCCACAATTTATCAGCGGCACATAGATGCTGGAGATAGATGCTGGACATAGATGCTGGAGATTCCAGACCCTCGGGGGAGCCTCCTAACTTGGATGTAAACTAGGGGTGTGAACGTTCACAACTAAATTGGGACCCTTACTGTTAATTAAGAAAAAAATCCCTAACTAAATGCAAACTTTGCGAGATGGAATTGAGGTTCAGTATTGGTAGTAGAGGTGAAACCTTTATCTGAAAGGGAAACACTGTGAGAACCAAATCGTTGCTGTATATTCTAGTGAAATGTTGTGATTTTTTCGCGTTAATGTTTTAATGGGATTTTTTTTTTTCTCTCTCCGTTTGTCACATCCCTAATGTTTACACTTTTTAGCGAATGAGAGACATCCACAACCTAGTTTCCCCCCAAACACTCACACTTGGTGACGATGCCCTCCACACACACCATGCTGCCCAGCAGACGAGAGGTGAGGGTTCGGGGGGAGACGTGTTTGTTCCCAAAGCTTCCCTCCAGACCAACGAAGAACTCCTCGTACTGCTTGGCGTACGTAGCATCTACAGACGCCACAAGGTCCTTCAGAGCCCGCTGGAACGCCAGCAGCTCTTCAAACGCATTAGTCATCAACCTGGGAAGAGAACACAGCCTCAGGTTTATTTAAATACATAGTGTGATGTAATCGGGCTGTTATATAAGTAGCAACCCATCATCAGCCTGAGAGAGAGAGAAAGAGAGAGATGGAGAGACAGAGAGAGAGACAGAGAGAGACAGAGAGAGAGAAAGAGAGAGAGAGAGATGGAGAGACAGAGAGAGAGACAGAGAGAGAGAGAGAGACAGAGAGAGAGAGATGGAGAGACAGAGAGATGGAGAGACAGAGAGAGAGAGAGAGATGGAGAGACAGAGATGGAGAGACAGAGAGAGAGAGAGACAGAGACAGAGACAGAGAGAGAGAGACAGAGACAGAGAGAGACAGAGACAGAGAGAGACAGAGAGAGACAGAGAGAGAGACAGAGAGAGAGACAGACAGAGAGACAGACAGAGAGAGAGAGAGAGAGAGAGAGAGACAGAGAGACAGACAGAGAGACAGACAGAGAGAGAGAGAAAGAGCGAGAGAGGCAGAGAGAGCGAGAGACAGAGAGACCGAGAGACAGAGAGAGAGCGAGAGACAGAGAGAGACAGAGAGAGAGACAGAAGGAGAGAGACAGAGAGCACAGCGTTTAAGACATCACATCACAATAGTATTACATGACAGACATCCATAGTCATGAACGTGACTAAACTAAAATCTCGGTTTAAATATATCTGGACATATCATATAGCTGTGTAATATAATCAACTAACACGTAATAGATATCCCATATCCTGATGTCATTATTTTATTTATTTTAAGCTTGATTTAAACCAGGCAAGTCGGTTAAGTACAAATTCTTATTTTACAATGACGGCCTACCCCGGTCAAAGCCTCCCGTAACCCGGACGACGCTGGGCCAATTGCGAGCCGCCCTATGGGACTCCCGATCACGGCGGGTTGTGATACCGTTTGTTTGTAGGCTTATGGAGCCAAAGTGTATCTATGATCGTATTCGATCCATTTATTGTTTTCTTTAAGTTATTTTAATACATATGAGAATGAACCAATGATATCAGGCCACGCCCTGCCATGACTACAGACACCTGTGTCTGTCTTTTGACACGATATAAATGAGTCTCGCCGCAGAGTTTGTCATTATACCCCGATGAAGACAACTCGTCTGTCGAAACGTTGGGACGTAAAATATATATTTTTTGCGTCGGAGCTCCTCGAGTGTGCGGCTCGCCTTTATATTGTTTTTAAAAACAGCCCGGGATCGAACCAGGGTCTGTAGTGACGCCTCTAGCACTGACACACAGTGACTTAGACACATAGTGCCACTCGGGAGCCCCATGTATAGCGCGAATGCATTGTACACAGGTGTGTATAACTATGAGATACTAAGGTGTGTAAATACAGTGTAGTTACTGTTGTGGAAATGTATTAAGGTGGCACTCCACAATGACAATAGTTGACAGTACAAAGAAATGAAAGACCACATTGTGGATCACTCAACTACAGACGAACACGATAGGCATTCATGGCTTAAATGGTACACCACGTTAATATGTGTGTGTGTGTGTGTGTGTGTGTGTGTGTGTGTGTGTACATACCTGGTAGCCCGCACGTCGTTGCGTCGTCTCAGGTCGTTGATGTTCACGATGAGGCGGTTCTTGTTCTCGCTGATCATGTCCTGTACCTTGCTCTGGTAGACCCCCTGGTCTTGCTGCATCGGAACCACACACACACACACACACACACACACACACACACACACACACACACACACACACACACACACACACACACACAGAGGAGGACGCCATTAGATACCATCCAGGCCGAGTTACTGGCTACTCAACTCCCTGCACTTTCACCCATACTGGCTCTCAGTATCATCTAACTATCTATCTGGTGCTTACTTAGCTAACAACTTATAGCTACTTGGTTAACTAGACACAGTATTTAGTAACATTTAACAAACAACGCATTGGGTTGTTTAAAAAAAAAAAATCAAGTAAAATGGGATTAACGTTAGATAGCAACTCTTTGGACAGTGTTCCTGCAAAAACTTTGATTTTAATAGATCTCGTCAGCTTGTAGTGATTAAAAACCACACATGACGTAGATATGGTTATTTGAGACATTGTTATGGGGGGGGGGAAAATAATATGAGTTTTGGAATAAACGTCGAAAATAAGGTCTGAGGTTTATAAAAAAAAAACTCTACACAAAACTCCATTAATTTCCCGATCGGCTTTTCTCAACGAACAGTGAAGGAGTTAATAGCTACAAAAAGACGCCATTACTGTTGCTCTCTATTGTCACTCATCGCCGCATGGTTTCCATTTGTCCATAGGCATTCAAAATAAGCATTATATTTTTCAAGCAATTATGCCACTTACATCGTCATCTAAGAAGTCCAGATATTCTCTCTGTGCTTCTCTCATCTCCCGATCGTCCACAGAATCAGCCGCCATTTCGTAATTCTATATTTTCCAAATATAACAAACTTTTACAGACTCCGACGTGACCGTTTCTACATAGGTCTTTACAGAAATGCAAGATTTTCGCGCCACTAAGTACGCGGTGAACTCAGTTCTGAATCTTGATTGGTCCATGTGACCATCTCTACTTTGCATATTTGGCGCGGAATCTGTATCAGTCCAATCAGATACCGTCTTTCCTGAATTTGGACCCGCCCCGTCAGCAACTCGCGGGAAATGTTCAGACATGAGGCATGCAAAAAGTTGCCTGAGTGCCAGGCTCATATGTCATACTATGCTCCCCTTTCTCTCTCTCTCTCTGTTTATTTATTTTTATTTACTTTTTAACTAGGCAAATCAGTTAAGAACACATTCTTATTTACAATGACGGCCTACGACGTGTCGGACGACGTTGCACTGACAATTCTTTCTCTTTTTTATTTTTAAATATTTTTATTTCACCTTTATTTAACCAGGTAGGTCTCTTGTCGTTCCACTAGTTCTCACAAGAACAAATGAGAAACAAAATAGTTCAACACATTGAAAATGTTACTGTCATAATCGCATTTTAATGCCAAACATCCCAAATTAATGACCAGGAGTTGGCAAAGATGCCAAAGTGATATGGGAACAGGCTATGAAAGATGGGGCTTATAAAAAATATAACATGCGCAGTAGGCAGCTGGCTTTGAGGACGCTCTTCCTCAGTTAGTGCACTAGATGGCGCTATTTAGCTACAACAAATTGTGACTCATTGCATTATTTACAAGTTATGCATTTATTGTAAATTCATTCATAGATATCGTCTGTTTTTAAACGTATAGTGAGGCCCTGCAATCTTCACATGTAAAAATGCCAAAATTACCTTCAGATATTTTATTTTTATTAGAATATTATTAGAAATCATTAATCAACATTTCATGTGAAGCTACCTATTTTTATTTGTTTTTTTTAATGTTTTTTTTAAACCTTTAAGTCAGTTAAGAACACATTCCTATGATTGAATTAATATAAGCCATGAAATATAAGCCCTGTTTCTCCTGTGCATGGAGAAAAAACGGTTGTTTAGTTATTCAGGGGGCGTCATACACACCAACAATCTGAAGGGACACAAAGTATGTGAAGATGGCTGAGGGTTGGTCTGAGGGGGGCTAGACTAGGAGAATTAAGCATTTTTTCAAACACCTGAAACAGCTTTTTCCTGCAATCTAGAGCCCATAATCATTAGGCTTAGTTCTATGTAAAACATATGTATATTTCTCTTCATATCTCAGCATGCCTCTTTTCAGCTTTCTTTATCCTCCTGACTAAATATGCTTCTCTGCATCTCTGCTAAAAATCTGGGTAAAAGATTGAAAGGAATTTGAGTCCTATTCAATACATTTAGTTATTGCTTGCTTTTCTAAAGTCCTGTCAACCCTTTCAAGCAGATATGCCTGCTAAGATAGTCAGACAGTCTAGCTACTCTAATTTGATTGATAGCCTGCAATGGCTTCTGGGTAGTAGTGACTAGTACTATTACACATGAAACAGGACAAATTCGAGGGGGGGGGCACGTGCCCGTTTGTTCCCTATGGGCATGATGCATCTTATTGTGACTATAATATGTGACCAAAAACAGCCTAGGTTATATTTTATGGCGATGTGTACCCCCCTCCATGTACTAAACCATTGGGTGTGTGTCGTCATTAGCGCCTCATACAGCGCCACTGCCCGCTAAAATATAGGTCAGTGCTTGAATTTAGTCCGTTCTCTGTTTAGCATACATTTATTTAGGCATGTCGGCCAAATCACTCCTTTGCAGTGGACTGCTGTGCCCAGGCTTTCTAAGACCTACAGTATGTTCATTCAGTGGACTGCTGTGCCCAGGCTTTCTAAGACCTACAGTATGTTCATTCAGTGGACTGCTGTGCCCAGGCTTTCTAAGACCTACAGTATGTTCATTCAGTGGACTGCTGTGCCCAGGCTTTCTAAGACCTACAGTATGTTCATTCAGTGGACTGCTGTGCCCAGGCTTTCTAAGACCTACAGTATGTTCATTCAGTGGACTGCTGTGCCCAGGCTTTCTAAGACCTACAGTATGTTCATTCAGTGGACTGCTGTGCCCAGGCTTTCTAAGACCTACAGTATGTTCATTCAGTGGACTGCTGTGCCCAGGCTTTCTAAGACCTACAGTATGTTCATTCAGTGGACTGCTGTGCCCAGGCTTTCTAAGACCTACAGTATGTTCATTCAGTGGACTGCTGTGCCCAGGCTTTCTAAGACCTACAGTATGTTCATTCAGTGGACTGCTGTGCCCAGGCTTTCTAAGACCTACAGTATGTTCATTCAGTGGACTGCTGTGCACAGGCTTTCTAAGACCTACAGTATGTTCATTCAGTGGACTGCTGTGCCCAGGCTTTCTAAGACCTACAGTATGTTCATTCAGTGGACTGCTGTGCCCAGGCTTTCTAAGACCTACAGTATGTTCATTCAGTGGACTGCTGTGCCCAGGCTTTCTAAGACCTACAGTATGTTCATTCAGTGACAACACATGTTAATACCATTTGATTGATGTCTGCTTACAATGTTCTGTGTTTTGGATTGCTTTGATTAAAAATATATATATTCAGCGCCTTTTGGTGTGAAAAAAGAGATGTACAAATTAAATGAATGATCATTATTATTGTTATTATTAGTATTGTTGTTATTATTCTTGTTAGTAGTATTCTTATTGTTATTATTATTATTGTTGTTATTAGTATTGTTATTAGTATTATTGTAATTAGTGTAATTATTATTAATAATAATATTATTATTATTGTTGTTATTATTATTATTGTTAGTAGTATTATTATTGTTATTATTATTACTATTACTTTATTTTGATCACTTGTAGGTTGCTAGATTTCACCTGCCTCTTGCTTCTGCTACCACTGGCTGTCTGACTGAGAACATTAAACCACCAGCATCATGAAGTCGATGTGGAAGGAGAATAACGATGTGGAGGGAGAACGATGTGGAGGGAGAATAACGATGTGGAGGGAGAATAACGATGTAGAGGGAGAATAACGATGTAGAGGGAGAACAACGATGTGGAGGGAGAATAACGATGTGGAGGGAGAATAACGATGTGGAGGGAGAATAACGATGTGGAGGGAGAATAACGATGTGGAGGGAGAATAACGATGTAGAGGGAGAATAACGATGTGGAGGGAGAATAACGATGTGGAGGGAGAATAACGATGTGGAGGGAGAATAACGATGTGGAGGGAGAATAACCCTGTGGAGGGAGAATAACTGTGTGGTTCTGGAGAATAACGATGTGGAGGGAGAACACCTGTCTGTCTGTGGAGGGAGAACAATCACAGAGAATAGTGTGGAGGGAGAATAACACACAACACCTGAATAACGATGTGGAGGGAGAATAACGATGTGGAGGGAGAATAACACCTGTGGAGGGAGAATAACTGAACAGTGGAGGGAGAATAACGAGTTATCAAAGAACAACACCTGTCTGTCTGGAGAACAGTCACAGAACAGAACACAGTTGGAGGGAGAATAACGTGTTGGAGGGAGAATAACGATGTGGAGGGAGAATAACAATGTGGAGGGAGAATAACTCTGATGTTCTGGAGAATAACGATGTAGAGGAGAATAACAATGTGGAGGGAGAATAACGATGTGGAGGGAGAATAACGTCTGTTCTGTGACTGTTCAGGAGGAGAATAAGGTGTGTGGGGGAGAATAACGATGTTCAGGAGGGAGAATAGACGGTGTTGAGGGAGAATAACTGTGGAGGGAGAATGACTGTTCAGGAGAGATAACGATGTGGAGGGAGATAACTGTGTCTGAGGGAGAATAAGGTGTTGTGGGTAGATAACTGTGTCTGTTCAGGGAGAATAACGTTGTGGAGGGAGAATAACTGTGGAGGTTCAATAACAGGTGTGTGTGGGAGAATAACTGTGGAGGTTCAACAACAGGTGTTGTGTGGAGAATAACTGTGTGGAGGGAGAATAACAGGTGTTGTGGGAGAATAACTGTGGAGGTTCATGTGGAGGGAGAATGTTGTGTGGAGGGAGAATAACTGACTGTTCAGGGAGCAATAGGCGTATGTGGAGGGAGAATCACACTGGAGGGAGAATAACAGAGAGGTGCTGCAGTCTAACCCTTTAGTGATAACTGTGTCTGTTCTGTGACTGTTCAGGAGCAGACAGACACCTGTTGTGTGGTATTGAACAATCACAGAACAGTTCAGTGACTGTTCAGGAGCAGACAGACACCTGTTGTGTGAACAGTATTTGATACCTCTGACTGTTCTGTGACTGTTCAGTCAGCAGAACAGACACAGTTGTGTGGTATTTGATACCACCTGTGACTGTTCTGTGATTGTTCAGGAGCAGACAGACAGGTGTTGTGTATTTGATACCTCTGACTGTTCTGTGACTGTTCAGGAACAGACAGACAGATGTTGTGTGGTATTTGATACCTCTGACTGTTCTGTGACTGTTCAGGAGCAGACAGAACAGTGTTGTGGGTATTTGATACCTCTGACTGTTCTGTGACTGTTCAGAACAGACAGACAGAACAGTCAGAGGTATTTGATACCACTGACTGTTCTGTGACTGTTCAGGAGCAGACAGACAACACCTTGTGTGTCTTTGAACAGTCTGAACTGACACTGTTCAAATACCAGACAGACACCTGTCTGTCTGATCCTGAACAGTCACTGTTCAGACTGTTCAGGAGCAGACAGACAGGTGTTGTGTGGTATTTGATACCTCTGACTGTTCTGTGACTGTTCAGGAGCAGACAGGTGTTCTGTGGTATTTGATACCTCTGACTGTTCTGTGACTGTTCAGGAGCAGACAGACAGGTGTTGTGTGGTATTTGATACCTGTGGCTGTTCTGTGACTGTTCAGGAGCAGACAGACAGGTGTTGTGTGGTATTTGATACCTCTGACTGTTCTGTGACTGTTCAGGAGCAGACAGACAGGTGTTGTGTGGTATTTGATACCTCTGACTGTTCTGTGACTGTTCAGGAGCAGACAGACAGGTGTTGTGTGGTATTTGATACCTGTGTCTGTTCTGTGACTGTTCAGGAGCAGACAGACAGGTGTTGTGTGGTATTTGATACCTCTGACTGTTCTGTGATTGTTCAGGAGCAGACAGACAGATGTTGTGTGGTATTTGATACCTCTGACTGTTCTGTGACTGTTCAGGAGCAGACAGACAGGTGTTGTGTGGTATTTGATAACTGTGGCTGTTCTGTGACTGTTCAGGAGCAGACAGACAGGTGTTGTGTGGTATTTGATACCTGTGGCTGTTCTGTGACTGTTCAGGAGCAGACAGACAGGTGTTGTGTGGTATTTGATACCTCTGACTGTTCTGTGACTGTTCAGGAGCAGACAGACAGGTGTTGTGTGGTATTTGATACCTGTGGCTGTTCTGTGACTGTTCAGGAGCAGACAGACAGGTGTTGTGTGGTATTTGATACCTGTGGCTGTTCTGTGATTGTTCAGGAGCAGACAGACAGATGTTGTGTGGTATTTGATACCTCTGACTGTTCTGTGACTGTTCAGGAGCAGACAGACAGGTGTTGTGTGGTATTTGATACCTCTGACTGTTCTGTGACTGTTCAGGAGCAGACAGACAGGTGTTGTGTGGTATTTGATACCTGTGGCTGTTCTATGACTGTTCAGGAGCAGACAGACAGGTGTTGTGTGGTATTTGATACCTCTGACTGTTCTGTGATTGTTCAGGAGCAGACAGACAGGTGTTGTGTGGTATTTGATACCTCTGACTGTTCTGTGACTGTTCAGGAGCAGACAGACAGGTGTTGTGTGGTATTTGATACCTGTGGCTGTTCTGTGACTGTTCAGGAGCAGACAGACAGGTGTTGTGTGGTATTTGATACCTCTGACTGTTCTGTGACTGTTCAGGAGCAGACAGACAGGTGTTGTGTGGTATTTGATACCTCTGACTGTTCTATGACTGTTCAGGAGCAGACAGACAGGTGTTGTGTGGTATTTGATACCTCTGACTGTTCTGTGACTGTTCAGGAGCAGACAGACAGGTGTTGTGTGGTATTTGATAACTGTGTCTGTTCATAGCAACAGGTGTTGTGTGGTATTTGATACCTCTGACTGTTCTGTGACTGTTCAGGAGCAGACAGACAGGTGTTGTGTGGTATTTGATACCTCTGACTGTTCTGTGACTGTTCAGGAGCAGACAGACAGGTGTTGTGTGGTATTTGATACCTGTGTCTGTTCTGTGACTGTTCAGGAGCAGACAGACAGGTGAAATGTCTATATTTTCAGACATTCATTTGAAGATGAAAGGAGGATAATAGCTTGTCTAGCGTGTTTAAAAATATATATGTATATTTTTTTTAAACTCTCTGATTCCTTCTTATGTGGAGAACCTGTGCAGTCCCCCAACCCAGGGCTTTGTTTGACAGAGGTTTGACAGAGGTTTGACAGAGGTTTGACAAAGGTTTGACAGAGGTTTGACAAAGGTTTGACTGAGGTTTGACTGAGGTTTGACAGAGGTTTGACAAAGGTTTGACAGAGGTTTGACAAAGGTTTGACTGAGGTTTGACAAAGGTTTGACAGAGGTTTGACAGAGGTTTGTTTAAAGCTTATAATAGGGCACTTACTTTCGCAATGCATACAAGGCCCTCCCACGCCCTCCTTTCGGCAAATCTGACCACGACTCCATTTTGCTCCTCCCTTCATGTATAGGCAGAAACTCAAACAGGAAGTACCAGTGCTAAGGACTATTTTTAAATTTTTTATTTCACCTTTATTTAACCAGGTAGGCTAGTTGAGAACAAGTTCTCATTTACAACTGTGACCTGGCCAAGATAAAGCATAGCAGTGTGACACAGACAACAACACAGAGTTACACATGGAGTATTCAACGCTGGTCTGACCAATCGGGAATCGACGCTTCAAGATTGTTTTGATCACGAGGACTGGGAAATGTTCCGGGTAGCCTCAGTGAATAATACTGAGGTATACACTGATTCTGTGAGTGAGTTTATAAGGAAGTGCATCAGTGATGTTGTACCGACTGTGACTATTAAAACCTACCCTAACCAGAAACCGTGGATAGACGGCGGCATTCATGCAAAACTGAAAGCGCGAACCATGGAAACCATGGAAACCATGGAAACCATGGAAAGGTGACTGGGAATATGGCCGAATACAAACAGTGTAAATATTCCTGCCGCAAGGCAATCAAACAAGCAAAATGTCAGTATAGAGACAAAGTGGAGTCGCAATTCAACGGCTCAGACATGAGACGTTTGGGGCAGGGTCTACAGACAATCATAGACTACAAAAGGAAAACCAGCCATGTCGCCGAGACCGATGTTTTGCTTCCAGACAAACTAAACATCTTCTTCGCCCGCTTTGAGGATAACACAGTGCCACCGATGCAGCACGCTACCAAGGACTGTGGGCTCTCCTTCTCCGTGGCCGACGTGAGTAAGACATTTATACCTGTTAGCCCTCGCAAGGCTGCCGGCCCAGACGGCATCTCTAGCCACATCCTCAGAGCAGGTGCAGACCAGCTGGCTGGTGTGTTTACGGACATATTCAATCTCTTCCTATCCCAGTCTGCTGTCCCCACATGCTTCAAGAGGGCCACCATTGTTCCTGTACCTAAGACAGCTAAGGTAACTGAGCTAAATGACTATCGCCCCGTAGCACTCACTTCCGTCATCATGAAGTGCTTTGAGAGACTAGTCAAGGACCATATCACCTCCACCCTACCTGACACCCTTGACCCACTTCTATTTAGTTACCGCCCAAATAGGTCCACAGACGATGCAATCTCAACCACACTGCACACTGCCCTAACCCATCTGGACAAGAGGAATACCTATGTGAGAATGCTGTTCATCGACTACAGCTCAGCATTTAACACCATAGAACCCTCCGAGCTCATCATTAAGCTTGAGGCTCTGGGTCTCAACCCCGCCCTGTGCAACTGGGTCCTGGACTTTCTAACGGGCTGCCCCCAGTTGGTGAAGGTAGGAAACAACATCTCCACTTCCCTGATCCTCAACACTGGGGCCCCACAAAGGTGCATGCTCAGCCCCCTCCTGTAATCCCTGTTCACCCACAACTGTGTGGTCATGCACGCCTCCAACTCAATCATCAAGTTTGCAGATGACACAACACTGGTAGGCCTGTTAACCAACAATGATGAGACAGCCTACAGGGTGGAGGTGATGGCCCTGGCGGAGTCTGGTGTCAGGAAAATAACCTCTCACTCAACGCCAACAAAACAAAGGAGCTGCTTGTGGATTTCAGGAAACAGCAGAGGAAGCACCCCCCCTCCACACGTGTAAAGGTGTAAAGTTTTAAGTTCCTCGGCGAACACATCACGGACAAACTGAAATGGTCCCACCCACACAGACAGTGTGGTGAAGAAGGTGCAACAGCGCCTCTTCAACCTCAGGAGGATGAAGAAATTTGGCTTGTCTCCTAAAAACTTTTACAGATGTACAATTGAGAGCATCCTATCGGGTTGTATCACCGCCTGGTACGGCAACTGTACCTCACACAACCGCAAGGCTCTCCAGAGGGTAGTGAGGTCTGCACAACGCTTCACCGGGGGCAAACTACCTTCCCTCCAGGACACCTACATCACCCGATGTCACAGGAAGACCAAAAAATCATCAAGGACATCAACCACCCGAGCCACTGCCTGTTCACCCCGCTATCATCCAGAAGGAGAGGTCAGTACAGGTGCATCAAAGCTGGGACCGAGAGACTGAAAAACAGCTTCTATCTCAAGGCCATCAGACTGTTAAACAGCCATCACTAACTCAGAGAGGCTGCTGCCCTATATACAGACTACCCCTATACCATCAGACTGTTAAACAGCCACCACTAACTCAGAGAGGCTGCTGCCCTATATACAGACTTGAATCATTGGCCACTTTAATAAATGGAACACTAGTCACTTTAATAATGTTTACATATCTACATTGCCCATCTCATATGTATATACTGTATTCTATACTATTTATTGCATCTTGCCTCTGTCATCGCTCATCCATATATTTATATGTACATATTCTCATTCTATCCTTTACTTATATTTGTGTGTATTAGGTAGTTAATGGGGAATTGTTCGATTACATGTTAGATATTGATGCACTGTTGGAGCTAGGAACACAAGCATTTTGGTACACCCACAATGACATCTACTAAATATGTGTGTGTGACCAATAACATCTGCTAACCATGTGACCAATAACATCTGCTAACCTTGTGTATGTGACCAATACCATCTGCTAACCATGTGTATGTGACCAATAACATCTGCTAACCATGTGTATGTGACCAATAACATCTGCTAACCATGTGACCAATAACATCTGCTAACCATGTGTATGTGACCAATACCATCTGCTAACCATGTGACCAATAACATCTGCTAACCATGTGACCAATAACATCTGCTAACCATGTGTATGTGACCATTAACATCTGCTAACCATGTGTATGTGACCAATAACATCTGCTAACCATGTGTATGTGACCAATAGCATCTGCTAACCAGGTGTATGTGACCAATACCATTTGCTAACCATGTGACCAATAACATCTGCTAACCATGTGTATGTGACCAATACCATCTGCTAACCATGTGTATGTGACCAATAACATCTGCTAACCATGTGACCAATAACATCTGCTAACCATGTGACCAATAACATCTGCTAACCATGTGACCAATAACATCTGCTAACCATGTGACCAATAACATCTGCTAACCATGTGTATGTGACCATTAACATCTGCTAACCATGTGTATGTGACCAATAACATCTGCTAACCATGTGTATGTGACCATTAACATCTGCTAACCATGTGTATGTGACCAATAACATCTGCTAACCATGTGTACGTGACCAATAACATTTGCTAACCATGTGTATGTGACCAATAGCATCTGCTAACCATGTGACCAATAACATCTGCTAACCTTGTGCATGTGACCAATAACATCTGCTAACCATGGGTATGTGACCAATAACATCTGCTAACCATGTGACCAATAACATCTGCTAACCATGTGTATGTGACCAATACCATCTGCTAACCTTGTGTATGTGACCAATAACATCTGCTAACTATGTGTATGTGACCAATACCATCTGCTAACCATGTGTATGTGACCAATAACATCTGCTAACCATGTGTGTGTGACCAATACCATCTGCTAACTATGTGACCAATAACATCTGCTAACCATGTGTGTGTGACCAATACCATCTGCTAACCATGTGACCAATAACATCTGCTAACCATGTGACCAATACCATCTGCTAACCATGTGTATGTGACCAATAACATCTGCTAACCATGTGTATGTGACCAATAACATCTGCTAACCATGTGTATGTGACCAATAACATCTGCTAACCATGTGTATGTGACCAATAACATCTGCTAACCATGTGTATGTGACCAATACCATCTGCTAACCACGTGTATGTGACCAATAACATCTGCTAACCATGTGTATGTGACCAATAACATCCGCTAACCATGTGTATGTGACCAATAACATCTGCTAACCATGTGTATGTGACCATTAACATCTGCTAACCATGTGTATGTGACCAATAACATCTGCTAACCATGTGTGTGTGACCAATAACATCTGCTAACTATGTGTATGTGACCAATACCATCTGCTAACCATGTGTGTGTGACCAATACCATCTGCTAACCATGTGTATGTGACCAATACCATCTGCTAACTATGTGACCAATAACATCTGCTAACCATGTGTGTGTGACCAATACCATCTGCTAACCATGTGACCAATAACATCTGCTAACCATGTGACCAATAACATCTGCTAACCATGTGTGTGTGACCAATACCATCTGCTAACCATGTGACCAATACCATCTGCTAACTATGTGACCAATACCATCTGCTAACTATGTGTATGTGACCAATAAAATGTGATTTGATTACTGGGAACTAGGTCGACAAACATTCCATGCCATCAGTGAAGAATGCTCTCGCCTCATCTCTCTTGTGTTTCTGGTTTTGATTTCTAGAATGTTGTTGCTTCATCTCTGTGTTAGTTTCTTAATTTGTAGAAATAGCCCCAGAAATGGTCCCAGATACAGTATGTTTGTGCTGTTAGACAGATCTGAGACCAGGCTATTGTAGAACGCATGACAAGGAGTGGAATGATAACTCAAACAGAATGGCCACCCAGGAAAATTGTAAAAACCTTTCACCCATAAATCCCATAGGTTGTGAAATTCGATATAAGGGAAATGTCACCACTAGTATCCTCCACAATCATGCTTGAGGTGAAAAAGATGAAGCACTGTCTAGAGTTATAGAAGTGTCCCTCTCCAGGTATGGCTCTGTATCAGTCACCATCTTGGTTTGTATTATCTGGGTGTTTATGTTTTGTCTTTGGTCTACACGGGTGCTTATAAGTATCACTGCTGATGCCATAGATAGTGTCAGGCAAGGCAGGGACACTGGCCTACAGGGCCAGGAAGTAGGCTAAAGGTCAGAGTTAACAGGTACTGTATGACTGCATGCTAGCTAGCCTACCTGCTCTCCAGTGTAAGGTGATACTAGCAAACAGACAGGCGGGTGAAAACCTGTTCACAGTAGGCCAGCTATGTGAGAAATGTGTGTCTGTCAGCCTACTTCAGTTGCTGATTTGGCCTAGAGTTGCAACTTTTTTTTTAAAAATTTGGTTTATTTTTTATTTAACCTTTTATTTAAATAGGCAAGTTAGTTAAGATCAAATTCTTATTTACAATGACGGCCTACAAAAAGGCTAAAGGTCTCCTGCTGGGACAAGGGCTGGGAATAAAAAATGACCTAAGACAACAACATAGCATGGTAGCAACACAACATGACAACACAGCATGGTAGCAGCACAACATGACACCACAGCATGGTAGCAACACATGACAACACAGCATGGTAGCAGCACAACATGACACCACAGCATGGTAGCAACACAACATGACAACAACATGGCAGCAACACATGACAACACAGCATGGTAGCAACACAACATGACAACACAGCATGGTAGCAGCACAACATGACAACAACATGGCAGCAACACAACATGACAACAACATGGTAGCAAAACAACATGACAACAACATGGTAGCAACACATGACAACACAGCATGGTAGCAGCACAACATGACAACAACATGGCAGCAACACATGACAACACAGCATGGTAGCAGCACAACATGACAACACAGCATGGTAGCAGCACAACATGACAACAACACATGACAACACAGCATGGTAGCAACACAACATGACAACACAGCATGGTAGCAGCACAACATGACAACAACACATGACAACACAGCATGGTAGCAACACAACATGACAACAACATGGTAGCAACACATGACAACACAGCATGGTAGCAACACAACATGACAACAACATGGCAGCAACACATGACAACACAGCATGGTAGCAGCACAACATGACAACACAGCATGGTAGCAGCACAACATGACAACAACACATGACAACACAGCATGGTAGCAACACAACATGACAACACAGCATGGTAGCAGCACAACATGACAACAACACATGACAACACAGCATGGTAGCAACACAACATGACAACAACATGGTAGCAACACATGACAACACAGCATGGTAGCAACACAACATGACAACAACATGGCAGCAACACATGACAACACAACATGGTAGCAAAACATGACAACACAGCATGGTAGCAGCACAACATGACAACACAGCATGGTAGCAACACAACATGACAACACAGCATGGTAGCAACACAACATGACAACAACATGGTAGCAACACAACATGACAACACAGCATGGTAGCAACACAACATGACAACAACATGGCAGCAACACATGACAACACAGCATGGTAGCAGCACAACATGACAACAACACATGACAACACAGCATGGTAGCAACACAACATGACAACAACATGGTAGCAACACAACATGACAACAACATGGTAGCAACACATGACAACACAGCATGGTAGCAGCACAACATGACAACACAGCATGGTAGCAACACAACATGACAACACAGCATGGTAGCAACACAACATGACAACACAGCATGGTAGCAGCACAACATGACAACAACATGGTAGCAACACAACATGACAACAACATGGAAGGAACACAACAGTTTCACAACAGTGAAAATTAGCTCTGTACTGTCAGTGTTCTGTCTGGCTGTACACACTCTCACATTCTGGCCGTACACATTGCCATGACTCTCCTGTGTGCATCCGAAGATCAGGTTTACAATGGATCTGCCTTCCACCAGACCCTTCTCACCCACAGAGGGGAGGAGGGATTGGCGTGGGGGTTTGATGACACCTCACGCCAATCCTAAATTGTATGCAGCAGATGACTCTTTTTGGTCTTCAGTAGTGGTGATTGCAATATCTTTGTTACAGAGACATTTTGCCGCCCAAAAAACTCTAATGTCCAAAAGTGAACATCCACATGTGAGGAATGATGAGAGATGGAATATGGGAAATTAATGTCTATTTTGTGATGTCATGAAAAAATGTTATAAAATGTTATAACATTTTTATAACAAAAATATTGTCACTTGGAAGAGCTTTCACATTGTGTATGTCAGGTTTTCATCCTTTACATGGTGTGGGAAATATCAAGGATGAAGAGAATATTTTTGTAAAGACATAATGTGATTTTAGTTTTCTAATGAGATCATAGTTTTGATGATACTTTGCCCCAGTAACTAGCCATGCCCCAAGGAAGTTCAGAGAGCATAAAACCTTGAATTCAGCCCTAGCCTTAACAGGAAGCCAATGTAGAGAGGCACTGGAGTAATATGATCCAATTTTGGGGTTTTAGTCAAGATTCCAACAGCTGTATTTAGCACTAACTCAAGTTTATTTAGTGCTTTATCCAGGTAGCTGGAGAGTAGAGCATTGAGGTAGTATAATCTAGAAGTGGATGGATTTGTCACGCCTGCTCCCGCTCTCCCTGTCTGGCGCTCGAGGGTGCCAGACTGCCTTCATTACGCATACCTGTCACCATCACGCACAGCAGAACGTCATTGGACTCACCTGGACTCCTTTCATTTGTTGATTGCCTTCCTTATGTCTGTATGCTTCCACCGTGTGTTCCCTGTATCAGCATTGTTGTCGTTTCCTCTTGTCCAGACACTGTTCCGGTTCTGTTCCGGTTCTGTTCCGTTTCTGTTCCGGTTCTCTTTCATGTCCGTTATTCATTAAATGTTTACTTCCGATACCTGCTTCTCGTGTCCGGCGTCAATCCTTACAGGATTAGCTTTTCCGCATCATTTTTTAAAACTTTTTTTCAAAAAGTATCCAATTTCTGCAATGTTACAACGATGGAAAAAAAGCTGCTCTTAAAATAATCAGGGTCCAGAGTAATGCCGAGCTCCTTCACAGTTTTATATCAGGTCCTTCGCAGTTTTATTTGAGACGATTGTAAGATTAATTGTCAGATCAAACAGCAGATCTCTTTGTTTCTTGGGACGTAGAACTAGCATCCAGGGTAGGCAATTTTGGGGCTTCACCATGTTTCATCAAAATGTACAGCTCGACGAATCAGTGTCGTCCGCATAACGGTGTAAGTTCACATTGTGTTTCTGAATGACATCACTAAGAGAGGTAAAATACCACAGTGAAAACAATAGTGGTCCTAAAATGGAACCTTGAGGAACACCAAAACGTACAATTGATTTGTCAGAGGAGAAACCATTCACAGAGACAAAATTATATCTTTCCGGCAGATAAATTCTACACCAGGCAAGAACTTGTCCATGTCGACCAATTTGGGTTTCTAATCTCTCCAAAGAATGTGGTGATCTAAAACCAGGCTGGAGCGGTTCGTATACATTATTTGTCTTCAGGAAGGCAGCGAGTGTCTTCAGCTTAATACCCTGCGCAACAGCTTTTCAAAAAAAAATTGAGAGGAATGGGAGATTCGATATAGGCCGTTAGTTCATTTTTTTTATCGGGTCAAAGTTTGGCTTTTTTCAAGAGAGCCTTTATTACTGCCTCTTTTAGTGAGTTTGGTACACATCCAATGGATAGATAGCCATTTATTATGTTCAACATAGGAGGGCCAAGCACAGGAAGCAGCTCTTTCAGTAGTTTAGTTGGAATAGGGTCCAGTATGCAGCTTGATGGTTTAGAGGCCATGACTATTTTTGTGAACTTGTCGAAAGATACAGGATTTATAAAAACTTGAGTGTCTCCATTGATCTTAGGTCCTGTTAGTTCTGTGCAGACTCAGGACAACTGAGTTTTGGAGAAATGTGCAGATTCAAAGAGAAGTCCTTAATTTGATTTCTAATGATCGTGATTTTTCATGAATTCATCACTGCTGAAGTGAAAGCCATCCTCACTTGGGGGAATGCTGCTTTTTAGTTAGCTTTGCAACAGAATCAAAAATAAATGTTATATTGTTTTTATTCTCCTCAATCAGGTTGGAAAAGTAAGCTGATCGAGCAGCAGTGAAATTATAGCAGTACTATACTACTATCTGAATACTACTACTACTATACTACCATACTATACTACTACTATACTACTAATGAAGTACTACTTCGATCGTACTGTGTACTGTCTGTCCAAGAAGACTTCCAGTTTGGAGCGCCATTTCCGTTCCAATTTTCTGGGGCTCGGGTATTTTCTGTATACTTGGCTCCCGAGTGGCGCAGTGGTCTAAGGCACTGCATCTCAGTGCTAGGAGGCATCACTGCAGTCACTGGTTCAAATCCAGGCTGCATCACATCTGGCTATGATTGGGAGTCCCATAAGGCAGTACACAACTGGCCCAGCATCGTCTGGGTAGGCCATCATGTTTTCGTTTTCAGAGCTGCGACTGGGTTAAATTTAGATCCTCGATTAGGTGGTTAACAGATTGTTCTACTCCGATATCTTTGGGTAGGTGGAGGGAGTCTGGAAGGGCATCTTGGAATCTTTGGGATGTCCGAGAATGTATAGAGCGGTTTTTGATAATCCATGGTTGGGGTATGACTGGGGATTTCTAATGTAATAAAATGGTGGTCCAATAGTCCAGGATTTTAACTTCTTGATGCATCCATCCCGTTTCATTTTCTTCAACCACTGCTGAATTGCCAAATTCAAATTAAATTACTACAAATATTGTGCAATACAGCAAAACACAACTTAGCTTGTTGTTAATCCACCTGGTGTGTCAGATTTCAATAAAGCTTTTTGGTGAAAGCTATCCTGTTACGGTTTTCTAGGTGTGAAGGAGAGTCGGACCAAACTGCAGCGTGTAGATTGCGATCCATGTTTAATGAACAACGTAAACACGAATTAACACAAAACACTACAAAACAATAAACGTAACGAAAACCGAAACAGCCTATACTTGTGTCAACTAACACAGCGACAGGAACAAAGACACTAAGGACAATCACCCACGACAAACTCAAAGAATATGGCTGCCTAAATATGGTTCCCAATCAGAGACAACGATAAACACCTGCCTCTGATTGAGAACCACTCCAGACAGCCATAGACCTTGCTAGATAACCCCACTAGCTACAATCCCAATACACACACACCAAAACCCCAAGACAAAACACACCACAATGCAAAAACCCCATGCCACACCCTGGCCTGACCCAATACATGAAGAAAAACACAAAATACTTAGACCAGGGCGTGACATATCCAAGCGTTTATGTAAGGACATCTCTCTCAGTAGACAAAATATTACAAACAGCTAGCAGCCAAGTAGATTGGTCACGAAAGTCAGAAAAGCAATAAATTAAATTGCTTACCTTTGATGATCTTCGGATGTTTGCAACTCACGAGACTCCCAGTTACACAATAAATGTTCCTTTTGTTCCATAAAGATTATTTTTATATCCAAAATACCTCCATTTGGTTGGCGCATTATGTTCAGAAATCCACAGGCTCGAGCGGTCACGACATCGTAGATGAAAATTCCAAATAGTATCCGTAATGTTCGTAGAAACATGTCAAATGTTTTTTATAATCAATCCTCAGGTTGTTTTTACAATTTATAATCTATAATATATCAACTGGGACTGTAGCTTCTTCAATAGGAGAGAGAGAGAAAATGGCTGCTCCAACACTGCTGGCACCCAACAATGACACGATGTGATCTTTCTCACTAATTTTTCTAAATAAAAGCCTGAAACTTTGTCTAAAGACTGTTCACACCATGGGGAAGCCATAGGAAAATGAATCTGGTTGATATCCCTTTAAATGGAGCGAAGGCAGGCTATGGAACATGGAGCTTTCAAAATAGAGGCCACTTCCTGGTTGGATTTTCCTCAGGTTATCGCCTGCAATATCAGTTCTGTTATACTCACAGACAATATTTTGACAGTTTTGGAAACTTTAGAGTGTTTTCTATCCTAATCTGACAATTATATGCATATTCTAGTTTCTGGGCCTGAGAAATAGGCAGTTTAATTTGGGTACGTTTTTCATCCAAACATCAAAATACTGCCCCCTACACTTAAGAGGATAAGGAAAAACATTTAGATCCACAATATTTATTCCAATAGCAGCACAACAAATGAGTACTTAAAGAAATAAGTCACTAATAAACAATGTGACACCACAGCTCATCCGTACTCAACTACCTCAACTGACATCCTGTCAGTGCAAATTCTGTTAACTCTCATCAACATATTACTTTCTTTTGCGGTTCAGCAATCAGGTTGTTGTTGGAACGTCAGAAATTTCACTGCACCAGTAGAATGTTTCTTTTATCATGCGTTTCCACAAACCTCAAGGAATGTGTGGTATGAGGACAAGATCAGTGACATTTCAATAGCCGGATAGTGTGGTATGAGGACAAGATCAGTGACATTTCAATAGCCGGATAGTGTGGTATGAGGACAAGATCAGTGACATTTCAATAGCCGGATAGGGACTAAGATAACCTCTAGACAGAGACACAGAACAGTACTGAGGAGTGGTGATCATGAGTTCAGTCTGGTCGATGGCAAACGCAGACTTGATTAGTTGATAGAATGACTGACTTCAATTTGACAGTTTAGCCTACAGAGTTGCCTCAGCAGACAAAGTAAGTTTCACTCAGCAAAGAAAATGTTAAAAATCTGTATATATCTTCCTACATTTTACTGTGGGTGTGTATGCTGTTTGCATTCTACTGTTTCGGTGTGTGTGTGTGTGTGTGTGTGTGTGTGTGTGTGTGTGTGTGTGTTAATGACTCTGTCTACTCGTGTACTATAGCATTAATGTTAATAATCACCTGTGGTGTGTAAAACACTTTATAATCTATAGTCAGAACCTGTGATGTGTAAAACACTTTATCATCTATAGTCAGAACCTTTAATTGTGTCTAAATTATTGGAATATCCTCTACCTTTTATTCATTCTTCTGTACCCTCTTTATCCCACAGCAGAGAAAGAGACATAGAGAGAGAGAGAGAGAGAGAGAGAGTGAGAGAGAGAGAGAGAGAGAGAGAGAGAGAGAGAGAGACTGAGTGAGAGAGAGAGAAAGAGAGAGAGAGTAAGAAAGAGAGTGGGAGAGAGAAGGGGGTAAAGGTCATCATGGCTCCAGTAGATGTGGTAGACTGGTCTCTAGCCTCGTCCTCTTCATCCCCTGAGGTCTGCTTCGTCTCTCTCATCCTCTTCCTCATCCTCACCATCACACTCCTCACTGTATGTATAAACTGCCGCAGGTGAGTGTCCTGTTCATCCCATATCATGTGGGTCTCTCCCATGCTGTGTCTGGTTAAAAAAGAACTGTAGAATACCGATGTCTGATTCCAAGTCAAGCCTTAACCCCGACCCCTAGGCACTTCTTACATATTTGGTGAAAAGGACAGTAAATTCCAACTAACCTATCAGAGGACAATGTATTGTTAACAATAAGCAGCTCATAAAGACAGTATTCAGACCCCGTGACATTTTCCACCATTTTTTTTACGTTAACAGCTTTATTCTAAAATGGATTAAATAAATAAAAATCCTCATCAATCTACACACAATACCCCATAATGACATCACAATACCCCATAATGACATCACAATACCCCATAATGACATCACAATACCCCATAATGACATCACAATACCCCATAATGACATCACAATACCCCATAATGACATCACAATACCCCATAATGACAAAAAAAAAAAAAATGAAAAACAGAAATACCTCATTTATATAAAGCATTCAGCCTCTTTGCTATGAGACTCGAAATTAAGCTTAGGTGAATCCTGTTTCCATTTGATTGGAGTTCACCTGTGGTAAATTGAATTAATTGGACATGATTTGGAAAGGCACACATCTGTCTATATAATGTCCCACAGTTGACAGTGCATTTCAGAGCAAAAACCAAGCCATCAGGTCGAAGGAATTGTCCGTACAGCTCCGAAACAGGATTGTGTGAATGTCCCCAAGAACACAGTGGCCTCCATCATTCTTAAATGGAAGATGTTTGGAACCAACAAGACTCTTCCTAGAGCTGGCCGCCCGACCAAACTGAGCAATCAGGGGAGAAGGACCTTGGTCAGGGAGGTGACCAAGAACCCGATGTTCCTCTGTGGTGATGGGAGAACCTTCCAGAAGGACAACCATCTCTGCAGCACTCCAACAATTAGGCCTTTATGGTAGAGTGGCCAGAAGGAAGCCACCTTCCATCATGACAACAACCCTAAGCACACAGCCAAGACAATGCAGGAGTGGCTGCGGGTCAAGTCTCTGAATGTCCTTGAGTGGCCCAGCCAGATCCCGGACTTGAACCCAATCGAACATCTCTTGAGAGACTTGAAAATAGCTGTGCAGCAACACTCCCCATCCAACCTGACAGACCTTGAGAGGATCTGCAGAGAAGAATGGGAGAAACTCCCCAAATACAGGTGTGCCAAGCTTGTAGCGTCAAACCCAAGAAGACTAGAGGCTGTATTCGCTGCCAAAGGTGCTTCAACAAGGTACCGAGTAAAGGGTCTGAATACTTATGTAAATGTGATATTTACATAAGTAAAAACCTGTTTTTGCTTCATCATTATGAGGTATTGTGTGTAGATTGATGAGGGGGGAAAAAGCAATTGAATCCATTTTAAAAATCAGGCTGTAATATTCCCAAATGTGGAAGAAGTCAAGGGGTCTGAATACTTTCCGAAGGAACTGTATGTTGATCTATGGAATGTCCAGGTGTCCAGGTGTCCAGGTGTCCAGGATAGGGACTGATTTGGAACTGTATATTGATCT
>NC_056433.1:6602043-6607043 GCF_018296145.1 Oncorhynchus tshawytscha | reverse complement strand
TGAACGTTCATCATTTATTTGCATCTGATTATAATGGACCAATGAACGTTCATTGTTTATTTGCATCTGATTATAATGGACCAATGAACGCTCATTGTCTATTTGCAACTGATTATAATGGACCAATTAACGTTCAGCTTTTATTTGCATCTGATTATAATTGTTACGGTTTTCTTCCATCGAAGGAGAGTCGGACCGAAATGCAGCGCGGTAATTTACATACATGTTTAATGAAGACAAAACACGATCAATACAAAACAACAAACGGAACGTGAAAACCTATACAGTCTATCTGGTGACAACTAACACAGAGACAGGAACAATCACCCACCAAACACTCAAAGAATATGGCTGCCTAAATATGGTTCCCAATCAGAGACAACGAGAATCACCTGCCTCTGATTGAGAACCGCCTCAGGCAACCATAGACTCTGCTAGAACACCCCACTAAGCCACAATCCCAATACCTACTAAAACCCCCATACATAAACACAACACAAAATAAACCCATGTCACACCCTGGCCTGACCAAATAAATATAGAAAACACAAAATACTAAGACCAGGGCGTGACATAATGGACCAATGAACGTTCATTGTTTATTTGCATCTGATTATAATGGACCAATGAACGTTCATTGTTTATTTGCATCTGATTATAATGGACCAATGAACGTTCATTGTTTATTTGCATCTGATTATAATGGACCAATGAACGTTCATTGTTTATTTGCATCTGATTATAATGGACCAATGAACATTCATTGTTTATTTGCATCTGATTATAATGGACCAATGAACTTTCATCGTTTATTAGCATCTATCCTCCTAGTTCTGGTGCTGGTCCCAACAAAAAGCAAGAGAGATTGTACAGTATGGCGTCTTCTGTCACTTTGGCTCCATGACTTATTCATCAGTCAGAACGTCTGTATATCCACAGCACACTACGCACAGCACACTACGCACAGCACACTACGCAGTGCACACTACGCAGTGCACACTACGCACAGCACACTGCAGTGCACTACACACAGCACACTACACACAGCACACTACGCACAGCACACTACGCACAGCACACTACGCACAGCACACTACGCACAGCACACTACGCAGTGCACACTACACACAGCACACTACACACAGCACACTTCTCACAGCACACTACGCAGTGCACACTACACACTACACACTTCTCACAGCACACTACGCACAGCACACTACGCAGTGCACACTACACACTTCTCACAGCACACTACACACAGCACACTACGCACAGCACACTACGCACAGCACACTACGCACAGCACACTACGCAGTGCACACTACGCAGTGCACACTAGACACTACGCAGTGCACACTACACACTACGCAGTGCACACTACGCACAGCACACTACACACAGCACACTACACACAGCACACTACGCAGTGCACACTACGCACAGCACACTACGCAGTGCACACTACACACAGCACACTACACACAGCACACTTCTCACAGCACACTACGCAGTGCACACTACCTAGTGCACACTTCTCACAGCACACTACACACAGCACACTACGCAGTGCACACTACACACTTCTCACAGCACACTACACACAGCACACTACGCAGTGCACACTACACACTTCTCACAGCACACTACACACAGCACACTACGCACAGCACACTACGCACAGCACACTACGCAGTGCACACTACGCAGTGCACACTAGACACTACGCAGTGCACACTACACACTACACACTTCTCACAGCACACTACACACTACACACTTCTCACAGCACACTACACACTACACACTTCTCACAGCACACTACACACTACACACTTCTCACAGCACACTACACACTACACACTTCTCACAGCACACTACACACTACACACTTCTCACAGCACACTACGCACAGCACACTACGCAGTGCACACTACACACTTCTCACAGCACACTACACACAGCACACTACGCACAGCACACTACGCACAGCACACTACGCAGTGCACACGCAGTGCACACTACGCAGTGCACACTAGACACTACGCAGTGCACACTACACACTACGCAGTGCACACTACGCAGTGCACACTACACACAGCACACTACGCAGTGCACACTACACACAGCACACTACACACAGCACACTACACACAGCACACTACGCAGTGCACACTACGCACAGCACACTACGCAGTGCACACTACACACAGCACACTACACACAGCACACTTCTCACAGCACACTACGCAGTGCACACTACCTAGTGCACACTTCTCACAGCACACTACACACAGCACACTACGCAGTGCACACTACACACTTCTCACAGCACACTACACACAGCACACTACGCAGTGCACACTACACACTTCTCACAGCACACTACACACAGCACACTACGCACAGCACACTACGCACAGCACACTACGCAGTGCACACTACGCAGTGCACACTAGACACACACTACGCAGTGCACACTACACACTACACACTTCTCACAGCACACTACACACTACACACTTCTCACAGCACACTACACACTACACACTTCTCACAGCACACTACACACTACACACTTCTCACAGCACACTACACACTACACACTTCTCACAGCACACTACACACTACACACTTCTCACAGCACACTACGCACAGCACACTACGCAGTGCACACTACACACTTCTCACAGCACACTACACACAGCACACTACGCACAGCACACTACGCACAGCACACTACGCAGTGCACACACTACGCAGTGCACACTAGACACTACGCAGTGCACACTACACACTACGCAGTGCACACTACGCAGTGCACACTACACACAGCACACTACGCAGTGCACACTACACACAGCACACTACACACAGCACACACTACACACAGCACACTACACACAGCACACTACGCAGTGCACACTAGACACTACGCAGTGCACACTACACACTACGCAGTGCACACTACGCAGTGCACACTACACACAACACACTACGCAGTGCACACTACACACAGCACACTACGCAGTGCACACTACACACAGCACACTACACACAGCACACTACACACAGCACACTACACACAGCACACTACGCAGTGCACACTACACACAGCACACTACACACAGCACACTACGCAGTGCACACTACACACAGCACACTACACACAACACACACTACGCAGTGCACACTACAGCACAGCACACTACACACAGCACACTCACACAGCACACTACACACAGCACACTACACACAGCACACTACACAGTGCACACTACACACAGCACACTACACACAGCACACTACGCAGTGCACACTACACACAGCACACTACACACAGCACACTACGCAGTGCACACTACACACAGCACACTACACACAACACACTACGCAGTGCACACTACACACAGCACACTACACACAGCACACTACACAGTGCACACTACACACAGCACACTACGCACAGCACACTACACACAGCACACTACACACAGCACACTACGCAGTGCACACTACGCACAGCACACTACGCAGTGCACACTACACACAGCACACTACGCAGTGCACACTACGCACAGCACACTACGCACAGCACACTACGCAGTGCACACTACGCACAGCACACTACGCAGTGCACACTACACACAGCACACTACACACAGCACACTTCTCACAGCACACTACGCAGTGCACACTACCTAGTGCACACTTCTCACAGCACACTACACACAGCACACTACGCAGTGCACACTACACACTACACACTTCTCACAGCACACTACGCACAGCACACTACGCAGTGCACACTACACACTTCTCACAGCACACTACACACAGCACACTACGCACAGCACACTACGCACAGCACACTACGCACAGCACACTACGCAGTGCACACTACGCAGTGCACACTAGACACTACGCAGTGCACACTACACACTACGCAGTGCACACTACGCAGTGCACACTACACACAACACACTACGCAGTGCACACTACACACAGCACACTACGCAGTGCACACTACACACAGCACACTACACACAGCACACTACACACAGCACACTACACACAGCACACTACGCAGTGCACACTAGACACTACGCAGTGCACACTACACACTACGCAGTGCACACTACGCAGTGCACACTACACACAACACACTACGCAGTGCACACTACACACAGCACACTACGCAGTGCACACTACACACAGCACACTACACACACTACACACAGCACACTACACACAGCACACTACGCAGTGCACACTACACACAGCACACTACACACAACACACTACGCAGTGCACACTACGCACAGCACACTACACACAGCACACTACACACAGCACACTACACACAGCACACTACACACAGCACACTACGCAGTGCACACTACACACAGCACACTACGCATCTCACAGTACGAATCAGACTGCAAATCAGGCGATTCCCAAACCACACCCTACCAACTCACTCGGAGGGCCCTCTGTTGTCACGTGTCGCTGACAAAACTTTTAACTTGGGACGTATTTCATCTGTTACATGTGCAGGGGCGCACTCGCCATCTGGCATTTTGGGCAAATTCCAGATGGGCTGGTCTAACTTGGGTATTTTGCAAAAAATTATAATTATCTGGCTTCCTACAGTAGTGGGGAAGCCAAGCCAGGGACAAAAAGCCATATTACAACCTGTGTGTTGTGATAATTGTGTAGTTTTCTCTATAACCTGTTCGTTTATATGCCTTGCCACCCTGATATATACTGTAGGCCTGAAGGCCAAGACAATAAGAAGACACAGTGGCAGAATAAATTCAACCACACATTAAGATTCATCACAAAATTGGAGAGAAATATCTGTCTGGTGAAGTCTACGCACGCACACACACACACGCACACACACACACACACACACACACACACACACACACACACACACACACACACACACACACACACACACACACACACACACACACACACACACACACACACAC
>NC_056433.1:6549543-6587043 GCF_018296145.1 Oncorhynchus tshawytscha | reverse complement strand
GTAAACATTACACATACAGAAGTTTCAAGACAGTAAAGACATTACAAATGTCATATTATATATATATACAGTGTTTTAACAATGTACAAATGGTTAAAGGACACAATATAAAATCTCTCTCTCTCTCTGTCTCTCTCTCTCACTTTCTCTTTCTCTCTCTCTCTATCTCTTTGTCTCTCTCTCTCTCTCTCTCTCTCTCTCTGTCTCTCTGTCTCTCTCTCTCTCTCTCTCTTGTCTCTCTCTCTCTCTCTGTCTCTCTGTCTCTCTCTCTTGTCTCTCTCTGTCTCACTCTCTCTCTCTCTCTATCTCTCACTCTGTCTCTCTCTCTCTGTCTCTCTCTCTGTCTCTCTATCTCTCTGTCTCTCTATCTCTCTCTCTCTCTGTCTCTCTCTGTCTCTCTCTCTCTCTCTCTGTCTCTCTGTTTCTCTCTCTCTCTCTCTGTCTCTCTCTGTCTCTCTCTCTCTGTCTCTCTCTCTCTCTCTGTTTCTCTCTCTCTCTCTCTTCTCTCTCTCTCTCTCTGTCTCTCTCTCTCTCTGTCTCTCTCTCTCTCTCTCTCTCTCTCTCTCTCTCTGTTTCTCTCTCTCTCTCTCTCTCTCTCTCAACTTTTTCAATTCAATTCAATTTGCTTTATTGGCATGACGTAACAACGTACATATTGCCAAACGCTTACTTTGGATATTTACGAATACTTTGGATATTTATGAAAATACATACATCTCTTTCTCTCTCTCTCTCTCTCTCTCTCTCTCTCTCTCTCTTTCTCTGATCACAGAGTTCTTTCAGAGGAGCGTACAGGTGTCTGTGGCCCAGCTGTGGCAAGGTGCTCACGTCTTCAGTTGGTATGAAGAGACATGTCCGTGTGATGCACCTGGGGTGAGATCTCTTCTCAGACAGCCAGTATTAACTCAGAAAAAAAATGACATCGTTAACTTACTCTCTCTCCTTTGTCTATCCCTTCCAAAATTCATACACACGCACGTATGCACGCACGAACACACAAACACACACCACAACCCTACACACACACACATGTATGCACGCACGAACACACGCCACAACCCTACACACACACAGTAGCGGATCGGAGCAGTCCCACAGAGAGGAGGATTTCTACTACACTAAGTTCTCCTGCAAAGTTCCACCAGCCCTCGTCCCGGCCTTGTCCTCTCACGTCCCATGGGCATCCTGTGGCTCCCCTCCAGACCCTGGTCCAGGTTCCTGTCTCCAGATCCCCTCCTCTACCTCGTCCTCACCCTCAGGGTCAGGCAGCTCCAGGCCCAGCTCAGGCCCAGGGTCAACCCCAGGGTCAGCTCCAGACCAGCCCAGCCCTCTCAGCCAGTCTGCCCCCAGTTCCTTTTGGCAGACAGACCACCCGTATCAGGTAGGTTGATTTATTTAACCGGAATATTCCACTCAGTAACAATTGGCACCTCTGGGTCGACCCTGGCCTGCAGAGTTTCAGTACTTCTCTGTTTCATATTTGAAATAACTTGTCTTTTATGGCAGTGATGTTGCCTTGTAGAAAACTATAGCAAGGCATCTTGAAAAGGGGTGGAGTTTTGACTAGAATGGCTGTAAAATAAATGTGAGGGAGTTTGAGAGATGTCTGGTCTGATGTTGTCTTCCTCTCTGCCAGGCCTGCACTCCCCTCCAGGTGACGGTGTCCTGTCACAACTCCGCCCCCTGTTGTTGGACCCCTCCCCCCCTCACCGTCTCTAACCAGCACAGTCACCACAACTCTCAGGTACGTCTGCTCTCCTCCTCCTCGTTAACCTCAACCCCAGTCACCACAACTCTCAGGTACGTCTGCTCTCTCCTCCTCGTTAGCCTCAACCCCAGTCGTTCCTTCCAGGTCTTTCCAGAACGGGAATATGGGTGGGTATCTATCTCCTGATATCTGTCTCCTGATATCTGTCTCCTGATATCTATCTCCTGATATCTGTCTCCTGATATCTGTCTCCTGATATCTGTCTCCTGATATCTGTCTCCTGATATCTATCTCCTGATATCTGTCTCCTGATATCTGTCTCCTGATATCTATCTCCTGATATCTGTCTCCTGATATCTGTCTCCTGATATCTATCTCCTGATATCTATCTCCTGATATCTATCTCCTGATACCTATCTCCTGATATCTGTCTCCTGATATCTGTCTCCTGATATCTGTCTCCTGATATCTATCTCCTGATATCTATCTCCTGATATCTGTCTCCTGATATCTATCTCCTGATATCTGTCTCCTGATATCTGTCTCCTGATATCTATCTCCTGATATCTATCTCCTGATACCTATCTCCTGATACCTATCTCATGATACCTATCTCATGATATCTATCCCCTGATACCTATCTCCTGATACCTATCCCCTGATGCCTATCTCCTGATACCTATCTCATGATATCTATCTCCTGATACCTATCTCATGATACCTATCTCATGATACCTATCTCATGATACCTATCCCCTGATACCTATCTCCTGATACCTATCTCCTGATATCTATCTCCTGATACCTATCTCATGATACCTATCTCATGATACCGATCTCCTGATATCTATCTCCTGATACCTATCTCCAGCAGAGCACCAGTAGGACAACAGCTGGATGTGATATTAATTGTGACTATTTAATGATTTCTTATTACAAGAGATGCCATACTTATCTAAAAATAAGTATTCCCCCTCCCTTCTCTTCTCCCCTCCCCCTGCTTCCTATCTTTTGCCCACTACAGGTGGTGAGGGGTCGCTGCAGGTCTGTGAGTGTGGGAGAACAGTGGCTTCAACAGAACAGCGCCACCAACAGGCTAACCACCATGAGAGCAGCCTCTCCGTCACGCGCTCAATGCTCCTTCAGGTAGTCAACGTGTACCCTCTCTCCTCTCTCTTGTCTTCTCCTCGCTCCTCTTCTTTAGTTAAGCAGCATTTAGCCTCCCCTCTCTTCTCCTCTCCCCCCTGTCTCAACTATCTCTCCTCTCCCCTCTGTCTCAACTATCTCTCCTCTCCCCTCTGTCTCAACTATCTCTCCTCTCCCCTGTCTCAACTATCTCTCCTCTCCCCTGTCTCAACTATCTCTCCTCCTCTCAACTATCTCTCCCCCTGTCTCAACTATCTCTCCTCTCAAACTATCTCTCCTCTCCCCTGTCTCAACTATCTCTCCCCCCTCTCCTGTCTCAACTATCTCTCCTCTCCCCCTGTCTCAACTATCTCTCCTCTCCCCTCTCAACTATCTCTCCTCTCCCCCTGTCTCAACTATCTCTCCTCTCCCCAACTGTCTCAACTATCTCTCCTCTCCCCCTGTCTCAACTATCTCTCCTCTCCCCTCTGTCTCAACTATCTCTCCCCCTCTCTCAACCTCTCCTCTCCCCCTGTCTCAACTATCTCTCCTCTCCCCCTGTCTCAACTATCTCTCCTCTCCCCTCTCCCCTCCTGTCTCAACTATCTCTCCCCCTCTCCCCTCTGTCTCAACTATCTCTCCTCCCCCCTGTCTCAACTATCTCTCCTCTCCCCCTGTCTCAACTATCTCTCCTCTCCCCTCTGTCTCAACTATCTCCTCCTCTCCCAACTATCTGTCTCAACTATCTCTCCTCTCCCCCTGTCTCAACTATCTCTCCTCTGTCTCAACTATCTCTCCTCTCCCCCTGTCTCAACTATCTCTCCTCTCCCCCTGTCTCAACTATCTCTCCTCTCCCCCTGTCTCAACTATCTCTCCTCTCCCCTGTCTCAACTATCTCTCCTCTCCCCCCTCAACTCTCAACTGTCTCATCTCTCCTCTCCCCCTGTCTCAACTATCTCTCCTCTCCCCTCTGTCTCAACTATCTCTCCTCTCCTCTGTCTCAACTATCTCTCCTCTCCCCCTGTCTCAACTATCTCTCCTCTCCCCCCTGTCTCAACTATCTCTCCTCTCCCCCTGTCTCAACTATCTCTCTCCCCTGTCTCAACTCTCCTCTGTCTCAACTATCTCTCCTCTCCCCTGTCTCAACTATCTCTCCTCTCTGTCTCAACTACTCTCATCTCCCCTCTGTCTCAACTATCTCTCCTCTCCCCTCTGTCTCAACTATCTCTCCTCTCCCCTGTCTCAACTATCTCTCCTCTCCCTCTGTCTCAACTATCTCTCCTCCCCCTGTCTCAACTATCTCTCCTCTGTCTCAACTATCTCTCATCTCCTCTGTCTCAACTATCCCTCCTCTCCCCTTGTCTCAACTATCTCTCCTTTCCCCCTGTCTCAACTATCTCTCCTCTCCCCTGTCTCAACTATCTCTCCTCCCTCTCCCCTCTGTCTCAACCTGTCTCAACATCTCCCCTCCCTCTGTCTCAACTATCTCTCCTCTATCTCAACTATCTCAACGATCTCTCCTCTTTCTCAACTATCTCTCCTCTCCCCTCTGTCTCAACTATCTCTCCTCTCCCCCCTGTCTCAACTATCTCTCCTCTCCCCTCTGTCTCAACTATCTCTCCTCTCCCCACTATCTCAACTATCTCTCCTCTCTTTATAGCCCCTCTATCTTTCTCTTCTATCTCTGTCTGTACACTCCACACCTCTTCCAATGGGATGAGAGGGCATGATTAGTTAGCTAGATAAGAAACATGAAGGAGAATGTGTCTCTCTAATCGTATTCTCTCTAACACAGTCTTTTCTCTTGTACTGGTAGATCATATTCCTTTTCTTTCACCATACTGTATGTATTGGGTTTACAATTATCTCCACCTTGATTGTGTCTTCCCAGAAAACCCAAAATTGGTTCTGTGAAGATTCCCAGAACAAATGTTCTCATAACACAAAAAAAAACATCTCGTCGTAGTGATAATTATAAAATGTTTGTATAGAACCTGATGTTGTAAGAACCTTCCTAGAACACATTTAATCTGTTCTTTAAAGCTCAGAATGTTTCATTAGGTTGTGGAAACATTTTGGGGACATCAAGAATGATATGTTCCCAAAAACACCAAAACTGTACAGTTGTGTGGATAATTCTATAATGTTTATTTTAGGTTGCAAAAAGAAACCTTTGCCTGATGTTGTTAGAACATTCCCAGAGTTTAAAGTTCTTTAAAGGTTCTCAGAATGTTTGTATAGAACCTGATGTTGTTAGAACATTCCCAGAACACATTTAATCTATTCTTTAAAGGTTCCCAGAATATTTGTATAGAACCTGGTGTTGTTAGAACATTCCTAGAACACATTTAATCTGTTCTTTAAAGGTTCCCAGAATATTTGTATAGAACCTGGTGTTGTTAGAACATTCCTAGAACACATTTAATCTGTTCTTTAAAGGTTCCCAGAATATTTGATTAGGCAGTGGGAACAGTGCAGATACATTACAAGAGATATGTTCCTCAATAGTGACGACATTCATACACTGTTTAAGTTAGGTTGGCACAGGACATTCCCTTAATGTTGTAATAATGAAATAAGTAAGTTTTCATTACTTTCATCGCAGATTTGATTTAGGTGTAACGTAATATTCCATTGATGTTCACACAATATTGATTTTACCTTGTTTTTGAGGTCCTCAGAACATGTCGAAATTGTTATATTTAACATAATATTACCCAAACATTCTCAGAATGCAAATTTGTAGCTACTTAAAACATATTGGAATTACATCCCCATCCCATCATTGAATTTAATGGCGATTTGCGTTTGATAACTGTAATTGTAGGCGATACGGAGACACGTTTTAATTTCATTCACAGGACATTTGAAGAGCATTTTTATGGTACAAACACACCCTTGTTTTCTTATACTTCACATGTTGACAACAGGCACATGTGGGGTTTGAACCTGCGCTGTTTGGTTCCCTAGTCTGTCATCATTTTTTCCACCACAGATTTTTTTTTAGAAACCCTTAAAATAAGGGCTGTGTTTCGTGTATTGATAAAAGTCACCCTGTCCTAGAGAGATTTATACAGTTATCAATATGTCAGGGTGAGCCTACATGAAACACAGCCCACATCTAGGAACAACTACACTTAAAATAAGGGCTGTGTTTCGTGGAGGCTCACCCTGGCGTGACATATTGATAACTGTGGAAATCAATGAAAATTGAAATTTAACAATGAATAAATTGGCAACATTTCTTTAAATTGGCAATTCTGTGAACTGTCTTGTGCACGTTTTAAATTGACACAATACCTGTTAGCAAAGGTGTCAGTTAGAGATGACGTGTAGGAGCATGCTGGGATTTGTCGTCTTGCATGATGTCTACTTTGATGCTAATTAGCATTTTTCAAATCTGAGAGGAAATAGAACCGAATATATTGATAAAAGTCACCTTGTCCCAGAGAGATTTAAATGGATAAGCCTACACATTTAAAAAATGAATGGGGGGGGGGAACGATTGGAACCATTTCCCTGTTTGACCGCTAGGTTTTATGGGTATTATGACACCGCCACTGTGGGGCTCTATACAGTCCTCTAATGCGAATTGCAATTATATCTGGTGAGAACAGTAATAGGGATGTATTCCAATATTCTTTCATTTACATGCTGAGAATGTTGTGGTAATATTAAACTAAACTTAAATATAACATTTTCTAAATCTTCAGAGGACCTCCAAGACAAGTTCAAATGTATATTGTGTGAACATCAATGGGAATATTATGTTAAACCTAAATCAGATATACTATGAACGACATTAAAAACAGACCTATTTGATTCTTATTTGATTAAGAGAATGTCATAATGTTCTGGGACTGTTCCTGGTTTGCTGGGTGGTGTATCATCCCTGTAGGAAGGGACGAGGGGAGGCCCAAACGTCTCTTGTGTTTCATCCCTGTAGGAAAGGACGAGGGGAGGCCCAAACGTCTCTTGTGTATCATCCCTGTAGGAAAGGACGAGGGGAGGCCCAAACGTCTCTTGTGTATCATCCCTGTAGGAAAGGACGAGGGGAGGCTGAATCGTTTCTTGTGTTTCATCCCTGTAGGAAAGGACGAGGGGAGGCTAAGAAGTGTCGTAAGGTTTACGGAGTGGAGCACAAGGAGCAGTGGTGCACGGCCTGCCGCTGGAAGAAAGCCTGCCAGCGCTTCACAGACTAAACGAGGGCGCGAACAACGGATGATGGAAAAAAGAGAGACTTGGGAGAAAAAAAGAGAGGTCACAACCAGGGCCTGTTAGCCATCAAGAACAACAAAGAGAGGTCACGATCACAACCAGGGCCTGTTAGCCATCAAGAACAACAAAGAGAGATCACGATCACAACCAGGGCCTGTTAGCCATCAAGAACAACAAAGAGAGATCACGATCACAACCAGGGCCTGTTAGCCATCAAGAACAACAAATTCCTGTTTTTTTCTACCTTGTTTTTTCCCCCTCAAGGAATAAAGTGATTTGTGTATTTTTTAAAAATGTAAACGTTGACCTGAGCAGTGAGTCAGTGTGTGTGATGTTAGTAGCTAGTAGTTGATGTTATGACGTGGTAGGCCTACAATGTTCGTCCTTCCTAGCCTGGTCCCAGATCTGTTGGTGCTGTGTGGCATGACAACGACCGTAGGAGTTAGTTATACACAGGGACTGAACTTTTTGGGTTACTGGCTTGTAACCCTGGGTAACAATCGGCTCAAAAGTCTGTGCCATGCGATATTTCTAAGGACAAACTTTAGACCATCCTGGCGGGCTAGTGTGGCACATTTTCTACTTGCCCGATCTGAAAAGTACTAGCCCGATTTGAAAAGTACTAGCCCGATTTGAAAAGTACTAGCCCGATCTGAAAAGTACTAGCCCGATTTGAAAAGTACTAGCCCGATCTGAAAAGTACTAGCCCGATCTGAAAAGTACTAGCCCAATCTGAAAAGTACTAGCCCGATTTGAAAAGTACTAGCCCGATTTGAAAAGTACTAGCCCGATCTGAAAAGTACTAGCCCGATCTGGCGGGCTGGTTTAGTTTCCATCCCGCGTTGAGCAAGGAGCTTCATCCTTAAATGTTCTCCAACTTCTTCTTCTATACAGCACAAACAGATCTGGCCCCAGGATACACGTCTCTCCTCACCTCCCACTGAGAACATGTCTCTCCTCACCTCCCACTGAGAACATGTCTCTCCTCACCTCCCACTGAGAACATGTCTCTCCTCACCTCCCACTGAGAACACGTCTCTCCTCACCTCCCACTGAGAACACGTCTCTCCTCACCTCCCACTGAGAACACGTCTCTCCTCACCTCCCACTGAGAACACGTCTCTCCTCACCTCCCACTGAGAACATGTCTCTCCTCACCTCCCACTGAGAACATGTCTCTCCTCACCTCCCACAGTATTGTAGCTCTCTTCTTCTTTAATCTCCTCCTCCAACACGTCATTCTTCCCCGTGGCCTCCAACACGTCATTCTTCCCTGTGGCCTCCAACACGTCATTCTTCCCCGTGGCCTCCAACACGTCATTCTTCCCTGTGGCCTCCAACACGTCATTCTTCCCCGTGGCCTCCAACACGTCATTCTTCCCCGTGGCCTCCAACACGTCATTCTTCCCCGTGGTGTCTACAGAAGCAATGGACTACCTATACCTCAATGTGATGTGCTATCTATGAGATCTTTTGGACTATTTTGTATTTTTGTGTTTTTTTATTGTTATATAAAGAGTTTAATGTCATGTTTTGGCACATTTTATTTAAACATGTATTTTACAAGGATAATGACGAATAAGCTACATTTGGTTTGACTTGTTGTGGTTTGACTCGTTGTGGTTTGAATCGAGTCAGTTTCTTCCATACAGTATTTTACTCTACCCCGTCTTGGTGAACAGTGTTATGGTCCTGTCTGTATGAGACAGTGTTATGGTCCTGTCTGTATAAGACAGTGTTATGGTCCTGTCTGTATAAGACAGTGTTATGGTCCTGTCTGTATAAGACAGTGTTATGGTCCTGTCTGTATAAGACAGTGTTATGGTCCTGTCTGTATAAGACAGTGTTATGGTCCTGTCTGTATAAGACAGTGTTATGGTCCTGTCTGTATGAGACAGTGTTATGGTCCTGTCTGTATAAGACAGTGTTATGGTCCTGTCTGTATAAGACAGTGTTATGGTCCTGTCTGTATGAGACAGTGTTATGGTCCTGTCTGTATAAGACAGTGTTATGGTCCTGTCTGTATAAGACAGTGTTATGGTCCTGTCTGTATGAGACAGTGTTATGGTCCTGTCTGTATAAGACAGTGTTATGGTCCTGTCTGTATAAGACAGTGTTATGATCCTGTCTGTATAAGACAGTGTTATGGTCCTGTCTGTATAAGACAGTGTTATGGTCCTGTCTGTATAAGACAGTGTTATGGTCCTGTCTGTATAAGACAGTGTTATGGTCCTGTCTGTATAAGACAGTGTTATGGTCCTGTCTGTATGAGACAGTGTTATGATCCTGTCTGTATAAGACAGTGTTATGGTCCTGTCTGTATAAGACAGTGTTATGGTCCTGTCTGTATAAGACAGTGTTATGGTCCTGTCTGTATAAGACAGTGTTATGGTCCTGTCTGTATAAGACAGTGTTATGGTCCTGTCTGTATGAGACAGTGTTATGGTCCTGTCTGTATAAGACAGTGTTATGGTCCTGTCTGTATAAGACAGTGTTATGGTCCTGTCTGTATGAGACAGTGTTATGGTGTTATGGTCCTGTCTGTATAAGACAGTGTTATGGTCCTGTCTGTATAAGACAGTGTTATGGTCCTGTCTGTATAAGACAGTGTTATGGTCCTGTCTGTATAAGACAGTGTTATGGTCCTGTCTGTATAAGACAGTGTTATGGTCCTGTCTGTATAAGACAGTGTTATGGTCTGTATAAGACAGTGTTATGGTCCTGTCTGTATCCTGATAAGACAGTGTTATGGTCCTGTCTGTATGAGACAGTGTTAGTCCTGTCTGTATAAGACAGTGTATGGTCCTGTCTGTATAAGACAGTGTTATGGTCCTGTCTGTATAAGACAGTGGTATGGTCCTGTCTGTATAAGACAGTGTTATGGTCTGTATAAGACAGTGTTATGGTCCTGTCTGTATAAGACAGTGTTATGGTCCTGTCTGTATGAGACAGTGTTATGGTCCTGTCTGTATGAGACAGTGTTATGGTCCTGTCTGTATAAGACAGTGTTATGGTCCTGTCTGTATAAGACAGTGTTATGGTCCTGTCTGTATAAGACAGTGTTATGGTCCTGTCTGTATAAGACAGTGTTATGGTCCTGTCTGAATAAGACAGTGTTATGGTCTGTATGAGACAGTGTTATGGTCCTGTCTGTATAAGACAGTGTTATGGTCCTGTCTGTATAAGACAGTGTTATGGTCCTGTCTGTATAAGACAGTGTTATGGTCCTGTCTGTATAAGACAGTGTTATGGTCCTGTCTGTATAAGACAGTGTTATGGTCCTGTCTGTATAAGACAGTGTTATGGTCCTGTCTGTATAAGACAGTGTTATGGTCTGTATGAGACGGTGTTATGGTCCTGTCTGTATAAGACAGTGTTATGGTCTGTATAAGACAGTGTTATGGTCCTGTCTGTATGAGACAGTGTAAAGGTCCTGTCTGTATAAGACAGTGTTATGGTCCTGTCTGTATAAGACAGTGTTATGGTCCTGTCTGTATAAGACAGTGTTATGGTCCTGTCTGTATAAGACAGTGTTATGGTCCTGTCTGAATAAGACAGTGTTATGGTCTGTATGAGACAGTGTTATGGTCCTGTCTGTATAAGACAGTGTTATGGTCTGTATAAGACAGTGTTATGGTCCTGTCTGTATGAGACAGTGTTATGGTCCTGTCTGTATGAGACAGTGTTATGGTCCTGTCTGTATGAGACAGTGTTATGGTCCTGTCTGTATAAGACAGTGTTATGGTCCTGTCTGTATGAGACAGTGTTATGGTCCTGTCTGTATGAGACAGTGTTATGGTCCTGTCTGTATAAGACAGTGTTATGGTCCTGTCTGTATGAGACAGTGTTATGGTCCTGTCTGTATAAGACAGTGTTATGGTCCTGTCTGTATAAGACAGTGTTATGGTCCTGTCTGTATAAGACAGTGTTATGGTCCTGTCTGTATAAGACAGTGTTATGGTCCTGTCTGTATAAGACAGTGTTATGGTCCTGTCTGTATAAGACAGTGTTATGGTCTGTATGAGACAGTGTTATGGTCCTGTCTGTATAAGACAGTGTTATGGTCTGTATAAGACAGTGTTATGTTCCTGTCTGTATGAGACAGTGTTATGGTCCTGTCTGTATAAGACAGTGTTATGGTCCTGTCTGTATTAGACAGTGTTATGGTCTGTATAAGACAGTGTTATGGTCCTGTCTGTATAAGACAGTGTTATGGTCTGTATAAGACAGTGTTATGGTCCTGTCTGTATAAGACAGTGTTATGGTCCTGTCTGTATGAGACAGTGTTATGGTCCTGTCTGTATAAGACAGTGTTATGGTCCTGTCTGTATGAGACAGTGTAAAGGTCCTGTCTGTATAAGACAGTGTTATGGTCCTGTCTGTATAAGACAGTGTTATGGTCCTGTCTGTATAAGACAGTGTTATGGTCCTGTCTGTATAAGACAGTGTTATGGTCCTGTCTGTATAAGACAGTGTTATGGTCCTGTCTGAATAAGACAGTGTTATGGTCTGTATGAGACGGTGTTATGGTCCTGTCTGTATAAGACAGTGTTATGGTCTGTATAAGACAGTGTTATGGTCCTGTCTGTATGAGACAGTGTTACCTGTCTGTATAAGACAGTGTTATGGTCCTGTCTGTATAAGACAGTGTTATGGTCCTGTCTGTATAAGACAGTGTTATGGTCCTGTCTGTATAAGACAGTGTTATGGTCCTGTCTGTATAAGACAGTGTTATGGTCCTGTCTGTATGAGACAGTGTTATGGTCCTGTCTGTATAAGACAGTGTTATGGTCTGTATAAGACAGTGTTATGGTCCTGTCTGTATGAGACAGTGTTATGGTCCTGTCTGTATGAGACAGTGTTATGGTCCTGTCTGTATAAGACAGTGTTATGGTCCTGTCTGTATAAGACAGTGTTATGGTCCTGTCTGTATGAGACAGTGTTATGGTCCTGTCTGTATGAGACAGTGTTATGGTCCTGTCTGTATAAGACAGTGTTATGGTCCTGTCTGTATGAGACAGTGTTATGGTCCTGTCTGTATAAGACAGTGTTATGGTCTGTATAAGACAGTGTTATGGTCCTGTCTGTATAAGACAGTGTTATGGTCCTGTCTGTATAAGACAGTGTTATGGTCCTGTCTGTATAAGACAGTGTTATGGTCCTGTCTGAATAAGACAGTGTTATGGTCTGTATGAGACAGTGTTATGGTCCTGTCTGTATAAGACAGTGTTATGGTCTGTATAAGACAGTGTTATGTCCTGTCTGTATGAGACAGTGTAATGGTCCTGTCTGTATAAGACAGTGTTATGGTCCTGTCTGTATAAGACAGTGTTATGGTCTGTATGAGACAGTGTTATGGTCCTGTCTGTATAAGACAGTGTTATGGTCTGTATAAGACAGTGTTATGGTCCTGTCTGTATGAGACAGTGTTATGGTCCTGTCTGTATGAGACAGTGTTATGGTCCTGTCTGTATAAGACAGTGTTATGGTCCTGTCTGTATGAGACAGTGTAAAGGTCCTGTCTGTATAAGACAGTGTTATGGTCCTGTCTGTATAAGACAGTGTTATGGTCCTGTCTGTATAAGACAGTGTTATGGTCCTGTCTGTATAAGACAGTGTTATGGTCTGTATAAGACAGTGTTATGGTCCTGTCTGTATAAGACAGTGTTATGGTCTTGTCTGTATAAGACAGTGTTATGGTCCTGTCTGTATAAGACAGTGTTATGATCCTGTCTGTATAAGACAGTGTTATGGTCCTGTCTGTATAAGACAGTGTTATGGTCCTGTCTGTATAAGACAGTGTTATGGTCCTGTCTGTATAAGACAGTGTTATGGTCCTGTCTGTATAAGACAGTGTTATGGTCCTGTCTGTATAAGACAGTGTTATGGTCCTGTCTGTATGAGACAGTGTTATGGTCCTGTCTGTATGAGACAGTGTTATGGTCCTGTCTGTATGAGACAGTGTTATGATCCTGTCTGTATAAGACAGTGTTATGGTCCTGTCTGTATAAGACAGTGTTATGGTCCTGTCTGTATAAGACAGTGTTATGGTCCTGTCTGTATAAGACAGTGTTATGGTCCTGTCTGTATAAGACAGTGTTATGGTCCTGTCTGTATAAGACAGTGTTATGGTCCTGTCTGTATGAGACAGTGTTATGGTCCTGTCTGTATGAGACAGTGTTATGGTCCTGTCTGTATAAGACAGTGTTATGGTCCTGTCTGTATAAGACAGTGTTATGGTCCTGTCTGTATAAGACAGTGTTATGGTCCTGTCTGTATAAGACAGTGTTATGGTCCTGTCTGTATAAGACAGTGTTATGGTCCTGTCTGTATAAGACAGTGTTATGGTCCTGTCTGTATAAGACAGTGTTATGGTCCTGACTGTATGAGACAGTGTTATGGTCTGTATAAGACAGTGTTATGGTCTGTCTAAGACAGTGTTATGGTCCTGTCTGTATAAGACAGTGTTATGGTCCTGTCTGTATGAGACAGTGTTATGGTCCTGTCTGTATAAGACAGTGTTATGGTCCTGTCTGTATAAGACAGTGTTATGGTCCTGTCTGTATAAGACAGTGTTATGGTCCTGTCTGTATAAGACAGTGGTATGGTCCTGTCTGTATAAGACAGTGTTATGGTCTGTATAAGACAGTGTTATGGTCCTGTCTGTATGAGACAGTGTAAAGGTCCTGTCTGTATAAGACAGTGTTATGGTCCTGTCTGTATAAGACAGTGTTATGGTCCTGTCTGTATAAGACAGTGTTATGGTCCTGTCTGTATAAGACAGTGTTATGGTCCTGTCTGAATAAGACAGTGTTATGGTCTGTATGAGACAGTGTTATGGTCCTGTCTGTATAAGACAGTGTTATGGTCTGTATAAGACAGTGTTATGGTCCTGTCTGTATGAGACAGTGTAATGGTCCTGTCTGTATAAGACAGTGTTATGGTCCTGTCTGTATAAGACAGTGTTATGGTCCTGTCTGTATAAGACAGTGTTATGGTCCTGTCTGTATAAGACAGTGTTATGGTCTGTATGAGACAGTGTTATGGTCCTGTCTGTATAAGACAGTGTTATGGTCTGTATAAGACAGTGTTATGGTCCTGTCTGTATGAGACAGTGTTATGGTCCTGTCTGTATGAGACAGTGTTATGGTCCTGTCTGTATAAGACAGTGTTATGGTCCTGTCTGTATAAGACAGTGTTATGGTCCTGTCTGTATAAGACAGTGTTATGGTCTGTATAAGACAGTGTTATGGTCCTGTCTGTATAAGACAGTGTTATGGTCCTGTCTGTATAAGACAGTGTTATGGTCCTGTCTGTATAAGACAGTGTTATGGTCCTGTCTGAATAAGACAGTGTTACGGTCTGTATGAGACAGTGTTATGGTCCTGTCTGTATAAGACAGTGTTATGGTCTGTATAAGACAGTGTTATGTTCCTGTCTGTATGAGACAGTGTAATGGTCCTGTCTGTATAAGACAGTGTTATGGTCCTGTCTGTATTAGACAGTGTTATGGTCTGTATGAGACAGTGTTATGGTCCTGTCTGTATAAGACAGTGTTATGGTCTGTATAAGACAGTGTTATGGTCCTGTCTGTATGAGACAGTGTTATGGTCCTGTCTGTATGAGACAGTGTTATGGTCCTGTCTGTATAAGACAGTGTTATGGTCCTGTCTGTATGAGACAGTGTTATGGTCCTGTCTGTATAAGACAGTGGTATGGCCCTGTCTGTATGAGACAGTGTTATGGTCCTGTCTGTATAAGACAGTGGTATGGCCCTGTCTGTATAAGACAGTGTTATGGTCTGTATAAGACAGTGTTATGGTCCTGTCTGTATAAGACAGTGTTATGGTCTTGTCTGTATAAGACAGTGTTATGGTCCTGTCTGTATAAGACAGTGTTATGGTCCTGTCTGAATAAGACAGTGTTATGGTCTGTATGAGACAGTGTTATGGTCCTGTCTGTATAAGACAGTGTTATGGTCTGTATAAGACAGTGTTATGGTCCTGTCTGTATGAGACAGTGTAATGGTCCTGTCTGTATAAGACAGTGTTATGGTCCTGTCTGTATAAGACAGTGTTATGGTCCTGTCTGTATAAGACAGTGTTATGGTCCTGTCTGAATAAGACAGTGTTATGGTCTGTATGAGACAGTGTTATGGTCCTGTCTGTATAAGACAGTGTTATGGTCTGTATAAGACAGTGTTATGGTCCTGTCTGTATGAGACAGTGTAATGGTCCTGTCTGTATAAGACAGTGTTATGGTCCTGTCTGTATAAGACAGTGTTATGGTCCTGTCTGTATAAGACAGTGTTATGGTCCTGTCTGTATGAGACAGTGTTATGGTCTGTATAAGACAGTGTTATGGTCTGTATAAGACAGTGTTATGGTCTGTATAAGACAGTGTTATGGTCCTGTCTGTATGAGACAGTGTTATGGTCTGTATAAGACAGTGTTATGGTCTGTATGTAAGACAGTGTTATGGTCCTGTCTGTATGAGACAGTGTTATGGTCCTGTCTGTATGAGACAGTGTTATGGTCCTGTCTGTATAAGACAGTGTTATGGTCCTGTCTGTAATAAGACAGTGTTATGGTCTGTAGAGACAGTGTTATGGTCCTGTCTGTATAAGACAGTGTTATGGTCTGTATAAGACAGTGTTATGGTCCTGTCTGTATGAGACAGTGTTATGGTCCTGTCTGTATAAGACAGTGTTATGGTCCTGTGTATGAGACAGTGTTATGGTCCTGTGTAAGACAGTGTTATGGTCTGTATAAGACAGTGTTATGGTCCTGTCTGTATGAGACAGTGTTATGGTCCTGTCTGTATAAGACAGTGTTATGGTCCTGTCTGTATAAGACAGTGTTATGGTCCTGTCTGTATGAGACAGTGTTATGGTCCTGTCTGTATAAGACAGTGTTATGGTCCTGTCTGTATAAGACAGTGTTATGGTCCTGTCTGTATAAGACAGTGTTATGGTCTGTATAAGACAGTGTTATGGTCCTGTCTGTATAAGACAGTGTTATGGTCCTGTCTGTATGAGACAGTGTTATGGTCCTGTCTGTATGAGACAGTGTTATGGTCCTGTCTGTATAAGACAGTGTTATGGTCCTGTCTGTATAAGACAGTGTTATGGTCCTGTCTGTATAAGACAGTGTTATGGTCCTGTCTGTATAAGACAGTGGTATGGTCCTGTCTGTATAAGACAGTGTTATGGTCCTGTCTGTATAAGACAGTGTTATGGTCCTGTCTGTATAAGACAGTGTTATGGTCCTGTCTGTATAAGACAGTGTTATGGTCCTGTCTGTATAAGACAGTGTTATGGTCCTGTCTGTATAAGACAGTGTTATGGTCTGTATAGACAGTGTTATGGTCCTGTCTGTATAAGACAGTGTTATGGTCTGTATAAGACAGTGTTATGGTCCTGTCTGTATAAGACAGTGTTATGGTCCTGTATAAGACAGTGTTATGGTCCTGTCTGTATAAGACAGTGTTATGGTCCTGTCTGTATAAGACAGTGTTATGGTCCTGTCTGAATAAGACAGTGTTATGGTCTGTATGAGACAGTGTTATGGTCCTGTCTGTATAAGACAGTGTTATGGTCTGTATAAGACAGTGTTATGGTCCTGTCTGTATGAGACAGTGTAATGGTCCTGTCTGTATAAGACAGTGTTATGGTCCTGTCTGTATAAGACAGTGTTATGGTCCTGTCTGTATAAGACAGTGTTATGGTCCTGTCTGTATGAGACAGTGTTATGGTCTGTATAAGACAGTGTTATGGTCTGTATAAGACAGTGTTATGGTCTGTATAAGACAGTGTTATGGTCCTGTCTGTATGAGACAGTGTTATGGTCTGTATAAGACAGTGTCCTGGTCTGTATAAGACAGTGTTATGGTCTGTATAAGACAGTGTTATGGTCCTGTCTGTATGAGACAGTGTTATGGTCCTGTCTGTATGAGACAGTGTTATGGTCCTGTCTGTATAAGACAGTGTTATGGTCCTGTCTGTATAAGACAGTGTTATGGTCCTGTCTGTATAAGACAGTGTTATGGTCCTGTCTGTATAAGACAGTGTTATGGTCCTGTCTGTATAAGACAGTGTTATGGTCCTGTCTGTATAAGACAGTGTTATGGTCTGTATAAGACAGTGTTATGGTCTGTATAAGACAGTGTTATGGTCTGTATAAGACAGTGTTATGGTCCTGTCTGTATAAGACAGTGTTATGGTCCTGTCTGTATGAGACAGTGTTATGGTCCTGTCTGTATAAGACAGTGTTATGGTCCTGTCTGTATGAGACAGTGTTATGGTCCTGTCTGTATAAGACAGTGTTATGGTCCTGTCTGTATAAGACAGTGTTATGGTCCTGTCTGTATAAGACAGTGTTATGGTCTGTATAAGACAGTGTTATGGTCCTGACTGTATGGTCTGTAGACAGTGTTATGGTCTGTATAAGACAGTGTCTGTATAAGACAGTGTTATGGTCTGTATAAGACAGTGTTATGGTCCTGTCTGTATAAGACAGTGTTATGGTCCTGTCTGTATGAGACAGTGTTATGGTCCTGTCTGTATAAGACAGTGTTATGGTCCTGTCTGTATGAGACAGTGTTATGGTCCTGTCTGTATAAGACAGTGTTATGGTCCCTGTCTGTATAAGACAGTGTTATGGTCCTGTCTGTATAAGACAGTGTTATGGTCCTGTCTGTATAAGACAGTGTTATGGTCCTGTCTGTATAAGACAGTGTTATGGTCCTGTCTGTATAAGACAGTGTTATGGTCCTGTCTGAATAAGACAGTGTTATGGTCTGTATGAGACGGTGTTATGGTCCTGTCTGTATAAGACAGTGTTATGGTCTGTATAAGACAGTGTTATGGTCCTGTCTGTATGAGACAGTGTAAAGGTCCTGTCTGTATAAGACAGTGTTATGGTCCTGTCTGTATAAGACAGTGTTATGGTCCTGTCTGTATAAGACAGTGTTATGGTCCTGACTGTATAGACAGTGTTATGGTCTGTATAAGACAGTGTTATGGTCTGTATAAGACAGTGTTATGGTCTGTATAAGACAGTGTTATGGTCCTGTCTGTATGAGACAGTGTTATGGTCCTGTCTGTATGTTATGGTCTGTAGACAGTGTTATGGTCCTGTCTGTATAAGACAGTGTTATGGTCCTGTCTGTATAAGACAGTGTTATGGTCCTGTCTGTATAAGACAGTGTTATGGTCCTGTCTGTATAAGACAGTGTTATGGTCTGTATGGACAGTGTTATGGTCCTGTCTGTATAAGACAGTGTTATGGTCCTGTCTGTATGAGACAGTGTTATGGTCCTGTCTGTATGAGACAGTGTTATGGTCCTGTCTGTATAAGACAGTGTTATGGTCCTGACTGTATGAGACAGTGTTATGGTCTGTATAAGACAGTGTTATGGTCTGTATAAGACAGTGTTATGGTCCTGTCTGTATGAGACAGTGTTATGGTCCTGTCTGTATGAGACAGTGTTATGGTCCTGTCTGTATAAGACAGTGTTATGGTCCTGTCTGTATAAGACAGTGGTATGGTCCTGTCTGTATAAGACAGTGTTATGGTCTGTATAAGACAGTGTTATGGTCCTGTCTGTATAAGACAGTGTTATGGTCCTGTCTGTATGAGACAGTGTTATGGTCCTGTCTGTATGAGACAGTGTTATGGTCCTGTCTGTATAAGACAGTGTTATGGTCCTGTCTGTATGAGACAGTGTTATGGTCCTGTCTGTATAAGACAGTGTTATGGTCCTGTCTGTATAAGACAGTGGTATGGTCCTGTCTGTATAAGACAGTGTTATGGTCTGTATAAGACAGTGTTATGGTCCTGTCTGTATGAGACAGTGTAAAGGTCCTGTCTGTATAAGACAGTGTTATGGTCCTGTCTGTATAAGACAGTGTTATGGTCCTGTCTGTATAAGACAGTGTTATGGTCCTGTCTGTATAAGACAGTGTTATGGTCCTGTCTGTATAAGACAGTGTTATGGTCCTGTCTGTATAAGACAGTGTTATGGTCCTGTCTGTATAAGACAGTGTTATGGTCCTGTCTGTATGAGACAGTGTTATGGTCCTGTCTGTATAAGACAGTATTATGGTCCTGTCTGTATAAGACAGTGTTATGGTCCTGTCTGTATAAGACAGTGTTATGGTCCTGTCTGTATAAGACAGTATTATGGTCCTGTCTGTATAAGACAGTGTTATGGTCCTGTCTGTATAAGACAGTGTTATGGTCCTGTCTGTATAAGACAGTGTTATGGTCCTGACTGTATGAGACAGTGTTATGGTCTGTATAAGACAGTGTTATGGTCTGTATAAGACAGTGTTATGGTCCTGTCTGTATGAGACAGTGTTATGGTCCTGTCTGTATGAGACAGTGTTATGGTCCTGTCTGTATAAGACAGTGTTATGGTCCTGTCTGTATAAGACAGTGTTATGGTCCTGTCTGTATAAGACAGTGTTATGGTCTGTATAAGACAGTGTTATGGTCCTGTCTGTATAAGACAGTGTTATGGTCCTGTCTGTATAAGACAGTGTTATGGTCCTGTCTGTATGAGACAGTGTCCTATGACAGTCCTTATGGTCTGTATAAGACAGTGTTATGGTCCTGTCTGTATAAGACAGTGTTATGGTCCTGTCTGTATAAGACAGTGTTATGGTCCTGTCTGTATAAGACAGTGTTATGGTCCTGTCTGAATAAGACAGTGTTAGACAGTGTTATGGTCCTGTCTGTATAAGACAGTGTTATGGTCTGTATAAGACAGTGTTATGGTCCTGTCTGTATGAGACAGTGTTATGGTCCTGTCTGTATAAGACAGTGTTATGGTCCTGTCTGTATAAGACAGTGTTATGGTCCTGTCTGTATAAGACAGTGTTATGGTCCTGTCTGTATAAGACAGTGTTATGGTCTGTATAAGACAGTGTTATGGTCCTGTCTGTATAAGACAGTGTTATGGTCTGTATAAGACAGTGTTATGGTCCTGTCTGTATGAGACAGTGTTATGGTCCTGTCTGTATGAGACAGTGTTATGGTCCTGTCTGTATAAGACAGTGTTATGGTCCTGTCTGTATGAGACAGTGTTATGGTCCTGTCTGTATAAGACAGTGTTATGGTCTGTATAAGACAGTGTTATGGTCCTGTCTGTATAAGACAGTGTTATGGTCCTGTCTGTATAAGACAGTGTTATGGTCCTGTCTGTATAAGACAGTGTTATGGTCCTGTCTGAATAAGACAGTGTTATGGTCTGTATGAGACAGTGTTATGGTCCTGTCTGTATAAGACAGTGTTATGGTCTGTATAAGACAGTGTTATGTTCCTGTCTGTATGAGACAGTGTAATGGTCCTGTCTGTATAAGACAGTGTTATGGTCCTGTCTGTATTAGACAGTGTTATGGTCTGTATGAGACAGTGTTATGGTCCTGTCTGTATAAGACAGTGTTATGGTCTGTATAAGACAGTGTTATGGTCCTGTCTGTATGAGACAGTGTTATGGTCCTGTCTGTATGAGACAGTGTTATGGTCCTGTCTGTATAAGACAGTGTTATGGTCCTGTCTGTATGAGACAGTGTTATGGTCCTGTCTGTATAAGACAGTGGTATGGCCCTGTCTGTATGAGACAGTGTTATGGTCCTGTCTGTATAAGACAGTGGTATGGCCCTGTCTGTATAAGACAGTGTTATGGTCTGTATAAGACAGTGTTATGGTCCTGTCTGTATAAGACAGTGTTATGGTCCTGTCTGTATAAGACAGTGTTATGGTCCTGTCTGTATAAGACAGTGTTATGGTCCTGTCTGAATAAGACAGTGTTATGGTCTGTATGAGACAGTGTTATGGTCCTGTCTGTATAAGACAGTGTTATGGTCTGTATAAGACAGTGTTATGGTCCTGTCTGTATGAGACAGTGTAATGGTCCTGTCTGTATAAGACAGTGTTATGGTCCTGTCTGTATAAGACAGTGTTATGGTCCTGTCTGTATAAGACAGTGTTATGGTCCTGTCTGAATAAGACAGTGTTATGGTCTGTATGAGACAGTGTTATGGTCCTGTCTGTATAAGACAGTGTTATGGTCTGTATAAGACAGTGTTATGGTCCTGTCTGTATGAGACAGTGTAATGGTCCTGTCTGTATAAGACAGTGTTATGGTCCTGTCTGTATAAGACAGTGTTATGGTCCTGTCTGTATAAGACAGTGTTATGGTCCTGACTGTATGAGACAGTGTTATGGTCTGTATAAGACAGTGTTATGGTCTGTATAAGACAGTGTTATGGTCTGTATAAGACAGTGTTATGGTCCTGTCTGTATGAGACAGTGTTATGGTCTGTATAAGACAGTGTTATGGTCTGTATAAGACAGTGTTATGGTCCTGTCTGTATGAGACAGTGTTATGGTCCTGTCTGTATGAGACAGTGTTATGGTCCCTGTCTGTATAAGACAGTGTTATGGTCCTGTCTGAATAAGACAGTGTTATGGTCTGTATGAGACAGTGTTATGGTCCTGTCTGTATAAGACAGTGTTATGGTCTGTATAAGACAGTGTTATGGTCCTGTCTGTATGAGACAGTGTTATGGTCCTGTCTGTATAAGACAGTGTTATGGTCCTGACTGTATGAGACAGTGTTATGGTCTGTATAAGACAGTGTTATGGTCTGTATAAGACAGTGTTATGGTCCTGTCTGTATGAGACAGTGTTATGGTCCTGTCTGTATGAGACAGTGTTATGGTCCTGTCTGTATAAGACAGTGTTATGGTCCTGTCTGTATGAGACAGTGTTATGGTCCTGTCTGTATAAGACAGTGTTATGGTCCTGTCTGTATAAGACAGTGGTATGGTCCTGTCTGTATAAGACAGTGTTATGTCTGACAGTGTTATGGTCTGTATAAGACAGTGTTATGGTCCTGTCTGTATAAGACAGTGTTATGGTCCTGTCTGTATGAGACAGTGTTATTGTCCTGTCTGTATGAGACAGTGTTATGGTCCTGTCTGTATAAGACAGTGTTATGGTCCTGTCTGTATGAGACAGTGTTATGGTCCTGTCTGTATAAGACAGTGTTATGGTCCTGTCTGTATAAGACAGTGGTATGGTCCTGTCTGTATAAGACAGTGTTATGGTCTGTATAAGACAGTGTTATGGTCCTGTCTGTATAAGACAGTGTTATGGTCCTGTCTGTATAAGACAGTGTTATGGTCCTGTCTGTATAAGACAGTGTTATGGTCCTGTCTGAATAAGACAGTGTTATGGTCTGTATGAGACAGTGTTATGGTCCTGTCTGTATAAGACAGTGTTATGGTCTGTATAAGACAGTGGTATGGCCCTGTCTGTATAAGACAGTGTTATGGTCTGTATAAGACAGTGTTATGGTCCTGTCTGTATAAGACAGTGTTATGGTCCTGTCTGTATAAGACAGTGTTATGGTCCTGTCTGAATAAGACAGTGTTATGGTCTGTATGAGACAGTGTTATGGTCCTGTCTGTATAAGACAGTGTTATGGTCTGTATAAGACAGTGTTATGGTCCTGTCTGTATGAGACAGTGTAATGGTCCTGTCTGTATAAGACAGTGTTATGGTCCTGTCTGTATAAGACAGTGTTATGGTCCTGTCTGTATAAGACAGTGTTATGGTCCTGACTGTATGAGACAGTGTTATGGTCTGTATAAGACAGTGTTATGGTCTGTATAAGACAGTGTTATGGTCTGTATAAGACAGTGTTATGGTCCTGTCTGTATGAGACAGTGTTATGGTCTGTATAAGACAGTGTTATGGTCTGTATAAGACAGTGTTATGGTCTGTATAAGACAGTGTTATTGTCCTGTCTGTATGAGACAGTGTTATGGTCCTGTCTGTATGAGACAGTGTTATGGTCCTGTCTGTATAAGACAGTGTTATGGTCCTGTCTGTATGAGACAGTGTTATGGTCCTGTCTGTATAAGACAGTGTTATGGTCCTGTCTGTATAAGACAGTGGTATGGTCCTGTCTGTATAAGACAGTGTTATGGTCCTGACTGTATGAGACAGTGTTATGGTCTGTATAAGACAGTGTTATGGTCTGTATAAGACAGTGTTATGGTCTGTATAAGACAGTGTTATGGTCCTGTCTGTATGAGACAGTGTTATGGTCCTGTCTGTATGAGACAGTGTTATGGTCCTGTCTGTATAAGACAGTGTTATGGTCCTGTCTGTATGAGACAGTGTTATGGTCCTGTCTGTATAAGACAGTGTTATGGTCCTGTCTGTATAAGACAGTGGTATGGTCCTGTCTGTATAAGACAGTGTTATGGTCTGTATAAGACAGTGTTATGGTCCTGACTGTATGAGACAGTGTTATGGTCTGTATAAGACAGTGTTATGGTCTGTATAAGACAGTGTTATGGTCTGTATAAGACAGTGTTATGGTCCTGTCTGTATGAGACAGTGTTATGGTCCTGTCTGTATGAGACAGTGTTATGGTCCTGTCTGTATAAGACAGTGTTATGGTCCTGTCTGTATGAGACAGTGTTATGGTCCTGTCTGTATAAGACAGTGTTATGGTCCTGTCTGTATAAGACAGTGGTATGGTCCTGTCTGTATAAGACAGTGTTATGGTCTGTATAAGACAGTGTTATGGTCCTGTCTGTATAAGACAGTGTTATGGTCCTGTCTGTATAAGACAGTGTTATGGTCCTGTCTGTATAAGACAGTGTTATGGTCCTGTCTGAATAAGACAGTGTTATGGTCTGTATGAGACAGTGTTATGGTCCTGTCTGTATAAGACAGTGTTATGGTCTGTATAAGACAGTGTTATGGTCCTGTCTGTATGAGACAGTGTAATGGTCCTGTCTGTATAAGACAGTGTTATGGTCCTGTCTGTATAAGACAGTGTTATGGTCCTGTCTGTATAAGACAGTGTTATGGTCCTGACTGTATGAGACAGTGTTATGGTCTGTATAAGACAGTGTTATGGTCTGTATAAGACAGTGTTATGGTCTGTATAAGACAGTGTTATGGTCCTGTCTGTATGAGACAGTGTTATGGTCCTGTCTGTATAGGACAGTGTTATGGTCTGTATAAGACAGTGTTATGGTCTGTATAAGACAGTGTTATGGTCCTGTCTGTATAAGACTGTGTTATGGTCTGTATAAGACAGTGTTATGGTCCTGTCTGTATAAGACAGTGTTATGGTCTGTATGAGACAGTGTTATGGTCCTGTCTGTATAAGACAGTGTTATGGTCCTGACTGGATTGAGGTATTGAACCACTCCCAAGGGATCAGGCCATGTTAGACTGCATTTTTACAAATATCCTTCTAATGACAGAAGAAACATGTCTAAAGTTATTAAAAACACAGTCAAATAAAGTAAATAATAAATACATTTTTTTAAACAGAGAATACCGGGACAATGATAGTTTTCTGAATTACAGTCAGCAAGAGGAATAGCAAACTCATTTATTACATTTCTCTCTATACAGGTTTCATTAAGACTTAAACAAATGGCTAGAAATGTACACTGTATTCACAAAGTTCTTTTGTATATGAACGAGAGACATGTACTCCCTAACACATACACACAAACTCTTACATACGTCAAAAGAGTACTGGATATATACTGCCTGAAGGGATGTGCTGCAAAACAAAACCAGGCCTCTCTATTACCAACAGGTGAAACATAACATAATGTTGTGTTATTGAGTGTTTTCAGACAAGAAAAATAACTCTTATTCCATACTGTAACAAGAACATAACAAACACAATAGATCTCTCGCTTCTTTTTTTGGGAAAATCAGATAGTTGGTAAGTTCAGCTTGGTATGTATACTGGAAGACAAATGCAGGACATGATCCACATTACAAACACCAGTGTTGCCCTACTGTCTGGTATGCTGATTCTACTCTACTAACACCAGAGGGCAGTGTTGCCCTACTGTCTGGTATGCTGATTTTACTCTACTAACACCAGGGGGCAGTGTTGCCCTACTGTCTGGTATGCTGATTCTACTCTACCAACACCAGGGGGCAGTGTTGCCCTACTGTCTGGGATGCTGATTCTACTCTACTAACACCAGGGGGCAGTGTTGCCCTACTGTCTGGTATGCTGATTCTATTCTACTAACACCAGGGGGCAGTGTTGCCCTACTGTCTGTGATGCTATATCGTAAAAATCGTTTATCAAGACCCAGATTCGTTCACAAACTGCCAGATAGTGAAGTGTGATTCATCATTCCAGAGAATGTGTTTCCACTGCTCCAGAGTCCAATGGTGGCGAGCTTTACATCACTGCAGCCGATGCTTGGCATTGCGCATTGTGATCTTAGGCTTGTGTGCGGCTGCTCGGCCATGGAAACCCATTTCATGAAGCTCCCAACAAACAGTTATTGTGCTGACGTTGCTTCCAGAGGCAGTTTGGAACTCGGTAGCAAGTGTTGCAACCGAGGACAAACTATTTTTACAGGCTACGCGCTTCAGCACTTGGAGGTCCCCTTCTGTGTGCTTGTGTGGCCTACCACTTTGCGGCTGAGCCGTTGTTGCTCCTAGACGTTTCCACTTCACAATAACAACACTTACAGTTGACCGGGGCAGGTCTAGCAGGGCAGGTAATTGACGAACTGACTTATTGGAAGATGGCATACTATGTTGGTGCCATGTTGAAAGTCATTGAGCTCTTCAGGCCATTCTACTGCCAATGTTTGTCTGTGGAGATTGCATGGCGGTGTGCTCAATTTTATATACCTGTCAGCAACGGGTGTGGCTGAAATTGCCAAATCCACTCATTTGAAAGGGTATCCACATACTGGAAGATACTTTCGCCATGTAGTGTACAGGGCATTCGGAAAGTATTCAGACCCCTAGATTTTTTCCAAATGTTGTTACGTTACAGCCTTAATCTAAAATGGATTAAATTGCTTATTTCCCTCATCAATCTACACACAATACCCCATAATGACAAAGCAAAAACAGGTTTTTAGAAATGTTTGCAAATATATATATATAAAAGACGTTATTACATTTACATAAGTATTCAGGACCTTTGGCAGTGATTACAGCCTCGAGTCTTGTTGGGTATGATGCTTGGAACACCTGTATTTGGGGAGTTTCTCCCATTCTTCTCTGCAGATCCTTTGAAGCTCTGTCAGGTTGGATGGGGAACGTCGCTGCACAGCTATTTTCAGGTCTCTCCAGAGATGTTTGATCAGGTTCAAGTCTGGGCTCTGTCTGGGCCTCTCAAGGACATTCAAGTCTTGTTCCGAAGCCACTCCTGCATTGTCTCGGCTGTGTGCTTAAGGTTGTTGTCATGTTGGAAGGTGAACCTTCACCCCAGTCACGTTCTGAGTGCTCTGTAGTAGATTTTCATCAAGGATCTCTATGTACTTCGCTCCTGTCATCTTTCCATCAATCCTGACAAGTTTCCTAGTCCCTGCCCCTGAAAAACATCCCCACAACATGATGCTGCCACCACCATGCTTCGTCGTAAGGATGGTGCCAGGTTTCCTCCAGACGTGACGCTTGGCATTCAGGCCAAAGAGTTCAATATTGGTTTCATCAGAACAGAGAATCTTGTTTCTGACCTTGTGGGAGGTGTCCAGAGAAACTGCGTTAAGCCAGTGGCAGGAAGGTGCGAACACACATTAACACCACAAACATACGCCGGCAAGCAGGCAGGCACACACACACCAATCCAAGGCAATCCAATAAACATGCAAATGTACAAGACACACATGGTTGGACACACATTCATACCACTGAAAGTAAACATGCCGGTGAAAATCTGATTTCTTATTCACCCTGAAGATGAAAGCGACATGAGAACGGAGACTCCAAGCGGGTTGTCATATGCTTTTCACTTAGGAGGGGCTTCCGTCTGGTCACTGTACCATAAAGGCCTGATTGGTGGAGTGCTGCAGAGGTGGTTGTCCTTCTGGAAGGTTCTCCCATCACCACAGAGGAACTCTAGAGCTCTGTCAGAATGACCATCAGGTTATTGGTCACCTCCCTGATCAAGGCCCTTCTCCCTGATTGCTCAGTTTGGCCACACGAACAGCTCTAGGAAGAGTCTTGGTGGTTCCAAACTTCTTCCATTTAAGAATGATGGAGGCCACTGTGTTCTTGCGGACCTTCAATGCTACAAAAATGTTTTGGTACCCTTCCCCAGATCTGTGCCTTGACACAAAATTGCCTGATACTTGGTGGAATTCATTATGCCATCAATTTCAACCAGTACCCCTGGACCTCTGGAATTAAAACAGCCCCAAAACATCACTGACCCACCACCATATTTCACTGTGGGTATAAGGAGCTTCTCCTTGTATGCAGCACTGTTTTGCTGCCAAACATGCCAATGCTGAATCTGACCAAAACATACAATGTTTGTCTCATCTGACCACCTTCCTCCAGTCATAATTTAAATGCCGTTTGACAAACTTCAAGCGCTTTGCGTCTGTGTCTTGGGGTCAGAAAGGGCCTTCTTCTGGCAAAGAGCCTGTGGTTGTGGAGGTGGCGTCTGATGGTGCTTTTTGAAACCTGGTGACGTCAAGACACCACCAAGGCCTGCAATTCTTTCAGTGATTCTTGGGGATTTTGTTGCTTCTCTCACCATCCTCCTCCCTATCCTGGGGGTGCATTTGCGACTGTTCCATATCTTTAGAATTTAAAAACAAATTGCCCCGACAGTGCTCAGTGGTATATCCAATTGTTTGTGGATCTTCTTGTAGCCATGACCAGATTTATGAAGGTCTACGACCATCTGTCTCTTTTTGTTTTCTTCTGCTAGTTCTGTTGTTTTCCTCATGGTGTTGGATGACAGCGGGATATTGCATGTGTGTTACCTCATTTTTATACCCTAGTGAAACAGGAAGTGATGTAATGGCTCAATATACAGTAGTTCCTTAAGACTTAGATAAACTTAAATAAGGGGAATTTATTCCTTCTTTAATGTTGGATGTTATTTATAATCATCTGTAAGGGTGCCATTCATTGTGAGGACAATGATTTTAAGTTGAAACGTTAATAAAGTAGAGTATTTCTCACATGTTGGTATTTTGCGTTTAAAAAATATAAACAATATAATTGTAGAGATAAAGTGTTGTTTGTGCATTTATTTTGGAGCGTACCGTATGTAAATAAGGTATTTATGTTTTACATCTTTTATACATTTGCAAACATTTCTGAAATCCTGTTTTTGCTTTGTCATTATGGGGTGTTGTGTGCAGATTGATGGGGGGGGGGAGAATAATTTAATACAACAAAGTTGTAACGTAACAGTCAAGGGCTCTGAAAACTTTCAGAATGAACTCAGAACAGAGAAGATGCAGACCCACCAGTTGTAGAATTACCCAGAGACCAGTGCAAATAGCAACTGCAACCCTCACTCGCTCAAGATTTAAATGAAAAAAAAGATCAAGTGCGTACATACGTCATAAACACCCAATCATCACCATAACATGGGTGGTACTATATCCAGGATATGGTATCATGAAGTACGGCCTTACAATACCGACACACAATATTACATTGCACTTTTTATTCATTAACTGGGAGCAGTAGTCGGGAGCAGTAGTCGGGAGCAGTATCGGGAGCAGTAGTCGGAAGCAGTAGTCGGGAGCAGTAGTCGGGAACAGTAGTCGGGAGCAGTAGTCGGGAGCAGTAGTCGGAAGGAAACATTCCTTACTACTCTTCACACGACGGCGGATGGGTTTCAGAATGATGATGTCATTACTCTTCTTCATAAGGCCGATGAGGAATGAGGGAGTTCACAGTACCCATAGCGGTAGAGGTATACGTTGTTGGTAACAATGGGGATGGAATACCAGCATAATAGTAAGCAAGTAGTAAACTATAGTAATTCTATTTCTATAGGAGGTACCTGGGAGGGTGGAGGCACGGGAGAAGAGAATAGCAGATCCAAGTGGGTGGAGGCACGGGAGACGAGAAGAGCAGATCCAAGTGGGTGGAGGCACGGGAGACGAGAAGAGCAGAGAGGCCCCAGGGGATGAAGGGAAGGCTACAGCCGGCTGGGTAGCCTCCTGAGGCCCTGGGCTGGGTTAGTGAACCTCCCAACACCGCGACCAGGGTTTCTGCTGCCGGTCATCCCCAGGTACTGCCGGAGGAGCTGGCTCACCCTCTTCTGGTTGTTCCACTTCCTGGCCGACTTCCTGATCCCGATGAACCCTCCGAGGCGTTTCTGCAGCGACTTCCTCTCCGGGCCGCCAATCAACTTCCTGTAACTGTGACGACCTTTCAGGAAGCCCCCGAAACGCTTGGTCAGCTGGACCACAGCATCCTCCTCGTCTCCCTCCTCCCCCTGGCCGCTCCTCCTCCTCCTGACCTCCTCCCCCTCCTCCCTGCTCTCCATACCCAGCGCCAGCGAGTCTCCTTCCTCCCCCTGGCCGCTCCTCCTCCTCCTGACCTCCTCCTCCTCCTCACTGCTCTCCATACCCAGCGCCAGCGAGTCTCCTTCTGCGGTCAAGCCCAGCGGAGAGGAGTCGTACTGGGAATCACGTCGCACCAGGGCCTCGTCTTCCTGGTCCGCTCCATCCTGCTGGTAGAGCCCCATGGCTGCAGAGTAAAGCATTTTTCCATCTGACTCCAGGTCAACGGGGCGATGGTTTAAGGACAGTTTTTCCTCTGCTCTCTTAGACACAGCGCCATCGTCTGGTGGGAGGGGGTAGTGCGGTAGCATGGCTCGCTGACACAGATCCCAGGTGAGGGCAGGGGAGACGTGACCGTCACACTCCAACAGACACACCTGTGGACAGACAGAAGAGAAGAGCAGAGAGAGATGAAAGAGACCTGACTGTACTCTCTCACTGCAGTCTCTCACTGTATCTCATACTGCAGTCTCACTGTACTCTCTCACTGCAGTCTCACTGTACTCTCTCACTGTATCTCATACTGCAGTCTCACTGTACTCTCTCACTGCAGTCTCACTGTATCTCATACTGCAGTCTCACTGTACTCTCTCACTGCAGTCTCACTGTATCTCATACTGTACTCTCTCACTGTATCTCATACTGGAGTCTCTCACTGCAGTCTCATACTGTAGTCTCATACTGCAGTCTGTAGTCTCATACTGTAGTCTCATACTGCAGTCTCATACTGTACTCTCTCACTGCAGTCTCTCACTCTAGTCTCTCACTGTACTCTCTCACTGCAGTCTCATACTGCAGTCTCATACTGCAGTCTCTCACTGCAGTCTCTTACGACAGTCTCATACTGCAGTCTGCAGTCTCATACTGTCCTCTCTCACTGTAGTCTCTCACTGTACTCTCTCACTGCAGTGTCTCATACTGCAGTCTCATACTGCAGTCTCATACTGCAGTCTGCAGTCTCATACTGTCCTCTCTCACTGTAGTCTCTCACTGTACTCTCTCACTGCAGTGTCTCATTCTGCAGTCTCATACTGTACTCTCTCAGACAAACAGACAGAGGAGTAAGAGTAGAGATGTTGTCCACTATAGCCCGGCGTTGTTACCTCAGCCTCAAATACGCAAGGCCTGTAGGTTTGACCTGTCTGTATGGTTTAAAAATTGAAATTCATTACCCGCAGCAAATAGGTGGACTGATGGACTATTCCCAGCAATCTGAATGTGTCTGTGTGTGAATGTGTGAGTCGGTGCATGCCAACTCTTGGGGCGGCAGGGTAGCCTAGTGGTTAGAGCATTGAATTAGTAACCGAAAGGTTGCAAGTTCATATCCCCGAGGTGACAAAGTACAAATCTGATGTTCTGCCCCCTGAACAGGCAGTTAATCCACTGTTCCTAGGCCGTCATTGAAAATAAGAATTTGTTCTTAACTGTCAGTTAAGAACAAATTCTTATTTTCAATGACGGCACTAAAACAGTGGATTAACTGCCTGTTCAGGGGGCAGAACATCAGATTGTAAAATGAACTTGCAACCTTTCGTTACTAATAATGACTTGCCCTAGTTAAATAAAGGTTTAAAAAAAAAAATGTCATGGCCTTACGATCTCTCTTAGTGTGTGGTGAGGAAACTACACTGCTCAAAAACATAAAGGGAACACTAAAACAACACTGTAGTCTGTATACTGTAGAGATACTCTCCTGAGTCTGTATGGAGTTGCAGCGATGGGACAAGACTGTAACTACCAATTAGATGTCACAGAATTGGGGGTAAAAAATACCAAAAAACAACAAAAATAATAGTTCTGAAACTCAAACCTCATCGCCTAACCTGGCAGGCACTCCAGACAAGAGTACACATAGAAAGTATTGACAAGATTTCTAACAGTGTTTTAAGTCCCGAAACTGAAAACTCATCACCCAACCTGGCAGGCACTCCAGACAAGATTACACATAGAAAGTATTGACAAGATTTCTAACAGTGTTTTAACAGCAGTTTTCTACTTCAAGCTGCCTCAGACAGAAGCATCATTAGAACGATTATCTACATTAGCACTGCTCCCAAATGGCACAATATTCAATTACAGGTCTAATGTTGTAAAAAGCTGTGTTGTAAAAAAAAAACTTGTTGGGGATTAGTGTTTTTCAAATAAATGATGACGATCACACTACAACTGTCATCCACAACAACTGTCATCCACAACAACCGTCAACCACTCAACCGTCAACCACTCAACCATCATCCACTCAACCGTCATCCACACAACTGTCATCCACAACAACCGTCAACCACTCAACCGTCATCCACACAACTGTCATCCACACAACCGTCATCCACAACAACCGTCATCCACACAACTGTCATCCACACAACCGTCATCCACTCAACCGTCAACCACACAACCGTCATCTACACAACCGTCATCCACAACAACCGTCATCCACACAACCGTCATCTACACAACCGTCATCCACACAACCGTCAACCACTCAACCGTCATCCACACAACCGTCATCCACTCAACCGTCAACCACACAACCGGCATCTACACAAGCGTCTTCTACACAACCGTCATCCACAACAACCGTCATCCACACAACCGTCATCCACAACAACCGTCATCCACACAACTGTCATCCACTCAACCGTCATCCACTCCACTCCCATCATCCACAACAACCATCATCTACACAACTGTCATCCACTCAACCGTCATCCACAACAACCGTCATCAGCAACAACCGTCATCCACAACAACCGTCATCCACACAACCGTCATCCACAACAACCGTCATCCACACAACCGTCATCCACAACAACCGTCATCTACACAACCGTCATCCACAACAACCGTCATCCACACAACTGTCATCCACACAACCGTCATCCACACAACCGTCATCCACAACAACCGTCATCCACAACAACCGTCATCCACACAACCGCCAACCACTCAACCGCCAACCACACAACCGTCAACCACTCAACCGTCATCCACTCAACCGTCATCCACAACAACCGTCATCCACAACAACCGTCATCCACAACAACCGTCATCCACACAACCGTCATCTACACAACCGTCATCCACACAACCGTCATCCACAACAACCGTCATCCACGCAACCGTCATCCACACAACCGTCATCCACACAACCGTCATCCACAACAACCGCCAACCACTCAACCGTAATCTACACAACCGTCATCCACACAACCGTCATCCACAACAACCGTCATCCACGCAACCGTCATCCACACAACCGTCATCCACACAACCGTCATCCACAACAACCGACAACCACTCAACTGTCATCCACTCAACCGTCATCCACACAACCGTCAACCACTCAACCGTCATCCACTCATCCACCGTCATCCACTCAACCGTCATCCACAACAACCGTCATCCACAACAACCGTCATCCACACAACCGTCATCTACACAACCGTCATCCACACAATCGTCATCCACAACAACCGTCATCCACGCAACTGTCATCCACACAACCGTCATCCACACAACCGTCATCCACAACAACCGTCATCCACACAACTGTCATCCACACAACCGCCAACCACTCAACCGTCATCCACACAACCGTCATCCACACAACCGTCAACCACTCAACCGTCATCCACACAACCGTCAACCACTCAACCGTCAACCACTCAACCGTCATCCACTCAACCGTCATCCACACAACTGTCATCCACACAACCGTCATCCACAACAACCGTCATCCACACAACTGTCATCCACACAACCGCCAACCACTCAACCGTCATCCACACAACCGTCAACCACTCAACCGTCATCCACACAACCGTCAACCACTCAACCGTCAACCACTCAACCATCATCCACTCAACCGTCATCCACACAACTGTCATCCACACAACCGTCATCCACAACAACCGTCATCCACACAACTGTCATCCACACAACCGTCATCCACTCAACCGTCAACCACACAACCGTCATCCACAACAACCGTCATCCACAACAACCGTCATCCACACAACTGTCATCTACACAACCGTCATCCACACAACCGTCAACCACTCAACCGTCATCCACGCATCCATCATCCACTCAACCGTCAACCACACAACCGTCATCTACACAAGCGTCATCTACACAACCGTCATCCACAACAACCGTCATCCACACAACCGTCACCCACACAACCGTCATCCACTCAACCGTCATCCACAACAACCATCATCCACACAACTGTCATCCACTCAACCGTCATCCACAACAACCATCATCTACACAACTGTCATCCACTCAACCGTCATCCACAACAACCGTCATCAGCAACAACCGTCATCCACAACAACCGTCATCCACACAACCGTCATCCACAACAACCGTCATCCACACAACTGTCATCCACAACAACCGTCATCTACACAACCGTCATCCACAACAACCGTCATTCACACAACTGTAATCCACACAACCGTCATCCACACAACTGTCATCCACAACAACCGTCATCCACACAACTGTCATCCACACAACCGCCAACCACTCAACCGTCATCCACACAACCGTCAACCACTCAACCGTCATCCACACAACCGTCAACCACTCAACCGTCATCCACTCAACCGTCATCCACACAACTGTCATCCACACAACCGTCATCCACAACAACCGTCATCCACACAACTGTCATCCACACAACCGTCATCCACTCAACCGTCATCCACAACAACCGTCATCCACACAACTGTCATCCACACAACCGTCATCCACACAACCGTCATCCACAACAACCGTCATCAGCACAACTGTCATCCACACAACCGCCAACCACTCAACCGTCATCCACACAACCGTCAACCACTCAACCGTCATCCACACAACCGTCAACCACTCAACCGTCAACCACTCAACCGTCATCCACTCAACCGTCATCCACACAACTGTCATCCACAACAACCGTCAACCACTCAACCGTCATCCACACAACTGTCATCCACACAACTGTCATCCACACAACCGTCATCCACAACCGTCATCCACACAACCATCCACTCAACCGTCAACCACACAACCGTTATCCACACAACCGTCATCCACAACAACCGTCATCCACACAACTGTCATCCACACAACCGTCATCCACAACAACTGTCATCCACACAACTGTCATCCACACAACCGTCATCCACAACAACCGTCATCCACAACAACCGTCATCCACACAACTGTCATCCACACAACCGTCAACCACTCAACCGTCATCCACACAACCGTCAACCACTCAACCGTCATCCACTCAACCGCCATCCACTCAACCGTCAACCACACAACCGTCATCTACACAAACGTCATCCACAACAACCGTCATTCACACAACTGTAATCCACACAACCGTCATCCACACAACCGTCATCCACAACAACCGTCATCCACACAACTGTCATCCACACAACCGCCAACCACTCAACCGTCATCCACACAACCGTCATCCACAACACTCAACCGTCATCCACACAATCTGTCATCCACACAACCGCCAACCACTCAACCGTCATCCACACAACCGTCAACCACTCAACCGTCATCCACACAACTGTCATCCACACAACCGTCATCCACAACAACCGTCATCCACACAACCGTCATCCACACAACCGTCATCCACACAACCGTCATCCACTCAACCGTCATCCACAACAACCGTCATCCACACAACTGTCATCCACACAACCGTCATCCACACAACCGTCATCCACAACAACCGTCATCAGCACAACTGTCATCCACACAACCGCCAACCACTCAACCGTCATCCACACAACCGTCAACCACTCAACCGTCATCCACACAACCGTCAACCACTCAACCATCATCCACTCAACCGTCATCCACACAACTGTCATCCACAACAACCGTCAACCACTCAACCGTCATCCACACAACTGTCATCCACACAACTGTCATCCACAACAACCGTCATCCACACAACCGTCATCCACACAACCGTCATCCACTCAACCGTCAACCACACAATCCGTTATCCACACAACCGTCATCCACAACAAACGTCATCCACACAACTGTCATCCACACAACCGTCATCATCCTGTCATCCACAATCCAACACAACCGTCATCCACACAACCGTCATCCACACAACCGTCATCCACACAACTGTCATCCACACAACCGTCATCCACACAACCGTCATCCACACAACCGTCATCCACACAACTGTCATCCACACAACCGTTATCCACACAACCGTCATCCACAACAACCGTCATCCACACAACTGTCATCCACACAACCGTCAACCACTCAACCGTCATCCACACAACCGTCATCCACACAACCGTCATCCACTCAACCGTCATCCACAACAACCGTCATCCACACAACAGTCATCCACACAACCGTCATCCACACAACCGTCATCCACAACAACCGTCATCAGCACAACTGTCATCCACACAACCGCCAACCACTCAACCGTCATCCACACAACCGTCAACCACTCAACCGTCATCCACACAACCGTCAACCACTCAACCATCATCCACTCAACCGTCATCCACACAACTGTCATCCACAACAACCGTCAACCACTCAACCGTCATCCACACAACTGTCATCCACACAACTGTCATCCACAACAACCGTCATCCACACAACCGTCATCCACACAACCGTCATCCACTCAACCGTCAACCACACAACCGTTATCCACACAACCGTCATCCACAACAAACGTCATCCACACAACTGTCATCCACACAACCGTCATCCACAACAACTGTCATCCACACAACTGTCATCCACACAACCGTTATCCACACAACCGTCATCCACACAACAACCGTCATCCACACAACTGTCATCCACACAACCGTCAACCACTCAACCGTCATCCACACAACCGTCAACCACTCAACCGTCATCCACACAACCGTCATCCACTCAACCGTCAACCACACAACCGTCATCTACACAACCGTCATCCACAACAACCGTCATCCACACAACCATCATCCACTCAACCGTCATCCACTCAACCGTCAACCACACAACCGTCATCTACACAACCGCCATCTACACAACCGTCATCCACTCAACCGTCATCCACAACAACCGTCATCCACAACAACCGTCATCCACTCAACCGTCAACCACACAAACGTCATCCACACAACCGTCATCCACTCAACCGTCATCCACAACAACCGTCATCCACACAACTGTCATCCACTCAACCGTCATCCACAACAACCGTCATCCACAACAACCGTCATCCACAACAACCGTCATCCACAACAACTGTCATCCACACAACTGTCATCCACACAACCGTTATCCACACAACCGTCATCCACAACAACCGTCATCCACACAACTGTCATCCACACAACCGTCAACCACTCAACCGTCATCCACACAACCGTCAACCACTCAACCGTCATCCACACAACCGTCAACCACTCAACCGTCATCCACACAACCGTCATCCACTCAACCGTCAACCACACAACCGTCATCTACACAACCGTCATCCACAACAACCGTCATCCACACAACCATCATCCACTCAACCGTCATCCACTCAACCGTCAACCACACAACCGTCATCTACACAACCGCCATCTACACAACCGTCATCCACTCAACCGTCATCCACAACAACCGTCATCCACAACAACCGTCATCCACTCAACCGTCAACCACACAAACGTCATCTACACAACCGTCATCCACTCAACCGTCATCCACAACAACCGTCATCCACACAACTGTCATCCACTCAACCGTCATCCACAACAACCGTCATCCACAACAACCGTCATCCACAACAACCGTCATCCACACAACTGTCATCCACTCAACCGTCATCCACTCAACCGTCATCCACACAACTGTCATCCACTCAACCGCCATCCACTCAACCGTCATCCACAACAACCGTCATCCACAACAACCGTCATCCACACAACTGTCATCCACTCAACCGTCATCCACTCAACCGTCATCCACAACAACCGTCATCCACAACAACCGTCATCCACACAACCGTCATCCACACAACCGTCATCTACACAACCGTCATCCACACAACCGTCAT
>NC_056433.1:6437043-6544543 GCF_018296145.1 Oncorhynchus tshawytscha | reverse complement strand
GACTGATAGAATCCTTTTTTTTTCCTTTAACGATTCTGACGAGACAGACGTGAATGATATACTGCTTTCCCGGGAACATGCACAGATCCCGGTCATTTGCATGAAGAGAAGGCGGAGAAAAAGGGGCCAGAGGGCGGGCTGCCTCCTGAGAATTTGTAGGCGATTGTATAAACCCCCACTTCCTTCCATTCTGCTAGCAAACGTGCAATCTTTGGAAAATAAAATCAATGACCTACGCGGGGGATTAAACTACCAACGGGACATTCAAAACTGCAATATCTTATGCTTCACAGAGTTGTGGCCAAACAACGACATTACCAAAATACAGCTCTCTGGGGCGGCAGACTATGTATTTTTTGTATTTTTGTAAATAACAGCTGGTGTACGATATCTAAGGAAGTCTCTAGGTTTTGCTCGCCTGAGGTAGAGTATATCATGATAAGCTGTAGACACAGCCAAGAGCTGCCCATTGACACAAGCCTTCCAGACGAGCTAAACTACTTCTATGATCGCATCGAGGCAAATTACACTGAAACACGCATGAGAGCACCAGCTGTTCCGGAAGTCTGTGATCATGCTCTCCGCAGCCGATGTGAGTAAGGCCTTTAAACAGGTCAACATTCACAAGGCCGAAGGGCCAGACAGCCTTTAACCTAACTCTAAACGTGACCCCTTACTCTAATTGTAACCCTAACCCTAAACCCAATCCCAAAGCCTAAAATAACATTTCTCCTTGTGGGGGACTGGGAAAATGTCCCCAAATGTTTCTTGTTTTACTATCCTTGTAAAGACATCATGGTCACCACAAGGAGAGTTAAACAAAAAACACCACATACATACACCATAATCCTGCAGTGTGGATCCACACAGCTGTGGTATCACATCCTGCAGTGTGGATCCACACAGCTGTGGTATCACATCCTGCAGTGTGGATCCACACAGCTGTGGTATCACATCCGGCAGTGTGGATCCACACAGCTGTGGTATCACATCCTGCAGTGTGGATCCACACAGCTGTGGTATCACATCCGGCAGTGTGGATCCACACAGCTGTGGTATCACATCCTGCAGTGTGGATCCACACAGCTGTGGTATCACATCCTGCAGTGTGGATCCACACAGCTGTGGTATCACATCCGGCAGTGTGGATCCACACAGCTGTGGTATCACATCCTGCAGTGTGGATCCACACAGCTGTGGTATCACATCCGGCAGTGTGGATCCACACAGCTGTGGTATCACATCCGGCAGTGTGGATCCACACAGCTGTGGTATCACATCCTGCAGTGTGGATACACACAGCTGTGGTATCACATCCTGCAGTGTGGATCCACACAGCTGTGGTATCACACAGCAGCAGGTCATTCAGGGTCACAGAGCTGAGGCTGGGGATAAGGGATAGGTATGTACAGTGCCATCAGAAAGCAGGTCATTCAGGGTCACAGAGCAGAGGCTGGGGATAAGGGATAGGTGGGTACAGGGCCTTCAGAAAGTATTTACACCCCTTGACTGTTTCCACATGTTGGTGTGTTACAGACTGAATTTGAACTGGATTAAATTGAGAGTTTATTTTGTGTTACTGACACAACACACCCAATAAAGTGGAATTATGGTTTTCTAAATTATTGCAAATGAATTTTTAAAAAATCAAAAGATGAAATGCTTTGAATCAATAAGTATTGAACCCCTTTGTTATGGCAAGCCTTAATACGTTCAGGAATAAAAAATGGTGCTTAACACGTCACACTCTGTGTTCAAAAAGAGTTTTTAACATGATTTTTTGAATGGCTAGCTTGTTGAACCCTCAATTGGTCTCCTTAATTAGCATGTCTATAACTGTCGTAACTATTTCTGATATGACATTATGACACAGAGATCTCATAAGGTTGCAGATGGACAGATAGACAGTGTGGGGGCACTCCCCTCAGTTGAGCTAGCTACCTTAATAACCTCTCTGTTAGAGCTAGTTAACTTAATAACCTCTCTGTTAGAGCTAGTTAACTTAATAACCTCTCTGTTAGAGCTAGCTACCATAATAACCTCTCTGTTAGAGCTAGTTAACTTAATAACCTCTCTGTTAGAGCTAGTTAACTTAATAACCTCTCTGTTAGAGCTAGCTACCATAATAACCTCTCTGTTAGAGCTAGCTAACTTAATAACCCGTTAGAGCTAGCTACCTTAATAACCTCTCTGTTAGAGCTAGCTAACTTAACCCGTTAGAGCTAGCTACCTTAATAACCTCTGTTAGAGCTAGCTACCGTAATAACCTCTCTGTTAGAGCAAGTTAACTTAATAACCTCTCTGTTAGAGCTAGTTAACTTAATAACCTCTCTGTTAGAGCTAGTTAACTTAATAACCTCTCTGTTAGAGCTAGTTACCTTAATAACCTGTTAGAGCTAGCTACCTTAATAACCTCTCTGTTAGAGCTAGCTACCTTAATAACCTCTCTGTTAGAGCTAGTTAACTTAATATGCCCCTCTGTTAGAACTAGTTAACTTAATAAACCTAGGCCTATCGGCATAAAACTACATAATGGAGTGCAAAATTGTACACTTAAAACACTACATAAAACACTACTTAAACACTACTTAAACACTACTTAAACACTACTTGAACACTACTTAACACTACATAAAACACTACTTAAACACTACATAAAACACTACTTAAACACTACTTAAACACTACTTAAACACTACTTAACACTACATAAAACACTACTTAAACACTACTTAAACACTACTAAACCACTACTAAACACTACATAAACACTACTTAAAACTACTTAAACACTACTTAAAACACTACTAAACCACTACTTAAACACTACTAAACCACTACTTAAACACTACATAAACACTACTTAAACACTACTTAACACTACTTAACACTACATAAAACACTACTAAACCACTACTTAAACACTACATAAACACTACTTAAACACTACTTTTAACACCATGTGTAACACTGTGTAAAACACTACTAAAACACTACATTAAACACTACTAAAACACTACATAAACACTACTTGTAAACACTACATAAAACACTACCTACACTACTTAAACACTAAAGGTAAAACTAAATAAACACTAATAAATAAAAAACACTCTGTTAGATAAACACTACTTAAACACTAATAAAACACTGTTAGAGCATAAAACACTACTAAACCACTACTTAAACACTACATAAACACTACATAAAACACTACATAAACACTACTAAAACACTACTTAAACACTACTTAAACACTACATAAAACACTACATAAAACACTACTTAAACACTACTAAAACACTACATAAACACTACATAAACACTACTTAAACACTACATAAACACTACATAAACACTACTAAAACACTACATAAACACTACTTAAACACTACATAAACACTACATAAAACACTACTTAAACACTACATAAACACTACATAAACACTACATAAACACGACATAAACACTACATAAACACTACATAAACACTACATAAACACTACATAAACACTACTTAAACACTACATAAAACACTACTTAAACACTACTTAAACACTACTTAAACACTACTTAACACTACATAAAACACTACTTAAACACTACTTAAACACTACTTAATACTATATAAAACACTACATTAAACACTACTAAAACACTACATAAAACACTACTTAAACACTACTAAAACACTACTTAAACACTACATAAACACTACTAAAACACTACTTAAACACTACATAAACACGACATAAAACACTACTTAAACACTACTTAAACACTACTAAAACACTACATAAACACTACTTAAACACTACTAAAACACTACATAAACACTACATAAAATGTGTACGTCATTCAGAGAACACTTGTTACAAACTTCGTAAAGTACATGGTCCAGTGCATGTAATTTAAAACACTACGATACCCCCCCCCCTTTTGTCTCCTCGCACTACTCACGGATTACTATTGATGACGGGGGTGGAAAAATGAACATAATTCATTCAATTAACTTACTGTAAGTGGTTTATGGATGAATCTAAATCCGGTAATGACACTGCTAGATGTAACTAATTAAAGCTAGCGTTTACCTTCTGTAATGGCTTATGGTGAGCAAATAAATTCTGCACGCTAACATCATTGATTGGGCACATTACACACTCACAATATCACCCTAACACCCTACGAACGGTACTACTTTTCTATGTAGATTTATAGTTACTATTTGACCTAATAAACCTACTAGAAATATTACTGTTGCGTTAGTATAAATGTAACATGTTGTGCACATTGTTTAAACTTTTGATCAACTCTAGCCAGCCGTTACTTAGCTTATTGCTGATTTAATTCAATCTATATTAGAGTTTTCTCTCTCCCGTTCTGTAGAAGAGATGATGCATATTCATAACTACTACCATCACCATCGCCATCATGATTAAGTGATCAGGGTAATGCCAGGTAAAGGCGTTAAACTGATATTAACATTCTTAGAGATTGGTGAGCGTGTGATTGTCCTCTGGTTATTTTGCATACAACCTTGCCAAAACTTTCTGGAAATGGTGCGGGATAGATAGTTGCTTGGTTTTCAGAACATCCTCAGCACATTTAAGGAACTTGGACAAAATAACGTTATTTTCTTGGTATTTTATTACTTTAACAAAAACGTTTCCTAAAAGTTATACATTATCGTAACGTTCTAGGGAATATTCTCCAATTGGTTTGACATTTTTCTGTGGGTAATTTCAGTACTTCAACATAACGTTTCCTAGAGGTTTCCTCATGGTTCTATTTAGGGTTCTTCAAAATTCAAAAGGCACTCGCACATCTGAGCAAGATTTTTTTTTTTTGCAGGTGCATGGCAACAGTTGAACAAGATGAATGAAAAAGGAAACCGCACACTGCTCTTGATAGTATCACTGATACAATAATAAGCTTTATCGGCCTCACCGCCTTTCGTCAGAGCTTTTTTTCTTCTATTTGTTCAAAGAGCGTTTAGAAACAGATGTTCTTCTGAGAATTTCAGTACTTCAGAATAATATTTCCTACAGGTTTTCTCGTGGTTTTATTTAATGTCATGTTCTCAAATTGTTTTTTTCCCCCGAGAATATTAAACCTCTTGAAAACCTTCTGAAAACTTTGCATAAAAAAAACACAAGAACAACTTCTAAGAGTTTTATTTAAAAACGTATACCGTTCTCAGCAGCAACAAAACGCTCTCTCTCTCCTTTATCTTGTTGTGTTCTCTGAACGAGCTGAAAACTTGACTTTAAATAGAACCACGAGGAAACCTGTAGGAAACGTTATGTTGAACAACTGAATTTCCCACAGGAGACAGTTGTTTCTTAACATTTTCCAAACTATTTGACAACATTCCCAATGTCAAACCAGCCGAAGAACGTTCCTAGAATGTAACCCTGTGTGAACTTTTAGAAAAGAACAAAATAAACACTGTTGAAGTCATGAAATATCCGGAAAATGACATTATTTAATAATAAATGTGCTGAGAATGTTCCAAAGCCAAGCACCCATCCCGCACCATTCCCGGGAACATTGTCGGGAAGGTTGTATACATAATAACCATGGGACAACCACACTCTCACCAAGCACTAAGAAACATATGGTTCTCAGAACAGTATGTGCTAGCGGAGAAGTCTCTCACTTACCCGTATGTGTGGCTTATAAAACCGTATTTCAGACTCTTGTAGATGCAGAGTGGTAGACAGTAGTTAGGTCTTATCCTTATTAACGCTTGGAGAGTTTGACAGAACCAACTGACTGCATCGGTCTCTTTTGGCTTCTTATAGCGACACACATCCCCCTTTTCCTCCTCGCACAACGACCCACCCCGCCCGCCTTCCCCTCACTCACCATTCACATAGCCCGCCGCGGGGAGGGAGCGAGGCAGGTGGGGGTATGCCCTGTTACGCACAAAGTGGAGCTACCCATACACTCATTCCGTGATCAACGCTGACGCAATTTACGAGGCATGGTCTATGTCTATGTCATCTCTAGTCCTCTAGAAACAAACTAATGGGATATAAAATATATCTACAGACTGTATGTACAGTGAGGCAAAAAAGTATTTAGTCAGCCACCGATTGTGCAAGTTCTCCCACTTAAAAAGATGAGAGAGGCCTGTAATTTTCATCATAGGTGCACTTCAACTATGACAGACAAAATGAGAAAAAAAATCCAGAAAATCACATTGTAGGATTTTTAATGAATTATTTGCAAATTATGGTGGAAAATAAGTATTTGGTCAATAACAAAAGTTTATCTCAATACTTTGTTATATACCCTTTGTTGGCAATGACAGAGGTCTAACGTTTTCTGTAAGTCTTCACAAGGTTTTCACACACTGTTGCTGGTATTTTGGCCCATTCCTCCATGCAGATCTCCTCTAGAGCAGTGATGTTTTGGGGCTGTTGCTGGGCAACACGAACTCCCTCCAAAGATTTTCTATGGGGTTGAGATCTGGAGACTGGCTAGGCCACTCCAGGACCTTGAAATGCTTCTTACGAAGCCACTCCTTCGTTGCCCGGGCGATGTGTTTGGGATCATTGTCATGCTGAAAGACCCAGCCACGTTTCATCTTCAATGCCCTTGTTGATGGAAGGAGGTTTTCACTCAAAATCTCACAATACATGGCCCCATTCATTCTTTCCTTTACACGGATCAGTCGTCCTGGTCCCTTTCCACCCCCACCCCCATGCTTCACAGTAGGTATGGTGTTCTTTGGATGCAACTCAGCATTCTTTGTCCTCCAAACACGACGAGTTGAGTTTTTACCAAAAAGTTCTATTTTGGTTTCATCTGACCATATGACATTCTCCCAATCTTCTTCTGGATCATCCAAATGCTCTCTAGCAAACTTCAGACGGGCCTGGACATGTACTGGCTTAAGCAGGGGGACACGTCTGGCACTGCAGGATTTGAGTCTCTGGCGGCGTAGTGTGTTACTGATGGTAGGCTTTGTTACTTTGGTCCCAGCTCTCTGCAGGTCATTCACTAGGTCCCCCCGTGTGGTTCTGGGATTTTTGATCACCGTTCTTGTGATCATTTTGACCCCACGGGGTGAGATCTTGCGTGGAGCCCCAGATCGAGGGAGATTATTAGTGGTCTTGTATGTCTTCCATTTCCTAATAATTGCTGCCACAGTTGATTTCTTCAAACCAAGCTGCTTACCTATTGCAGATTCAGTCTTCCCAGCCTGGTGCAGGTCTACAATTTTGTTTCTGGTGTCATTTGACAGCTCTTTGGTCTTGGCCATAGTGGAGTTTGGAGTGTGACTGTTTGAGGTTGTGGACGGTGTCTTTTATACTGATAACAAGTTCAAACAGGTGCCATTAATACAGGTAACGAGTGGAGGACACAGGAGCCTCTTAAATAAGAAGTTACAGGTCTGTGAGAGCCAGAAATCTTGCTTGTTTGTAGGTGACCAAATACTTATTTTCCACCATAATTTGCAAATAAATTCATAAAAAATCCTACAATGTGATTTTCTGGATTTTTTTCTTCTAATTTTGTCTGTCATAGTTGAAGTGTACCTATGATGAAAATTACAGGCCTCTCTCATCTTTTTAAGTGGGAGAACTTGCACAATTGGGTGCTGACTAAATAGTTTTTTGCCCCACTGTATATGGTTTCCATAACTACTAAAACCACAATCTAAGGCCAAACAAAGCTAAATATATTCTGATAGATGCAAATTAGGAAGTACAACGTTAATACAATCAATCAGTGATCAATAGACGTGGTCGTGGTTTGAAAAAAAAAAATATATATATCCTTAATGCTTTGCTAGACAAAGACAATGTAGAGCCAGAAAACCAGAGTCATTTAAACTCTGGAAAGAAAAACACCACTAACTCCCCCTGAGGCACAGTGGCACCTCAGAGGACTCTGGTGCAAAAGTTGCTAAGGCACCTCGCCTCACCTCACCCGATGGGAGGGGAGAAGAGCAGAGAAGCTGTTGTTATGGTGATGAATGTTTGAATCATTAGACCTTTTTTAATTACGGAAGCTACTATTGTATGAAGTTTGATAATCACATTTTGTGGAGACTAGGGTTGATAAATTCTGGTAAAAAAAAAAGAGGCAGCCGGCAGCATACCACCCTGCATTCCACTGCTGGCTTGCTTCTGAAGCTAAGCAGGGTTGGTCCTGGTCAGTTCCTGGATGGGAGACCAGATACTGCTGGGAGAGAGCTTCCAGCGCCCACAGAGATGGCCGCCTCGCTTCGTGTTCCTAGGAAACTATGCCTTTTTTGTTTTTTTACGTGTTATTTCTTACATTGGTACCCCAGGTCATCTTAGGTTTCATTAAATACAGTCGGGGAAGACCTACTGAATATAGGAGCAACGTCAACTCACCATCAGTACGACCAGGAATATGACTTTCCCGAAGCGGATCCTGTGTTCTGCTTTTCAACCAGGACAACGGAATGGATCCCACCCAAAACAAAGACGTAGTAAAAGAGGGAAACGTAGCGGTCTTCTGGTCAGACACCGGAGACGGGCACATCGTGCACCACTCCCTAGCATACTACTCGCCAATGTCCAGTCTCTTGACAACAAGGTTGATGAAATCTGAGCATGGAGTGGCAGGGTAGCCTAGTGGTTAGAGCAATGGACTAGTAACCGGAAGGTTGCAAGTTCAAATCCCCGAGCTGACAAGGTACAAATCTGTCGTTCTGCCCCTGAACAGGCAGTTAACCCACTGTTCCTAGGCCGTCATTGAAAATAAGAATTTGTTCTTAACTGACTTGCCTAGTAAAATAAAAAAATAAATAAAAATTCAACATCAGAGACTGTAATGTTCTTTGCTTCACGGAAACATGGCTCACTCGAGAGACTCTATCAGAGTTGGTGCAGCCAGCTGGTTTCTCCACGCATCGCACCGACAGAAACAAACATCTTTCTGGTAAGAATGCCTCAAGTCCTTCTGTTCACCTGATTTAGAATTCCTCACAATCAAATGTTGTCCGCATTATCTACCAAGAGAATTCTCTTCGATTATAATCACAGCCGTATATATTCCGCCCCAAGCAGACACATCGATGGCCCTGAACAAAATTTATTTGACTCTTTGCAAACTGGAAACCACATATCCTGAGGCTGCATTCATTGTAGCTGGGGATTTTAACAAGGCTAATCTGAAAACAAGGCTCCCTAAATTGTATCAGCATATCGATTGGGCAACCAGGGCTGGTAAAACCTTGGACCATTGCTATTCTAACTTCCGCGATGCATATAAGGCCCTCGCCCGCCCTCCTTTCGGAAAAGCTGACCACGACTCCATTTTGTTGCTTCCTGCCTACGGACAGAAACTAAAACAAGAAGCTCCCGCGCTCAGGTCTGTTCAACGCTGGTCCGACCAATCTGATTCCACGCTTCAAGACTGCTTCGATCACGTGGATTGGGATACTGTATGTTCCGCAATGCGTCCAACAACACTGACGAATACGCTGATTCGGTGAGCGAGTTCATTAGAAAGTGTATTGATGATATCGTTCCCATAGCAACGATTAAAACATTCCCAAACTAGAAACCGTGGATTGATGGCAGCATTCCCCTGAAACTGAAAGCGCGAACCACTGCTTTTAACCAGGGAAAGGTGACCGGAAACATGACCGAATACAAACAGTGTAGCTATTCCCTCCGCAAGGCAATCAAACAAGCTAAGCATCAGTATAGAGACAAAGTAGAGTCACAATTCAACGGCTCAGACACAAGAGGTATGTGGCAGGGCCTACAGTCAATCACGGATTACAAAAAGAAAACCAGCCCCGTCACGGACCAGGATGTCTTGCTCCCAGGCAGACTAAATAACTTTTTTGCTCGCTTTGAGGACAATACAGTGCCACTGACACGGCCTGCAACGAAAACATGCGGTCTCTCCTTCACTGCAGCCGACGTGAGGAAAACATTTAAACGTGTTAACCCTCGCAAGGCTGCAGGCCCAGACGGCATCCCCAGCCGCGTCCTCAGAGCATGTGCAGACCAGCTGGCTGGTGTGTTTATGGACATATTCAATCAATCCTTATACCAGTCTGCTGTTCCCACATTCTTCAAGGGGGCCACCATTGTCCCTGTTCCCAAGGAAGCTAAGGTAACTGAGATAAACGACTACTGCCCCGTAGCACTCACTTCCATCATCATGAAGTTCTTTGAGAGACTAGTCAAGGACCATATCACCTCCACCCTACCTGACACCCTAGACCCACTCCAATTTGCTTACTGCCCAAATAGGTCCACAGACAATGCAATCTCAACCACACTGCACACTGCCCTAACCCATCTGGACAAGAGGAATAGGAATGTGAGAATGCTGTTCATCGACTACAGCTCGGCATTTAACACCATAGAACCCTCCAAGCTCGTCATCAAGCTCGAGACCATGGATCTCGACCTCACCCTGTGCAACTGGGTACTGGACTTCCTGACGGGCCGCCCCCAAGTGGTGAGGGTAGACAACAACATCTCCACCCCGCTGATCCTCAACACTGGGGCCCCACAAGGGTGCGTTCTGAGCCCTCTCCTGTACTCCCTGTTCACCCATGACTGCGTGGCCCTGCACGCCTCCAACTCAATCATCAAGTTTGCGGACGACACTACAGTGTTAGGCTTGATTACCAACAACGACGAGACGGCCTACAGGGAGAAGGTGAGGGCCCTCGGAGTGTGGTGTCAGGAAAATAACCTCACAGTCAACGTTAACAAAACAAAGGAGATGATTGTGGACTTCAGGAAACAGCAGAGGGAGCACCCCCCTATCCACATTGATCTCTGCTATATCAGCTTTCAGTATCTCTACTCTCTACTATCTCTGTTATATCAGCTTTCAGTATCTCTACTCTCTGCTATCTCTGTTATATCAGCTTCCAGTATCTCTACTCTCTGCTATCTCTGTTATATCAGCTTTCAGTATCTCTACTCTCTACTATCTCTGTTATATCAGCTTTCAGTATCTCTACTCTCTGCTCTCTCTGTTATATCAGCTTTCAGTATCTCTACTCTCTACTATCTCTGTTATATCAGCTTTCAGTATCTCTACTCTCTGCTATCTCTGTTATATGTGCTCTCAGCTTTCAGTATCTATATTCTCTGCTATCTATGTTATATCAGCTTTCAGCATCTCTACTCTTTGCTACCTCTGTTATATGTGCTCCCAGCTTTCAGTATCTCTACTCTCTGCTATCTCTGTTATATCAACTCTCAGCTATCAGTATCTCTACTCTCTGCTATCTTTACTCTCTGCTATCTCTGCTCTCTACTATCTCTACTCTCTGCTGTCTCTGGTCCCTGCTATCTCTACTCTGCTATGTGCTATATCTATTGTCTGCTATCTCTGTCTCTACATTATCGCTGCGATCCGCTATCTCTGCTCTCTTTGATATCTCTGCTCTCTACTATCTGCTATCTCTGCACTCCACATTATGCTATCTCCACTATCTCTGCTATCTCTACTATCTACACTCTAATATATCTGCGCTGTGCTATCCATGTTATCTCTGCTATATGCTATCTCTGCTATGCTATCTCTGCTATCTGCTATTTCTGTAATATACTATCTCTATGCCATCTCTGCTATCTCTAATATCTGCTATCTCTTCTATCTCTACACTCTGATATATGGTCTCTCTGTTCAACATTTCAGTTGAATACATTGTTTGACAACTGACAAGGTATCCCCCTTTCCCCTATCTGCCAACTCTACTCTCTGCTATCTCTGCATTCTACTATCTCTGCATTCTACTATCTCTGTTCTCTGCTATCTCTGCTCTCTTCTATCTCTGCAAACTACTATCTCTGCCATCTCTGCTATTTCTGTTCTCTACTATCTCTACTCTCGAATATCTCTGCTCTCTGCTACCTGTGTCATCTCTGCTCTCTGCTATCTCTGCTCTCTTCTATCTCTGAGAGAGAGCGAGATAGATACAGTTGAAGTCAGAAGTTTACATATTCCTTAGCCAAATACATTTAAACTCAGTTTTTCACAATTCCTCACATTTAATCCTAGTAAAAATTCCCTGTCTTAAGTCAGTTAGGATCACCACTTTATTTTAAGAATGTGAAATGTCAGAATAATAGTAGAGAGAATGATTGATTTATTTCAGCTTTTATTTCTTTCATCACATTCCCAGGGGGTCAGAAGTTTACATACACTCAATTAGTATTTGGTAGCATTGCCTTTAAATTGTTTAACTTGGGTAAAACCTTTCTGTTAGCCTTCCACAAGCTTCCCACAATAAGTTGGGTGACTGTTGGCCCATTCCTCCTGACAGAGCTGGTGTAACTGAGTCAGGTTTGTAGGGCTCCTTGCTCGCACACGCTTTTTCAGTTCTGCCCACAAACTTTCTATAGGATTGAGGTCAGGGTGTTGTGATGGCCACTCCAATACCTTAACTTTGTTGTCCTTAAGCCATTTTGCCACAAATTTTGAAGTATGCTTGGGGTCATTGCCCATTTGGAAGACCCATTTGCGACCAAGCTTTACGTTCCTGACTGATGTCTTGAGATGTTGCTTCAATTATCCACATTACTTTCCACCCTCATGATGGCATCTATTTTCTGAAGTGCACCAGTCCCTCCTGCAGCAAAGCACCCCCCACAACATGATGCGGCCACCCCCGTGCTTCACGGTTGGGATGGTGTTCTTCGGCTTGCAAGCCCCCCCCTTTTACCTCCAAACATAACAATGGTCATTATGGCCAAACAGTTCTACTTTTTTTTCATCAGACCAGAGGACATTTCTCCAAAAATAACGATCATTGTTGCAAACCATAGTCTGGCTTTTTTATGGCAGTTTTGGAGCAGTGGCTTCTTCCTTGCTGAGCGACCTTTCAGGTTATGTCGATATAGGACTTGTTTTACTGTGACTAAAGATAGTTTTGTACCTGCTTTCTCCAGCATCTTTACAAGGTCCTTTGCTGTTGTTCTGGGATTGATTTGCACTTTCCGCACCAAAGCACGTTCATCTCTAGGAGACAGAACGCATCTCCTTCCTGAGCGGTATGACGGCTGTCTGGTCCCATGGTGTTCATACTTGCATACTGTTGTTTGTACAGATGAATGTGATACCTTCAGGCTTTTGGAAATTGCTCCCAAGGATGAACCAGACTTGTGGAGGTCTACAATTTATTTTCTGAGGTCTTGGCTGATTTCTTTTGATTTTCCCATGATGTAAAGCAAAGAGGCCCTGAGTTTGAAGGTAGGCCTTGAAATACATCCACAGGTACACCTCCAATTGACTCAAATTATGTTAATTAGGCTCTCAGAATCTTCTAAAGCCATGACATAATTTTCTGGAATTTTCCAAGCTATTTAAAGGCACAGTCAACTTAGTGTATATAGTGTTCTGACCCACTGGAATTGTAATACAGTGAATTATAAGTGAAATAATCTGTCTGTAAACAATTGTTGAAAAATGACTTGTGTCATGCACAAAGTGGATGTCCCAAAACTATAGTTTGTTAACAAGAAATTTGTGGAGTGGTTGAAAAAAACGAGTTTTCATGATTTATGATCTTATGAATCTTTGCTAAATTAGAATTATGAAAGAACACATAATAAGCAACCATTCAACGTGTAATTGCTTTCCACCCTTGGCAACATCCAACCCATCCGACCCAATAACACAAAAAACCTTCACAGACTACCCTATCTAATAATCTATTTCAGTGGATATGTAATTCCCCAGAGGCACTATGAGAATGAACACTGCGTTCTAATTCACGTCATAAGAACCCGATGGAACTCTCTGACGTCACACAGTCACACACAAAGTCCTATGGATATAATACATACAAACAAATGTGAAGAGAAATGCGGTAGTTTTAGTCTACATTTAGACAGGATTCCAATGACAAATGGACAAATTACAAAGATGTTCAACAGAGTGGCCTAACCTTACGGTCTGTTCACCTTTATGATGGACACATTAAACTCAGCGAGCTTTCCCAATGTCCTATCACCTCCCTCACCACCGCCCTCACCCTCACCCTCACTTCCAGCCTGTCTTACATCTACCACACACACACACACACACACACACACACACACACACACACACATCATAGGTGTACCAGCTCCCCACATATTTCCTAGCATAAAAGCATGAAGAAACCCAGGAGACAGATGTATCGATATGTCAGCCTCTTTCCTGTTTGCTAAGCTTTAAGAGATAAGGATGGTGGTAGGGGGCGGGGGGGGGGGGGAACGCTTTGGACTTCAAATGAAGCTCGGCTCCAGTCCACAAACAAAGAATGATTCATGAAAGAGTCTGCTATTTATTAAATGGAGAAAGAACTGAAACGCTGTGGAGAATGTCTCTCTCTCTCTCTCTCTCTGAGAGGTGCTGACTCACAGACTTTGCAACTAAACGAGAGGCTCTGACCCCAATCATAGATAATTACAAGAGCCATTTTGATAATTAGCAACGGAACAGCAACCTCACAGAAGCGCCATTCAGTTAAAAAACAGAAGAGGTGATTAAAGCCGTAACTCTTATTGGAGGGTCATTACATCATTAGCATCCTGCTATCTATAACACACACACACACACACACACCCACACACACAGTACCGGTCAAAAGTTTGGACACATCTACTCATTCCAGGGTTTTTCTTTATTTTTTCTATTTTCTACATTGTAGAATAATAGTGAAGACATCACAAAACTATGAAATAACACATATGGAATCATGTAGTAACCAAAAAAAGTGTTAAACAAATCAAAATATATTTTATATTTGAGATTCTTCAAAGTAGCCACCCTTTATATTGATGACAGCTTTGCACACTTGGTATTCTCTCAACCAACTTCATGAGTTAGTCACCTGGAATGCATTTCAATTAACAGGTGTGCCTTGTTAAAAAAGTTCATTTGTGGAATTTCTTTCATTCTTAATGCATTTGAGCCAATCAGTTGTGTTGTGACAAGGTAGGGGTGTTATACAGAAGATAGCCCTATTTGGTAAAAGACCAAGTCCATATTATGACAAGAACAGCTCAAATAAGCAAATAGAAATGACAGTCCATCATTATTTTAAGACATGTGTGACGACCCTTCCACTCTGTCTGCCATATTCTCTCTTTGTTCTTGTTTCCTTATTAGGATGCCGGTGGGCGGAGTTGGGAGGGTTATTAGGATGCCGGTGGGCGGAGTTGGGAGGGTTATTAGGATGCCGGTGGGCGGAGTTGGGAGGGTCGTCAGCTACATGGGAAACACCTGGGCCCGGTGTGTCCCAGGATAAATACACCACTTCCCCATTCATGGAGGAGACTCTCTCCATGCAGACACACCTGGGCCCGGTGTGTCCCAGGATAAATACACCACTTCCCCATTCATGGAGGAGACTCTCTCCATGCAGACACCTTTATGGATTTTGTTGTGTTTCTTGGTGGATTTTTGGTTGTTTGCTTTGGCATCTTTCAACACCCTGCATTATCACATTCATGCAAAACACTCACTCACACTACTGATTACACAAACCATTGTATATTATACTTAGTTACTTATTTAATAAATATATGTTTTGTTACTCCTTATCTCCACGTTGTCTCCCTTTTGTTACGTGCTTTGAGCCGGTTTGTGACACACGAAGGTCAATCAATCGGGAAATGTCAAGAACTTTAAAAGTTTCTTCAAGTGCAGTCGCAAAAACCATCAAGCGCTATGATGAAACTGGCTCTCATGAGGACCACCACAGGAAAGGAAGACCCAGAGTAACCTCTGCAGCAGAGGATACGTTCATTAGAGTTACCAGCTTCAGAAATTGCTGCCCAAATAAATGCTTCACAGAGTTCAAGTGGTCGAATTGATGCAAAGAAACCACTACTAAAGGACACCAATAATAAGAAGAGACTTGCTTGGGCCAAGAAACACGAGCAATAGACATTAGACTGGTGGAAATCTGTCCTTTGGACTGAGGAGTCCAAATCTGAGATTTTTGGTTCCAACTGCCGTGCCATTGTGAGATGCAGAGTAGGTGAACGGATGATCTCCGCATGTGTGGTTCCCACCGTGAAGCATGGAGGAGGAGGTGTGATAGTGCTTTGGTGGTGACACTGTCTGTGATTTATTTAGAATTCAAGGCACACTAAACCAGCATGGCTACCACAGCATTCTACAGCGATACGCCATCTCATCTGGTTTGTGCTTAGTGGCACTATAATTTGTTTTCCAACAGGAAAATGACCCAACACACCTCCAGGCTGTGTAAGGACTATTTGACCAAGAAGGAGAGTGATGGAGTGCTGCATTAGACGACCTGGCCTCCACAATCACACAACCACAACCAAATTGAGATGGTTTGGGATGAGTTGGACCGCAGAGTGAAGGAAAAGCAGCCAACAAGGGCTCAGCATATGTGGGAACTCCTTCAAGAACATTGGGAAAGCATTCCAGGTCAAGTTGGTTGAGAGAATGCCAAGAGTGTGCAAAGCTGTCATCAAGGCAAAGGGTGGCTAATCTAAAATATATTTTGATTAGTTTAACCCTTTTTTGGTTACTACATGATTCCATGTGTTATTTCATAGTTTTGATGTCTTCACTATTATTCTACAAAAAACCCTTCAATGAGTAGGTGTATCCAAACTTTTGACTGGTACTGTAGACGCACACACGCACACATGCACACACACACGTCTTTGGGGGACTGAATTTTCGCCCACTCCAGTTGTGACCAAAAGTCATGACAATAAATCCTAGCTAATATGTACTGATATTAATAATACCCAGTATTATTTCACTGTATGTGAATGCAGATATCTAGTAGAAAGCCTTCCTGATGAGGCTGTTATAGCAGCAAAGGAGCAGGTGTCCACATACTTCTGATCACGTAGTGTCTCTATCAATGGGATGTGAAATATGATTTTGGAACATGGTGGGCCTTTCCTGATAGATAAATACTAGTGAAGTGTGACAGAACTCATCTTCTGCAGGTAGTTAACTGTATTCGCGATCAGAGGCTTAATTAGAAGTACTTCAGATCACAAACATCTCTGTGCATTGTCTCACACACATGCCCAGACACACACCCGCGCACACACACACACACACACACACACACTATTTACTGTTATCAAGCACACACACACACACACACACACACACACACACACGCTCAACCTATTATGTGCTACTGCTTCTACAATAATAGAATGTTGGTTCTTCTTCTACAACAGTAGAATGTTGGTGCTTCTTCTACAACAGTAGAATGTTGGTTCTTCTTCTACAACAGTAGAATGTTGGTTCTTCTACAACAATAGAATGTTGGTGCTTCTTCTACAACAATAGAATGTTGGTGCTTCTTCTACAACAATAGAATGTTGGTGCTGCTTCTACAACAATAGAATGTTGGTGCTTCTTCTACAACAATAGAATGTTGGTTCTTCTTCTACAACAATAGAATGTTGGTGCTTCTTCTACAACAATAGAATGTTGGTTCTTCTTCTACAACAGTAGAATGTTGGTGCTTCTTCTACAACAATAGAATGTTGGTGCTTCTTCTACAACAGTAGAATGTTGGTGCTTCTTCTACAACAGTAGAATGTTGGTTCTTCTTCTACAACAGTAGAATGTTGGTGCTTCTTCTACAACAGTAGAATGTTGGTTCTTCTTCTACAACAATAGAATGTTGGTGCTTCTCCTACAACAATAGAATGTTGGTGCTTCTTCTACAACAGTAGAATGTTGGTGCTTCTTCTACAACAATAGAATGTTGGTGCTTCTTCTACAACAATATAATGTTGGTGCTTCTTCTACAACAATAGAGCAGCCCACCAACACACCAGACTGACTATTGATTTGAATCAGAACCCCTACTCACTGCAGCCCTCCAACACACCAGACTGACTATTGATTTGAATCAGAACCCCTACTCACTGCAGCCCTCCAACACACCAGACTGACTATTGCTTTGAATCAGAACCCCTACTCACTGCAGCCCACCAACACACCAGACTGACTATTGATTGGAATCAGAACCCCTACTCACCGCAGCCCACCAACACACCAGACTGACGTGCTTCATGAAGTGTGACATTTAGAAATAATAAGGTATTATTAATAAGGTATTATTATTATCCTGTTTTGTCCCCACTAAAAAATACAGCACATTACAATAAATACTATGTCTCTGACTGGTTTTAGAATCTTTATTGAGAAGGAATATCTGTGTCTGGGAAAACGGCCAATCATGTGCTACATGCAATCTAATACTTGAATTATTCATGACTGGAAAATGTGTGATTTATTTCTGTTATTAATCACTGAGCTTATTTGTATTTGTATTTATTATGGATCCCCATTAGTTCCTGCCAAGGCAGCAGCTACTCTTCCTGGGGTTTATTATGGATCCCCATTAGTTTCTGCCAAGGCAGCAGCTGCTCTTCCTGGGGTCCAAACACATTAAGACACTTCCATTACATATAAAACAATAGATAAAACAGTACATCATATAACACTGTCACACCACCACATGCCCGCAACACAAAATCTGATGTATTATAATCTAGACTTGACTAGAATAATGTTTTAGGCTGCCCTGGGATCAACGCTATTAACAGTGGAGAGTGGTTGGACACAAAAATTATGGGATTTACAATACAGTGGAAGGGCCAAGTCCAATGCTAATTTAACTGTGGCAGCATCAGAACAAAAGACCATACGATTGAAGTATGATAATTACAAAAGGCAACCACACGTATCCACAGCTGGCATTGTGTCACATCTGCTCCTGCTCCCCCTCTCCTGTGTTCGACGTCAATGGTTTACTAGACCGCCAGTCCTGGTAACCATCATTACGCACACCTGGCATCAATCATTACGCGCACCTGCTCCTCATGATGAGTCACACCTGGACTCCATTTCCTCTCTCATGACCTCCCCTATATCTGGCACTCCCTTAGGTTAATTCCCCAGGTGGTATTGCTGTTGTTTTGTTTTGTACGTGACTCTTGTTTTGTTTATTGTGCCATGATTAGTTTGTTGTTGAACTCATCACTTCCTGACTCCCAGCGTCTACGCTACACATCGGGCTTTGGTAACACTGACAACAGATTTGAACATGTATCTATTCCATGGAACGAGGTGTATGAGCTGATGTACAAAACAATGCAACATTCAACACTTCAAGTTTTTCAATTTCAATTAATGCACAGAATTCAGTGGGTAACGGGTCAGCGTTAACGCAAAGCCGGGCTGCTCTCTTTCACCCCCTGGTCCCTGTCGCTGCCATTAGTCTCTCTCCACTCTCAGCTACTGGCTGTCCCCTGCCCCTGGTCCCTGCCCCTGGTCCCTGCCCCTGGTCCCTTTCCTTGCCCCTGGTCCTTGGTCCCTGCCCCTGGTCCTTGGTTCCTGCCCCTGGTCCCTAGTTCCTGCCCCTGGTCCCGGTTCCTGCCCCTGGTCCCTAGTTCCTGTCCCTGGTCCCTGCCATTAGTCTCTCTCCACTCTCAGCTACTGGCTGTCCCTGCCCCTGGTCCCTGGTCCCTGTCCCTGGTCCCTGTCCCTGGTCCTGGCCCCTGTCCCTGGTCCTGGCCCCTGTCCCTGGTCCCTGCCATTAGTCTCTCTCCATCCTCTCTCCACTCTCAGCTACTGGCTGTCCCTGGTCCCTGGTCCCTGTCCCTGGTCCCTGGTCCCTGCCATTAGTCTCTCTCCACTCTCAGCTACTGGCTGTCCCTGCCCCTGGTCCCCCTGGTCCCTGTCCCTGGTCCCTAGTTCCTGCCCCTGGTCCCTGGTCCCTGCCCCTGGTCCTGGCCCCTGTCCCTGGTCCCTGCCATTAGTCTCTCTCCACTCTCAGCTACTGGCTGTCCCTGGTCCCTGTCCCTGTCCCTGGTCCCTGTCCCTGGTCCTTGGTTCCTGCCCCTGGTCCTTGGTTCCTGCCCCTGGTCCCTAGTTCCTGCCCCTGGTCCCTGTCCCTGGTCCCTGCCCCTGGTCCCTTTCCTTGCCCCTGGTCCTTGGTTCCTGCCCCTGGCCCCTGGTCCCTGCCCCTGGTCCCGGTTCCTGCCCCTGGTCCCTAGTTCCTGCCCCTGGTCCCGGTTCCTGCCCCTGGTCCCTAGTTCCTGTCCCTGGTCCCTGCCATTAGTCTCTCTCCACTCTCAGCTACTGGCTGTCCCTGCCCCTGGTCCCTGTCCCTGGTCCCTGGTCCTGGCCCCTGGTCCCTGTCCCTGGTCCCTGCCCCTGGTCCTGGCCCCTGTCCCTGGTCCCTGCCATTAGTCTCTCTCCACTCTCAGCTACTGGCTGTCCCTGGTCCCTGTCCCTGGTCCCTGTCCCTGGTCCTTGGTTCCTGCCCCTGGTCCCTGGTTCCTGCCCCTGGTCCCTGTCCCCCTGGTCCCTGTCCCTGGTCCCTGCCCCTGGTCCCTTTCCTTGCCCCTGGTCCTTGGTTCCTGCCCCTGGTCCCTAGTTCCTGCCCCTGGTCCCTGTCCCTGGTCCTTGGTTCCTGCCCCTGGTCCTGGTTCCTGCCCCTGGTCCCTAGTTCCTGCCCCTGGTCCCTGTCCCTGGTCCCTGCCCCTGGTCCTTGGTTCCTGCCCCTGGTCCCTAGTTCCTGCCCCTGGTCCCTGTCCCTGGTCCCTGCCCCTGGTCCCTTTCCTTGCCCCTGGTCCTTGGTCCCTGCCCCTGGTCCTTGGTTCCTGCCCCTGGTCCCTAGTTCCTGCCCCTGGTCCCGGTTCCTGCCCCTGGTCCCTAGTTCCTGTCCCTGGTCCCTGCCATTAGTCTCTCTCCACTCTCAGCTACTGGCTGTCCCTGCCCCTGGTCCCTGTCCCTGGTCCTGGTCCTGGCCCCTGGTCCCTGTCCCTGGTCCTGGCCCCTGTCCCTGGTCCCTGCCATTAGTCTCTCTCCACTCTCAGCTACTGGCTGTCCCTGGTCCCTGTCCCTGGTCCCTGGTCCCTGTCCCTGGTCCTGGCCCCTGTCCCTGGTCCCTGGTCCCTGTCCCTGGTCCCTGGTCCCTGGTCCTGGCCCCTGTCCCTGGTCCTGGCCCCTGTCCCTGGTCCCTGTCCCTGGTCCCTGGTCCCTGCCATTAGTCTCTCTCCACTCTCAGCTACTGGCTGTCCCTGGTCCCTGTCCCTGGTCCCTGTCCCTGGTCCTGGCCCCTGTCCCTGGTCCTGGCCCCTGTCCCTGGTCCCTGCCATTAGTCTCTCTCCATCCTCTCTCCACTCTCAGCTACTGGCTGCCCCTGGTCCCTGTCCCTGGTCCCTGTCCCTGCCCCTGGTCCCTGGTCCCGGTCCCTGGTCCTGGCCCCTGTCCCTGGTCCTGGCCCCTGTCCCTGGTCCTGGCCCCTGTCCCTGGTCCCTGCCATTAGTCTCTCTCCACTCTCAGCTACTGGCTGTCCCTGGTCCCTGTCCCTGGTCCCTGGTCCCTGCCATTAGTCTCTCTCCATCCTCTCTCCACTCTCAGCTACTGGCTGTCCTGTATTCCAAATAGTACCCTATATAGTGCACTACATTGGACCAGGTCTCAATGGGCTATGGTCAAAAATAGTGCACTATGGGATTTTATATTATATTTTTTTATTTCATCTTTAATTAACCAGGTAAGCTAGTTGAGAAAAAGTTCTCATTTACAACTGCGACCTGGCCAAGATAAAGCAAAGCAGTGCGACACAAACAGCAACACAGAGTTACACATGGAATTAACAAGCATACAGTCAATAAAACAATAGAAAAAAGTCTATATACAGTGTGTGCAAATGGAGTAAGGAGGTAAGGCAATAAATAGGCCATAATAGCAAAGTAATTACAATTTAGCAGATTAACACTGGAGTGATAGATGAGCAGATGATTATGTGCAAGTAGAGATACTGGTGTGCAAAAGAGCAGCAAAGTAAATAAAAACAATATGGGGATGAGGTAGGTAGATTGGGTGGGCTATTTACAGATGGGCTGTACAGCTGCAGCGATCGGTTAGTTGCTCAGACAGCTGATGTTTAAAGTTAGTGAGGGAAATATAAGTCTCCAGCTCCAGTGATTTTTGGATGCAGACCAGTGGAGGCTGGTGGGAGGAGCTATAGGAGGATGGGCTCATTGCAATGGCTGGAATGGAATTAATGGAATGGAGTCAAACATGTGGTTTCCAGGTGTTTAATACCGTTCCGCGATTTCCATTCCATCCATTACAATGAACCCATCCTCCTATAGCTCATCCCACCAGCCTCCTCTGACTCCTCTGGTTAATGAGGCCCCATTTCAGGGGAACTAAGAGGTGTAATTGGTTCGCACTCAAAAAGATGTCGTATAAAGCTTACTTCATTATTTTACTGCATCAGGGAAGAGCGTACACAAACATTGCAGCTTTACAGCCTTCTTCAATGTGTAGGTACAATTTCATTTGAATTCAACACAGCATTTGTAAAGAACAACAGATGAGCAGCAGGTGCTTCTAATCAGGGTTGCCATTCATCTGCCAATCAGAGATGTTGTTTTTCTGGTCTAGCTGTATACGAATTAGCCAAAAAGAAATACAGAATTATAGGGTATGGGAGCGTGCACGAAGGGCAAAACATATTTCAGGGTTCCAGATTTCTGAACTCTGTACGTTTTTACGAGGGTCATCTCCAGCTGGGCTGAGTCTCAAGTACATTTGCCATAAAATACATTGGAAATATTATAGCCTGGGTACAGTACCAGTCAGTTTGTGCCATCATGGCACTCGGCATGTTTGGCATGACAAAGAGTGGAATGACAGCATAAACAGATCTGGGACCAGGCTAGAAATATTAGTCAGCTTGGATTATGAGTATACTGATGTAGTTCCTGAGACATAACAACATGATACTGGAGACTAGGAGAATGGCCAAGTCATTTAGACTGAACATCATGATACTGGAGACTTGGAGAATGGCCCAAGTCATTTAGACTGAACATCATGATACTGGAGACTTGGAGAATGGCCAAGTCATTTAGACTGAACATCATGATACTGGAGACTTGGAGAATGGCCCAAGTCATTTAGACTGAACATCATGATACTGGAGACTTGGAGAATGGCCCAAGTCATTTAGACTGAACATCATGATACTGGAGACTTGGAGAATGGCCAAGTCATTTAGACTGAACATCATGATACTGGAGACTTGGAGAATGGCCCAAGTCATTTAGACTGAACATCATGATACTGGAGACTAGGAGAATGGCCCAAGTCATTTAGACATAACATCATGATACTGGAGACTAGGAGAATGGCCCAAGTCATTTAGACATAACATCATGATACTGGAGATTTGGAGAATGGCCCAAGTCATTTAGACATAACATCATGATACTGGAGATTTGGAGAATGGCCCAAGTCATTTAGACTGAACATCATGATACTGGAGACTTGGAGAATGGCCCAAGTCATTTAGACTGAACATCATGATACTGGAGACTTGGAGAATGGCCCAAGTCATTTAGACTGAACATCATGATACTGGAGACTTGGAGAATGGCCCAAGTCATTTAGACTGAACATCATGATACTGGAGACTTGGAGAATGGCCCAAGTCATTTAGACATAACAACATGCTACTGGAGACTAGGAGAATGGCCCAAGTCATTTAGACTGAATAACATGCTACTGGAGATTTGGAGAATGACCCAAGTCATTTAGACTGAACATCATGATACTGGAGACTTGGAGAATGGCCCAAGTCATTTAGACATAACAACATGCTACTGGAGACTAGGAGAATGGCCCAAGTCATTTAGACTGAACAACATGCTACTGGAGACTTGGAGAATGGCCCAAGTCATTTAGACTGAACAACATGCTACTGGAGACTAGGAGAATGGCCCAAGTCATTTAGACATAACAACATGCTACTGGAGACTAGGAGAATGGCCCAAGTCATTTAGACTGAACAACATGCTACTGGAGACTTGGAGAATGGCCCAAGTCATTTAGACTGAACAACATGCTACTGGAGACTTGGAGAATGGCCCAAGTCATTTAGACTGAACAACATGCTACTGGAGACTTGGAGAATGGCCCAAGTCATTTAGACTGAACAACATGCTACTGGAGACTTGGAGAATGGCCCAAGTCATATTCCTCATTGATAAGGCATTAGGAACTGTATTTACTGTGTCTGAAAGCACAGAAAGCATCAACTGAATGTTAAATGCGTTTCCTGTCAGATATTTTAATTGTCTGTATTGTCTAATTGTTCATTGGTGTTGGATCCCAGGAAGATTAGCTAACGTTACAGCGTTAGCTAATGGGGATTCAAACAACATTCACAAATTCACAGTGAATGGAAAGATTCTAGCAAGGAATATGAAACTCAGATAAAATAACATTTTATTTGTCACATACACATGGTTAGCAGATGTTAATGTGAGTGTAGCGAAATGCTTGTGCTTCTAGTTCCGACAATGCAGTAATAACCAACAAGTAATCTACCAATTCCACAACAACTACCTTATACAAACAAGTGTAAAGGAATGAGTAAGAATATGTACATAAAAATATATGGATGAGTGATGGCCGAAAGACAAGATGCAATAGATGGTATAGAGTACAGTATATACATATGAGATGAGTAATGTAGGGTATGTAAACATGATATTAAGTAGCATTGTTTAAAGTGGCTAGTGATGTATTTACCAGGACCAGGGACAGGGACCAGGGTTATTGCATCCAATTTTTAATTACTAAAGTGGCTAGAGATTGAGTCAGTCTATTGGCAGCAGACACTCAATGTTAGCGATGGCTGTTTAACAGTCTGATGGCCTTGAGATAGAAGCTGTTTTTCAGTCTCTCGGTCCCTGCTTTGATGCACCTGTACTGACCTCACCTTCTGGATGTTAGCGGGGTGAACAGGCAGTGGCTCGTTGTTGTTGTCCTTGATGATCTTTTTGGCCTTCCTGTAACATCGGGTGGTGTAGGTCTCCTGGAGGGCAGGTAGTTTGCCACCGGTGATGTGTTGTGCAGACCTCACTACCCTCTGGAGAGCCTTACGGTTGAGGGCGCTGCAGTTACAGTATCAGCCTGTGATACAGCCCAACAGGATGTTCTCGATTGTGCATCTGTAAATGTTTGTGAGTGTTTTTGGTGACAAGCCAAATTTCTTCAGCCTCCTGAGGTTGAAGAGGCGCTGCTGCGCCTTCCTCACGATGCTGTCTGTGTGAGTGGACCAATTCAGTTTGTCTGTGATGTGTATGCCGAGGAACTTAAAACTTGCTACCCTCTCCACTACTGTTCCATCGATGTGGATAGGGGGGTGTTCCCTCTGCTGTTTCCTGAAGTCCACAATCATCTCCTTTGTTTTGTTGACGTTAAGTGTGAGGTTATTTTCCTGACACCACACTCCGAGGGCCCTCACCTCCTCCCTGTAGGCCGTCTCGTCGCTGTTGGTAATCAAGCCTACCACTGTAGTGTCGTCTGCAAACTTGATGATTGAGTTGGACGCTTGCATGGCCGCGCAGTCATGGGTGAACAGGGAGTACAGGAGAGGGCTGAGAACGCACCCTTGTGGGGCCCCAGTGTTGAGGATCAGCGGGGTGGAGATGTTGTTGCCTACCCTCACCACCTGGGGGCGGCCCGTCAGGAAGTCCAGTACCCAGTTGCACAGGGCAGGGTCGAGACCCAGGGTCTCGAGCTTGATGACGAGTTTGGAGGGTACTATGGTGTTGAATGCTGAGCTGTAGTCGATGAACAGCATTCTCACATTCCTATTCCTCCTGTCCAGATGGGTTAGGGCAGTGTGCAGTGTGGTTGAGATTGCATCGTCTGTGGACCTATTTGGGCGGTAAGCAAATTGGAGTGGGTCTAGCGTGTCAGGTAGGGTGGAGATGATATGGTCCTTGACTAGTCTCTCAAAGCACTTCATGATGACGGAAGTGAGTGCTACAGGTCGGTAGTCGTTTAGCTCAGTTACCTTAGCTTTCTTGGGAACAGGAACAATGGTGGCCCTCTTGAAGCATGTGGGAACAGCAGACTGGTATAGGGATTGATTGAATATGTCCGTAAACACACCGGCCAGCTGGTCTGCGCATGCTCTGAGGGTGTGGCTGGGGATGCCGTCTGGGCCTGCAGCCTTGCGAGGGTTAACACGTTTAAATGTTTTACTCACCTCGGCTGCAGTGAAGGAGAGTCCGCATGTTTTCGTTGCAGGCCGTGTCAGTGGCACTGTATTGTCCTCAAAGCGGGCAAAAAAGTTATTTAGTTTGCCTGGGAGCAAGACATCCTGGTCCGTGACTGGGCTGGTCACGGACCAGTCCCAATAAGCGCAAATCAGATGGGATGGCATATCGCTGCAGAATGCTGTGGTAGGACAGATTTCCACTGGTCTGATGTCCATTGTTCATGTTTCTTGGTCCAGGCAAGTCTCTTCATATTATTGGTGTCCTTTAGTAGTGGTTTCTTTGCAGCAATTCGACCATGAAGGCCTGATTCATGCAGTCCGCTCTGAACCGTTGATGTTGAGGTGTGTCTGTTACTCGAACTCTGTGAAGCATTTATTTGGGCTGCAATCTGAGGTGCAGTTAACTCTAATGATCTTATCCTCTGCAGCAGAGGTAACTCTGGGTCTTCCTTTCCTGTGGCGGTCCTCATGAGAGCCAGTTTCATCATAGCGCTTGATGGTTTTTGCGAATGCACTTGAAGAAACTTTTAAAGTCCTTAAATTTTTCCGTATTGACTGACCTTCATGTCTTAAAGTAATGATGGACTGTTTTTTCTCTTTGCTTATCTGAGCTGTTCTTGCCATAATATGGACTTGGTCTTTTACCAAATAGGGCTATCTTCTGTAAACCACCCCTACCTTGACACAACACAACTGATTGGCTCAAACGCATTTTGAAGGAAAGAAATGACACATATGAACTTTTAACAAGGCACACCTGTTAATTGAAATGCATTCCAGGTGACTACCTCATGAAGCTGGTTGAGAGAATACCAAGAGTGTGCAAAGCTGTCATCAATGTAAAGGAATCTCAAATATATAACACTTTTTTGCTTACTACATGATTCCATGTGTTATTTCATAGTTTTGATGTCTTCACTATTATTCTGCAAAGTAGAAAATAAAGAAAATCCCTTGAATGAGTAGGTGTGTCCAAACTTTTGACTGGTACTGTGTATATATATATATATATATATATATATATATTTTACTAATTAGTGTTTGCTTGATGTTCATCTCTGCTCTGTCCCGGATGTTCGCGACTAGACTGATGTCCATTAGAAACATCTTTAGACACACAACGGATATATCATCCAGACGAATGGATGGGTTTCATTTCCTGTTGATGATGGAATGCTTTTTAAAATACAGCCAGTGAACCACTGCAGTGCAGTACAGTACATTGGGGACACACACACACACACACACACACACACACACACACACACACACACACACACAAATCAAACAAACAGAGAGAGAAAACATCCTTTTCATCCTTTTGGTGAGATGAGTTGAGGATTTGTGTAAATTGGTGGTGATAACATCTGGGTGATTATTGCACACAATGTCCTCTGGAGCTGGCTGCCATCAGAACCCTCCAGGCTTTAGTTTCTATGATTCGGCCAATCGCAATATCCCATGAAACGCTGGTGGACTCTCACAATGTCTGGGTTGTTGCTGAGCAACAAGAGTTCATGACAGGACCGACAATGTACTCAATCTAAACTGATACATTGAAAAAGACAAAAAAATAAAAAATCTCACCTGCTCAATTGACATAATAAAGCCATTCTAAATATTTTGAATGCAAGAATGAGCTGAGGATCATATTGATTAAAATCACTGACAGTCAAGCTCCATAAATATGTATTTCTTAAATCACGTTGCCTTAAAATAAAATGTTACAGTAACACATGTACGCCATGATTAATTAAATAGTTGATGAAAGATTAAATATTTGTTGTGCAGATTTAGATTTTTTTTGTTGTTGACCACAACGTAAACCTATAAGCTAGCGAGCCAGACAGTAAAAGTATACATACCGTTTGTGTCATGGAGGACAGAAGTCCACTGACTCCCTGGTACATTAGGTATGTTGTCAAATGGCGTAAAACAACAGTAGTTGCCTAAAACAACAGTAGTTTCCCCTCAGTCAGTAGACTAGTACAGTACGTCTGTTGTTGATGACTTGGTGCAAATGCATGAGGGTTTCTTTTGACTATTAGACGACAAGGGCATCGGTCACCAAGGTTGTGGGTTCAACTCCCGAAAGGGCCACGTACGACTGAATATATTGAAAAGGACAAAAAGAGCCACCGTTAGTTAGCATGGCAACACCAACCCAAGGTTGTGGGTTCAACTCCCTCATGGTTCTTCCCACAGCTAGTAGATAAGATTGGATATGAGTAGCTTTGGATATAGATGCCCTGTCGCCATCGTTATATCCCAAAATGCCACCCCTCATTCCCTACACCTTATGGAACAATGGGGACTGTGAAGAGACACACACACAGAGGTACAGACATATGCATAGGCACGCATGGTGATATTGTTGTATGGTGGTATTGAACATGTTGTGTTGTGGACATGTGGTGGTGTTGGGATGTTATATGATGTAATGATTTATCTTTAGCTCATTCAGTACAAACATAGTTCACTGTTTTATCTGTTGTTTTATATGTAATGTGGACTGGCTTTTGTTGTGTTTGGACCCCAGGAAGAGTAGCTGCTGCCTTACCAGGAACTAATGGGGATCCATAATAAACCCCAGGAAGAGTAGCTGCTGCCTTACCAGGAACTAATGGGGATCCATAATAAACCCCAGGAAGAGTAGCTGCTGCCTTACCAGGAACTAATGGGGATCCATAATAAGCCCCAGGAAGAGTAGCTGCTGCCTTGGCAGGAACTAATGGGGATCCATAATAAACCCCAGGAAGAGTAGCTGCTGCCTTACCAGGAACTAATGGGGATCCATAATAAGCCCCAGGAAGAGTAGCTGCTGTCTTGGCAGGTACTAATGGGGATCCATAATAAACCCCAGGAAGAATAGCTGCTGCCTAGGCAGGAACTAATGGGGATCCATAATAAACCCCAGGAAGAGTAGCTGCTGCCTTGGCAGGAACTAATGGGGATCCATAATAAACCCAGGAAGAGTAGCTGCTGCCTTGGCAACAGCTAATGGGGCTCCCTAATAAATACAGATACAATGAACTACTTTTGACAAAAATACCATGGGGGCTCTGGTCTAAAGTAGTGCACTATGCAGGGAATAGGGTGGTTATGGGTCTATGCAGGGAATAGGGTGGTTATGGGCCCTGGTCTAAAGTAGTGCACTATGTAGAGAATAGGGTGGTTATGGGCTCTGGTCTAAAGTAGTGCACTATGTAGGGAATAGGGTGGTTATGGGACGCTAATTGTGTCCATGTCACTGTGCGTCCTCCTCTATGGCAGAGCGGACTCTGTCATCCGGCTGGGCGGCGGTGGGCCGGGCGTCAGGGTCTGAGACCAGCATGTCCAGTAGCAGGGTACAGACAGCCTGGCCAGGAGGGGGCGGTAGAGAGGGGGGGGGCGGTGGGACTGGGCTCTCACACAACGCCTCGCCCAGGGGTATCACACATACGCACCTGTAGGGAGACAGGCACAGATATCAGTATTACTGTCTGTGAGACGACAATCTGTAGGGATACAGGCACAGGCACAGATATCAGTATTACTGTCTGTGAGACGACAGTCTTTGTATGTCGACCAACAATCAGCCGACACGTTGATCCTTCAACCAGGAGAACATGATCGACTGTATTAATTACTGTAGTAGAACTATCGTCCATCCATCCATGGGCTCTGGGAAGACAAAACGACAGGAAGCAGGGGAGTAATGAGCCACTACTTCAACAGCCTGGGAAGTGTCCCTCCCTCCTTCCGTAAGTCACCTACCAGACCATGGAGTAACAAGATGGAGCCCCCATCTTATATTAAAATCCAGTATTCCCTTCCGGTATCAGAGACGTTTCAATTCAGGTTAATAAAAATGAAAAGAAACAAACAAACACTTCAAACGAGGTCGGGGAAGGAAGGTATTTTATGTAGCAGAGTGTTTCCGCCCAACAGAGCTACTCTGAATTAAAGCAGTCTGAATTAAAGCAGTCTGAATTAAAGCAGTCTGAATTAAAGCAGTCTGTATTAAACAGCTTCATCATCCACAGACTCTAAAAAATAAAAAAATATATAAAATAAATGTTTCCTGTGTGTATCATGAACGGTCCACCACCCAAAGGACATCCAGCCAACTTGACACAACTGTGAGAAGCATTGGAGTCAACGTGGGCCAGCATCCCTATGGAACGCTTTCGACACCTTGTAGAGTCCCATGCCCCGAAGAATTTGAGGCGTTTCTGAGGACAAAAGGGGGTGGTTTAACTCAATATTAGAAAGGTGTTCTTAATGTTTTGTCCACTCAATGTACATTGCAAAAGATTTGGAACATCGAATCGGAATTTTTAAAAAATCACAGTATTGAATCGCAATACATATCGTATCGGCACATAAGTAACGTGGTATCTTCCCTGGCACTTCCCAGCCCTACATCCCTCCCTCCCTAACTCACCCAGTTGTTCCTGTGTGGAGCCCTCCCTCCCTCCAACTCACCCAGTTGTTCCTGTGTGGAGCCCTCCCTCCCTAACTCACCCAGTTGTTCCTGTGTGGAGCCCTCCCTCCCTCCAACTCACCCAGTTGTTCCTGTGTGGAGCCCTCCCTCCCTAACTCACCCAGTTGTTCCTGTGTGGAGCCCTCCCTCCCTAACTCACCCAGTTGTTCCTGTGTGGAGCCCTCCCTCCCTAACTCACCCAGTTGTTCCTGTGTGGAGCCCTCCCTCCCTAACTCACCCAGTTGTTCCTGTGTGGAGCCCTCCCTCCCTAACTCACCCAGTTGTTCCTGTGTGGAGCCCTCCCTCCCGAACTCACCCAGTTGTTCCTGTGTGGAGCCCTCCCTCCCTAACTCACCCAGTTGTTCCTGTGTGGAGCCCTCCTCCAGGAAGGTGTCTCCCCAGGACGGCCCAGAACATCACCCCCAGGGAGAAGATGTCTGCCTGGGCCGTGTAGCTGAGGCCGCCCCACACCTCTGGAGCCATGTAGAAGTCAGAGTCACACGTAGAGGAGAAGTGCTGTCTGGTCAGCCTGGTGTCTCCCTTCCATCCCCTGGTCCCCCTCAACACTCATCTTACTCAGGCCAACGTCAGCCACCTAGAGGGAGGTCGTATGGAATGGAAAAACAAAGTGAAAGACCGTAGATATTATTACAGAATAAAGATCAGGATTTAAATTAACCCATCAATGTGTTAAAAAAAACATACGCTACACATTGTCTTCAGGAAGTATTCAGACCGCTTGACTTTTTACCCATTGTGTTACGTTACAGCCTTATTCTAAAATGGATTCAATAAATGTTAAAAAAAATCCTCAGCAATCTACACACAATACCCCAATGGAAGAGGTTAGGAACCACCAAGACTCTTCCTAGAGCTGGCCACACGGCCAAACTGAGCAATCAGGGGAGAAGGGCCTTGGTCAGAGAGGTGATAATGAACCCGATGGTCACTCAGAGAGCTCTAGAGTTCCTCTGTGAAGATGGGAGAACCTTCCAGAAGGAAAACCATCTCTGCAGCACTCCACCAATCAGGCCTTTATGGTAGAGTGGCCTTTGGGCTAACGGCCACCCATTTTTTACATACATGATGTATTTACGGTGGGGCAAAAAAGTATTTAGTCAGCCATCAATTGTGCAAGTTCTCCCACTTAAAAAGATGAGAGAGGCCTGTAATTTTCATCATAGGTACACTTCAACTATGACAGACAAAATGAGAAGAAAAAAAATCCAGAAAATCACATTGTAGGATTTTTAATGAATTTATTTGCAAATTATGGTGGAAAATAAGTATTTGGTCACCTACAGACAAGCAAGATGTCTGGCTCTCACAGACCTGTAACTTCTTCTTTAAGAGGCTTCTCTGACCTCCACGTTTTTCCCAAATCTCCCAACACTGCTATTTGTAGGGTACATTCTAAATTAATGTTGTTCATTTTGCCATTTAGACACCATCTGACCTTGGCTAAGTGAGGATAGCTCAGGTGCCTCAGTCTCATCTTTAGGTCATCTTCATCAGGCAGGGAAAGCCACAGAGAAGGCCACAGGGAAGGCCACAGGGAAGGCCGCAGAGAAAGCCACAGGGAAGTCCACAGGGAAGGCCACAGGGAAGGCCGCAGAGAAAGCCACAGAGAAGGCCGCAGGGAAGGCCGCAGAGAAGGCCGCAGAGAAGGCCGCAGGGAAGGCCACAGGGAAGGCCGCAGGGAAGGCCACAGGGAAGGCCACAGGGAAGGCCACAGGAAAGGCCACAGGAGAGGCCACAGGAGAGGCCACAGGGAAGGCCACAGGGAAGGCCACAGGGAAGGCCACAGGGAAGGCCATAGAGAAGGCCACAGAGAAAGCCACAGAGAAGGCCACAGGAGAGGCCATAGGGAAGGCCACAGGAAGGCCACAGGAGAGGCCACAGGGAAGGCCACAGGAGAGGCCACGGAGAAGGCCACAGAGAAGGCCACAGAGAAGGCCACAGAGATGTATTTTGCTACTGTACGTTTCACTTGATTTCGCTACGTTTCATAACAGTGCATTTCAAGCATTGAATACAAGCATTTCGCTGCACCTTTCAAACCTGCTGAATAAGATTTTATTAGAAATGTTATGTGAACTCAGTTTGGACCGCAGGCTTCCAGTCTGCTTGTTCTACAACTCTGTGGTGAATATTTACATGACATTTTAGAGATTCATTTAGCAGACGCTCTTAGCCAGAGCAACATGCAGTTAGTGCCTTCATCTTAAGATAGATAGGTAGGACAACCACATACCACAGTCACAGTAAGTAAAATGTTCTTCAATAAAATAGCTAACTGCATCAAGTCGGTGCTAGTAAGGGGGGGAAAGTCGGTGCTAGTAAGGGGGAAAGTCAGTGCTAGTAAGGGGGAAAGTCAGTGCTAGTAAGGGGGAAAGTCAGTGCTAGTAAGGGGGAAAGTCAGTGCTAGTAAGGGGGAAAGTCAGTGCTAGTAAGGGGGAAAGTCAGTGCTAGTAAGGGGGAAAGTCAGTGCTAGTAAGGGGGAAAGTCAGTGCTAGTAAGGGGGAAAGTCAGTGCTAGTAAGGGGGAAAGTCAGTGCTAAAGTCAGTGCTAGTAAGGGGGAAAGTCAGTGCTAGTAAGGGGGAAAGTCAGTGCTAGTAAGGGGGAAAGTCAGTGCTAGTAAGGGGGAAAGTCAGTGCTAGTAAGGGGGAAAGTCAGTGCTAGTAAGGGGGAAAGTCAGTGCTAGTAAGGGGGAAAGTCAGTGCTAGTAAGGGGGAAAGTCAGTGCTAGTAAGGGGGGAAAGTCAGTGCTAGTAAGGGGGAAAGTCAGTGCTAGTAAGGGGGAAAGTCAGTGCTAGTAAGGGGGAAAGTCAGTGCTAGTAAGGGGGAAAGTCAGTGCTAGTAAGGGGGAAAGTCAGTGCTAGTAAGGGGGAAAGTCAGTGCTAGTAAGGGGGGAAAGTCAGTGCTAGTAAGGGGGAAAGTCAGTGCTAGTAAGGGGGAAAGTCAGTGCTAGTAAGGGGGAAAGTCAGTGCTAGTAAGGGGGAAAGTCAGTGCTAGTAAGGGGGAAAGTCAGTGCTTAAGGGGGAAAGTCAGTGCTAGTAAGGGGGAAAGTCAGTTAGTAAGGGGGAAAGTCAGTGCTAGTAAGGGGGGGAAAGTCAGTGCTAGTAAGGGGGAAAGTCAGTGCTAGTAAGGGGGAAAGTCAGTGCTAGTAAGGGGGAAACAGTGCTAGTAAGGGGGAAAGTCAGTGCTAGTAAGGGGGAAAGTCAGTGCTAGTAAGGGGGAAAGTCAGTGCTTAAGGGGGAAAGTCAGTGCTAGTAAGGGGGAAAGTCAGTGCTAGTAAGGGGGAAAGTCAGTGCTAGTAAGGGGGAAAGTCAGTGCTAGTAAGGGGGAAAGTCAGTGCTAGTAAGGGGGAAAGTCAGTGCTAGTAAGGGGGAAAGTCAGTGCTAGTAAGGGGGAAAGTCAGTGCTAGTAGGGGGAAAGTCAGTGCTAGTAAGGGGGAAAGTCAGTGCTAGTAAGGGGGAAAGTCAGTGCTAGTAAGGGGGGGGAAAGTCAGTGCTAGTAAGGGGGAAAGTCAGTGCTAGTAAGGGGGAAAGTCAGTGCTAGTAAGGGGGAAAGTCAGTGCTAGTAAGGGGGAAAGTCAGTGCTAGTAAGGGGGAAAGTCAGTGCTAGTAAGGGGAAAGTCAGTGCTAGTAAGGGGGGAAAGTCAGTGCTAGTAAGGGGGAAAGTCAGTGCTAGTAAGGGGGAAAGTCAGTGCTAGTAAGGGGGAAAGTCAGTGCTAGTAAGGGGGAAAGTCAGTGCTAGTAAGGGGGGAAAGTCAGTGCTAGTAAGGGGGAAAGTCAGTGCTAGTAAGGGGGAAAGTCAAGTGTGAGTGTTCATTTTTCTTTGTACGTGTCTATTTAATTGAATTTATTTTGTTAGATTTTTGTTTAAAGATTTTTGTTTCAGATAAAAATTATATTAATATGAATTGGATACCAGTCTGCTTGCTCCAGTCCTCAGTAACCACTCAGTCCGATGATACAATTCAATTAGAATTTGGCAAACTGGGAGGCAAACTGGGAGGCTGAGGTGATGGAGCTGAAGGGGACAGATGGGGAGTTGGTGGAGTTGAGGAGGACAGATGGAGAGTTGATGGAGCTGAGGAGGACAGATGGAGAGTTGGTGGAGTTGAGGAGGACAGATGGAGAGTTGGTGGAGCTGAGGAGGACAGATGGAGAGTTGATGGAGCTGAGGAGGACAGATGGAGAGTTGATGTAGCTGAGGAGGACAGATGGAGAGTTGATGGAGCTGAGGAGGACAGATGGAGAGTTGATGGAGCTGAGGAGGACAGATGGAGAGTTGATGGAGCTGAGGAGGACAGATGGAGAGTTGATGGAGCTGAGGAGGACAGATGGAGAGTTGATGGAGCTGAGGAGGACAGATGGAGAGTTGATGGAGCTGAGGAGGACAGATGGAGAGTTGATGGAGCTGAGGAGGACAGATGGAGAGTTGATGGAGCTGAGGAGGACAGATGGAGAGTTGATGGAGCTGAGGAGGACAGATGGAGAGTTGATGGAGCTGAGGAGGACAGATGGAGAGTTGATGGAGCTGAGGAGGACAGATGGAGAGTTGATGGAGCTGAGGAGGACAGATGGAGAGTTGATGGAGCTGAGGAGGACAGATGGAGAGTTGATGGAGCTGAGGAGGACAGATGGATAGTTGGTGGAGCTGAGGAGGACAGATGGAGAGTTGGTGGGGCCACCAAATTATTCACGTCTTATAACATGAAAACGCTGAGTCTTGACATGAGGGGACTGTAGGTGAGACAGCAGTTAGGGATTCTGAGGGGAACGTCTTTTTAGATTGTACAGCTGGTAGCAGACAGAAGCCCCGTTTCCATTGGCACTTTAAGTCAGGGCCAAATTCGAGCTGGCTCTAATGGAATTCTCAAATTCAATCTGGATAGGGGGAAACCCAAACCCGGGTTGACTTCAAAGTGACAATAGGCTAGAGAGAGAGAGGGAGAGAGAGAGGGGGAGCATAAGGGGTCTGACAACTTGACACAGGGGGTCTGACAACTTGGATGGAAAATTACTGAGGATAATAGCAGACGATATTGCCACTCTTATATTCCGTATCTTCAATCTAAGCCTACTGTGTGTGCCTTCAGGCCTGGAGGGAAGCAAAAGTAATTGCGCTATCCAAGAATAGTAAAGCTCCTTATACTGGCTCAAATAGCCGACCAATCAGCCTGTTACCAACCTTTGGTAAACTTTTGGAAAATATTGTGTTTGACCAGATACAATGCTATTTTACTGTAAACAAACTGACAAAAACCTTTCAGCACGCTTAAAGGGAAGGACATTCAACAAGCACAGCACTTACACAAATGACTGATGACTGGCTGAGAGAAATTGATGATAAAAAAGATTGCGGGAGAGGTTTTGTTAGACTTCAGTGCGGCTTTTGACATTATCAATAACAGTCTGCTGATGGAAAAACAATATGTTATCAAATCAAATGTATTTATAAAGCCCTTCTTACATCAGCTGATATCTCAAAGTGCTGTACAGAAACCCAGCCTAAAACCCCAAACAGCAAGCAATGCAGGTATAGAAGCACGGTGGCTAGGAAAAACTCCCTAGAAAGGCCAAAACCTAGGAAGAAACATAGAGAGGAACCAGGCTATGAGGGTTGGCCAGTCCTCATCAGGCTGTGCCGGGTGGAGATTATAACAGACCATGGCCAAGATGTTCAAATGTTCATAAATGACCAGCATGGTCAGATAATAATAATCACAGTAGTTGTCAATGGTGCAACAGGTCAGCACCTCAGGAGTAAATGTCAGTTGGCTTTTCATAGCCGATCATTTAGAATTAGAGACAGCAGGTGTGGTAGAGAGAGAGTACAAAACAGCAGGTCTGGGACAGCAGGTCTGGGTCCTTCACAGTGGTATTTGAGACGATTGTACAACCATCAAGATTAATTGTCAGATTCAACAGAATATCTATTTGTTTCTTGGGACCTAGAACTAGTATCTCTGTTTTGTCCGAGTTTAAAAGTTAAACATTTGCTGCCACCCACTTCCTTAAGTCTGGAACACAGGCTTCTAGCGAGGGCAATTTTGGGGCTTCACCATGTTTCATCGAAATGTACAGCTGTGTATCGTCGGCATGGCAGTGAAAGTTAACATTTTTCCAAATGACATCACCAAGAGATAAAATATATAGGTCTTAAAATGGAACCTTGAGGAACACCGAAATTTACAGTTGATTTGTCAGAAGACAAACCATCCACAGAGACAAACTGATATTTTTCCAACAGATAAGATCTAAACCAGGCCAGAACTTGTCCGTGTAGACCAAATTGGGTTTCCAATCTCCCCAAAAGAATGTGGTGATCAATGGTATCAAAAGCAGCACTAAGGTCTAGGAGCACGAGGACAGATGCAGAGCCTCGGTCTGACGCCATTAAAATGGCATTTACCACCTTCACTAGTGCAGTCTCAGTGCTATGATGGGTTCTAAAACCAGACTGAAGTGTTTCATATACATTGTTTGTCTTCAGGAAGGCAGTGAGTTACTGCACAACAGCATTTTCAAAAAACTTCAAAAACTTCGAGAGGAATCGATATAGGCCGATAATTTTTAAAATATTTTCTGGGTCAAGGTTTGGCTTTTTCAAGAGAGGCTTTGTTACTGCCATTTTTAGTGAGTTTGGTGCACATCCGGTGGATAGAGAGCCGTTTATTATGTTCAACATAGGAGGGCCAAGCACAGGAAGCAGCTCTTTCAGTAGTTTTAGTTGGAATAGGGTCCAGTATGCAGCTTGAAGTCGATGATGGCTCCGAAAGCCTTTTGAAGTGGGTCTGTGGACTTTTCCATGTGAATATTAAAGTCACCAGAAATTAGAATATTATCTGCCATGACTACAAGGTCCGATAGGAATTCAGGAAACTCACTGAGCAACGCTGTATATGGCCCAGGAGGCCTGTAAACAGTAGCTATAAAAAGTGATTGAGTAGGCTGCATAGATTTCATGACTAGAAGCTCAAAAGACGAAAACGCAGTCATTATTTTTGTAAATTGAAATATGCTAATCGTAAATGTTAGCAACACCTCCGCCTTTGCGGGATGCGCAGGGGATATGGTCACTAGTATAACCAGGAGGAGAGGCCTCCTTTACACAGTAAATTCATCAGGCTTAAGCCATGTTTCAGTCAGGCCAATCACATCAAGATTATGATCAGTGATTAGTTCATTGAATATAACTGCCTTGGAGGTGAGGGATCTAACATTAAGTAGCCCTATTTTAAGATGTGAGATATCACAATCTCTTTCAATAATGACAGGAATGGAGAAGGTCTTTATTCCAGTGAGATTGCTAAGGCGAACACCGCCATGTTTAGTTTTGCCCGACCTAGATCGATGCACAGACACAGTCCCAATGGGGATAGCTGAGCTGATTACACTGACTGTGCTGGTGGCTAACATGGCTAACATAAGCTAGCAGGGTGGCTAACAGCCTGCTGCCTGGCCTGCACCCTATTTCATTGTGGAGCAAGAGGAGTTAGAGCCCTCTCTCTCTATGTTCATAGATAAGATGAGAGCATCCCTCCAGCTAGGATGGACTCCATCACTCATTAGCAGGCCAGGCTTGGTCCTGTTTGTGGGTGAGTCCCAGAAAGAGGGCCAATTATCTAAAAATTCTATCTTTTGGGAGGGGAATTTTCAACCAGCGATTGAGTTGTGAGACACCGCTATAGAGTTCATCACTCCCCCTAACTGGGAGGGGGCCGGAGACAATTACTCGACGCCGAGACATCTTTCTAGCTGATTTACACGCTGAAACCATGTTGCACTTGGTGACCTCTGTTTCATTATAACATCGCTGGTGCCGACCTGGATAACAATATCCCTATACTCTCTACACTCGCCAGTTGAAGGTGTGTTGGAGGCGTGTCTACAGATACACCATATTAATGAAGGTGTGTTGGAGGCGTGTCTACAGATACACCATATTAATGAAGGTGTGTTGGAGGCGTGTCTACAGATACACCATATTAATGAAGGTGTGTTGGAGGCGTGTCTACAGATACACCATATTAATGAAGCAATTGATTTAATTCCCTAATCATTTCACCACCTTTAACTAGTGAGGAAACCATGAATAGGGTAGAGAAAATCTACCGGTTCCAAGCGGAAAAAGCACCTACTTAATTGTTTTCTGATAGTGCATGCAGAATGGTGTTATTTCTGTCATTTACAACTTGATAACAGCTATTGATAAGCGCTAGGTAAATGAGTCATCCATTTGAATATGGGGAATGTAAAAAATAAATTACCTTTATTTTAGATCTGAAATAAATAAATAAAATAAATGACACTTATTTTAGATCTGAAATAAATAAAATAAATGACACTTTTTAGTTCTGAAATAAATAAATAAAATAAATTTTACCTTTATTTTAGATCTGAAATAAATAAAATAAATAACACTTATTTTAGATCTGAAATAAATAAAATAAATGACACTTTTTAGATCTGAAATAAATAAATAAAATAAATTTTACCTTTATTTTAGATCTGAAATAAATAAATAAAATAACACTTATTTTAGATCTGAAATAAATAAATAAAATAAATGACACTTATTTTAGATCTGTCTGATCTTATAAATCGCTGGAGATGTGAAACCAATCATATGGCAGCAAACTGAAGCATATCAACTTTCCCACTGTAAAGTTTGAAATGATGTGCCATTATGCATAATAACTTTTTTTAAGGCCTTTTAACTTGCAGGGATAGGCACTCTCAAATGTCTTAATTACAGGCTACCCTGACTTCGTTTCCTATCATGTTAAATATTAGTCACGTTCTGAATCGGACATCAGTAGGCCTAATAACCACACATATTACACTGTCAATTTACTGTTAGTTCCCTTCAAATTGTTATAGCCGACATTATCATTCCATGTACCTTAAATTTCTTCCTCTGTAAACGTCGTCACGGCCATGTGGAAGTTGCTGAGGATCATTAGTAACAATTGAAAATATTTTTTTTAAAGAAAAGACGTGTAATTCAGTCAGTTATGGAGCGGAGAGCAGACCAAGCAGTAACAGTCTGAACCCGACGCATAGTGTGCAATACTGGGCCGTGTCATCACAGTTCCATGGTTAGTGCAGGCAATAGATGAGGGTGTAGCCTACTAGTGTACACTAATCTCCCATCATTCCCATGGGTTAAAGAACGTGACACATTTCAAAATGAGTAAAAACACTGTTTTATTTTCTTTCATGTCTAAAGGCTTGGCAAACCCATTTATGAGTCCTACTTTCCTAACCCTAAATAATCTACAATATCAGTATTTAAAAATATATATATATATATCAGTTGGTGCTGAAAAGGAGATGAATATGCATATATTTAGATGGCATCCTTTCATTGATCTCTAATATTCTGAACCCTTTCTCTCAATATATTATATTGAGTCTGTCGACAAAATGTATAATTAAAAAGGTACATTGTATTTAAAAGGGATGGTTTAATATGAATGTACTGAAAACCCTATTGAATGAAAACTCCACGAGAAAATCTGTTGGCCAGCAAGTGGGAGGGTTTTCAGCGGTCGAATTACATTCATTTGGCAAGAGAACCCATGCCTTCAAAAACCACTTACCTTGATAAAGGCAAATCTGAATACCAATGGAGAAGAGCATAGGAAAGGCTTGCTTTGAAAGAAAAGGTGTAAGCTTTAAAAAGAAACATGCATATAACACTATTTAATTCCCCGCCCTATAAAATGAAACCACGTGATTATAAAGCATACATTCAGAGAGAGGACTTTTCCCACTGACTGTCCATTTATACAGTGCCGAGTCCGTTCTTTATTTTACCAGGCAAGTCAGTAAAGAACAAATTCTCATTTTCAACGACGGCCTAGGAACAGTGGGTTTAACTGCCTTGTTCAGGGGGCAGAACGACAACCTAGGAACAGTGAGTTTAACTGCCTTGTTCAGGGGGCAGAACGACAACCTAGGAACAGTGAGTTTAACTGCCTTGTTCAGGGGCAGAACGACAACCTAGGAACAGTGGGTTCACTGCCTTGTTCAGGGGGCAGAACGACAACCTAGGAACAGTGAGTTTAACTGCCTTGTTCAGGGGGCAGAACGACAGATTTTTACCTTGTCAGCTCGGGGATTCGATCAAGCTATCTTTCGGTTACTAATCCAACGCTCTAACCACCAGGCTACCTGCCTCCAACCACTAGGCTACCTGCCTCCAACCACTAGGCTACCTGCCTCCACCCACTAGGCTACCTGCCTCTACCCACTAGGCTACCTGCCACCCCAATGAAGGGTGATTCATGCTGGTTGGCTGTCTTCCTCATCTCACTAGTAACATGATTAATTAAAACCCATGAAGCTAAACAGCCTACTAGAGTTATCTCATAAAGCTGATTGAGAGAGAGACTCACAAAAGTATTTCTGAACTACGGCTATATGACCGAGGAAGCACAGACCACCGAGGAAGCACAGACCACCGAGGAAGCACAGACCACCGAGGAAGCACAGACCACCGAGGAAGCACAGACCACTGGTTCCTCAATGTAAGCTTAAAGGGATATTTCGGGATTTTGGCAACAATGCCTTTTTCTACTTCTCCAGAGTCAGATGAACTAAAGCGGACACCATTTTTATGCCTCTGTGGCCAGTACGAAGCAAGTTAAAGGTGGTTTTGTGAGCCGATGCTAACTAGCATTAGCGCAATGACTGGAAGCTAATGCTAGTTAGCATTGACTTGCGAAACTACCTCTAACTTGCTTCATACTAGACATAACAATGGTATCCATGAGTTAATCTGACTCTGGGTCAGTAGATAAAGGAGCCCATCTGACTCTGGGTCAGTAGATAAAGGAGCCCATCTGACTCTGGGTCAGTAGATAAAGGAGCCCATCTGACTCTGGGTCAGTAGATAAAGGAGCCCGTCTGACTCTGGGTCAGTAGATAAAGGTCTGACTCTGGGTCAGTAGATAAAGGAGCCCGTCTGACTCTGGGTCAGTAGATAAAGGAGCCCGTCTGACTCTGGGTCAGTAGATAAAGGAGCCCGTCTGACTCTGGGTCAGTAGATAAAGGAGCCCATCTGACTCTGGGTCAGTGACTCTGGGTCAGTAGATAAAGGAGCCCATCTGACTCTGGGTCAGTAGATAAAGGAGCCCATCTGACTCTGGGTCAGTAGATAAAGGAGCCCATCTGACTCTGGGTCAGTAGATAAAGGAGCCTGTCTGACTCTGGGTCAGTAGATAAAGGAGCCCATCTGACTCTGGGTCAGTAGATAAAGGAGCCCGTCTGACTCTGGGTCAGTAGATAAAGGAGCCCTCTGTCTGACTCTGGGTCAGTAGATAAAGGAGCCCATCTGACTCTGGGTCAGTAGATAAAGGAGCCCATCTGACTCTGGGTCAGTAGATAAAGGAGCCCATCTGACTCTGGGTCAGTAGATAAAGACTCTGGGTCAGCCCATCTGACTCTGGGTCAGTAGATAAAGGAGCCCATCTGACTCTGGGTCAGTAGATAAAGGAGCCCATCTGACTCTGGGTCAGTAGATAAAGGAGCCCATCTGACTCTGGGTCAGTAGATAAAGGAGCCCATCTGACTCTGGGTCAGTAGATAAAGGAGACCATCTGAGCCCATCTGACTCTGGGTCAGTAGATAAAGGAGCCCATGTGCAGCTCACGCACAATGGACACGCCCCCTTTGAGCTCGGGGCGAATTGATTTGAGCGGAACAACGCCGTAGACCAATCAGAATGTCTTGTTCTGGGTCCTCGTAGGACAGGAAGGTCTCCCAGCCACCGTTGGCCGCGTAGTCTCTATGAATCTCCTCCACCTGGTAGGGACGCACACTTTGTGATGGATTCCCACTTCTCTTGTTCTCACATCTCGACACAGGTGGATGAGAGAAAGACATTATGATCATGTATCCTAAACTAGCCAACTACCGCTACGGATGACCAACCATAGTACGGCCTAGCATTGTATCGTAAATATACATTATTATGAAGCTGGTAGTTTAAATCGCGGATGCTGATTGGCTGAAACAACATTCCAGCCGTGTGTATATCCGATCGTATACCACAGGTATGACACAAACTATTTGTTTACTGTTCTAATTACATTGGTAACCAGTTTATAAAACAGCAATAAAGCACGTTGGGGGTTTGAGGTACATGGCCAAAAATACTACTTCTAATGGCTGTACCCTCTGCTTCGCATCGTGCCTAAGAACAGCCCTTAGCCGTGGTATATTGGCCATATATCACAACCTCCCGAGGAGCCTTACTGCTATTATGAAACCAACGTAAGTAGAGCAGTAAAAATACATGTTTTGTCATACGGTCTGACATACCTGATCGATAATGGCTGTCAGCCAATCAGGATTCAGGGCTCGAACGACCCAGTTTATAATGGAGAATATAACAAATGTATATATATATATTTTTTTTTAAATCGTGTAGTTTGGGTCCTGGATGCTGATTGGCTGAAAAATATGTAAATGAGACGACATACAAGTAAAACATAAATAAATAATGATATACATATATACATATTTGAAGTGTTATTACGAGAGTGACCGCGGTATATTGGCCATATACCACACGACCTCTGGCTTTATTGCTTAATAACACAATGCATTTCCATGTGGTTTAAGTCTCACCTCCGTCCCCATGTTGTTCGTCCTGGCCAGAGCCAGCTCTCGGAGGTTACCACACTCCAGAGCTCACCAGAGGCATGGGGATGTCCCTGAGAAACAGACAGACACAGGAGTGTGTTTGTGGTGTGTTCCTGTACTCCAAAATAGCAATGCTACTGATCATACAAGGTGCATTGGTAGCTGTGATTTAAAATGTCCGGTGTGTTCCAGTACCCAAAATAGCAATACTACTGATCATACAACGTGCATTGGTAGCTGTGATTTAAAATGTCCGGTGTGTTCCAGTACTCCAAAATAGCAATACTACTCATCATACAAGGTGCATTGGTAGCTGTGTTTAAAATGTCCGGTGTGTTCCAGTACTCCAAAATAGCAATACTACTGATCATACAACGTGCATTGGTAGCTGTGATTTAAAATGTCCATGCCAACATACCACTAAGAAGGCTAACGCAGGACATTACTTCATACTAAGTGGGATGATCCGTGTGGATTTTGGATCTGAGCCATACTTCTTCAAAATAGTTCATTGGCTAGTTTTCAAGTTGAAATGTTGACTACATACAGAGTAAATTAGCATAAGAATACAGTAGCTTAGGAAAGTATTCAGACCCCTTCTCTTTTTCCACGTTATGTTACAGCCTAATTCTAAAATGGATTAAATCAACAAAAATCAACAAAAAAGAATCAGCAATCTACACAATATCCCATAATGACAAAGGAAAAACAGGTTTTTAGAATGTTTTTGCAAGTGTATAAAAAAAAATATTTTTGAAATATTCAGGACCCTTTGCTATGAGACTCTAAATACAAATCTGTCGTTCCGCCCCTGTTCCTAGGCCATCATTGAAAATAAGAATTTGTTCTTCACTGACTTGCCAAGTTAAACAAAGGTAAAATTTTAAAAAATACAGCTGTAATCACTTCCAAAGGCGCTTCTACAAAGTATTGACTAAAGGGGTGTGAATACTTATGTAAATGAGATATTTCAGTATTTAATTTTCAATAAAATATGCAAACATTTACAAAAACATGTTTTCACTTTGTCATTATTGGGTAGTGTGTGTAGATGGAAAAAAAACAAGATATTTCATACATTTCTGAATAAGGCTTTAACGTAACAAAATGTGGAACAAGTCAAGAGATCAGAAAACTTTCTGAAGGCCCTGTACATCACAGAGTAAGTAGTATACGGAGACGTTGTGTCTACAGAGCCTTCTGGAAGTATCCAAGTATTTGTATTTACAGTGTAGTTTGAAAGAGAGCAGAGTTGGGGACAATAGGAACGTGGACACTTGACTTGAGCTACGCTTTGGGCAACTTTAAAGAGCAGGACGATTTGTGGGCAGAGTAAAATACATGTTATCAATATTTATTTCCTGTCAATGTCGGAGTCTTAAACTATAGTCATACATTTTCATGGAAAGACCAACACAACGTGCTTCTCTGACCAAAACATACCAGGTAATATTCAAACCTAGACTTGTTCCACATTTTGTTACGTTACAGCCTCATTCTAAAATGGATTACATAGTTCTCTCCTCATCAATCTACACACAACACCCCATAATGACAGAGAAAACAGGTTTAGACATACCTTATTTACATAAGTATTCAGACCCTTTGCTATGAGACTCGAAATTGACCTCAGGTGCATCTTGTTTCCATTGATCATCCTTGAGATGTTTCTACAACTTCATTAAAGTCCACCTGTGGTAAATTCAATTGATTGGACACGATTTGGAAAGGCACACACCTGTCTATGTAATGTTCCACAGTTGACAGTGCATGTCAGAGCAAAAGCAAGCCATGAGGTCGAAAGAATTGTCCGTAGAGCTCTGAGACAGGATTGTGTCGAGGCACAGATCTGGGGAAGGATACCAAAACAGTATGCAGCATTGAAGGTCCCCAAGAATACAGTGGCCTCCATCATTCTTAAATGGAAGAAGTTTGGAACCACCAGACTCTTCCTAGAGCTGGCCGCCCAGCAAAACTGAGCAATTGGGGGAGACGGGCCTTGGTCAGGGAGGTGACAAAGAACCCGATGGTCATTCTGACAGAGCTCTAGAGTTCCTCTGTGGAGATGGGAGAACCTTCCAGAAGGACAACCATCTCTCTAGCACTCCACCAATCAGGGCTTTAGGGTAGAGTGGCCAGACAGAAGCCACTCCTCAGTGAAATGCACATGACAGCGCATTTGGAGTTTGTCAAAAGGGAACTAAAGACTCTCAGACTATGAGAAACAAGATTCTCTGGTCTGATGAAACCAAGATTGAACTCTTTGGCCTGACTGCCAAGCGTCCCTTCTAGAGGAAACCAGGCACCATCCCTACGGTGAAGCATGGTGGTGGAAGCATCATGCTGTTTGGATGTTTTTCAGCGGCAGGGACTGGGAGACTAGTCAGGATCGAGGCAATGATGAACAGAGCAAAGTACGGAAGGTTCATCTTCCAACAGGACAACGATCCTAAGCCAACAGTCTAGACAATGCAGGAGTGGCTTTGGAACAAGTCTCTGAATATCCTTGAGTGGCCCAGCCAGAGCCTGGACTTGAACCCGATCGAACATCTCTAGAGAGACCTGAAAATAGCTGTGCAGCGACGCTCCCCATCCAACCTGACAGAGCTTGAGAGGATCTGCAGAGAAGAATGGGAGAAACTCCCCAAATACAGGTGTGACAAGCTTGTAGCGTCAAACCCAGGAAGACTTGAGGCTGTAATCGCTGCCAAAGGTGCTTCAACAAAGTACTGAGTAAAGGGTCTGAATACTTATGTAAATGTGATAATTGTTTTATATTTTATATAAATTTAAATCCTGTTTTTGCTTTGTCATTATGGGGTTGTGGCAGTAGATTGATCACTTTTATTTATTATTTATTTATTATTATTTATTTACTGTTTTTAAATATGTTTAATAAGGCTGTAATGTAACAAAAACATGGAAAAAGTCAAGAGGTCTTAATATTTTCCAAAGGCACTGTACTTAATTTAATAAGAGAGTAAATGACTCCCTACTGTAGTGGCTCTGGATAAGAGAGTCTGTTAAATGACTCACTACTGTAGTGGCTCTGGATAAGAGAGTCTGTTAAATGACTCACTACTGTAGTATCTCTGGATAAGAGAGTCTGTTAAATGACTCCCTACTGTAGTGGCTCTGGATAAGAGAGTCTGTTAAATGACTCCCTACTGTAGTGGCTCTGGATAAGAGAGTCTGTTAAATGACTCCCTACTGTAGTGGCTCTGGATAAGAGAGTCTGTTAAATGACTCCCTACTGTAGTGGCTCTGGATAAGAGAGTCTGTTAAATGACTCCCTACTGTAGTGGCTCTGGATAAGAGAGTCTGTTAAATGACTCCCTACTGTAGTGGCTCTGGATAAGAGAGTCTGTTAAATGCCTACAATGTACTATAATGTACATACTTTACAAAGTGATTTTGGTCTTGCAGATCCTCTACCTCTCGCGATAACACCTACACATACCTCTGAACGCGGTAGACTCTTGTCCAGGGTGGCACCAGTGCCAGGAGACCAGATCTACCAGGGCAGAAGGGGAGTAGCTCTTATAGCGACCGGTCTTCCACAGCTCATACAGACCTGTACCCCTTGATAACCAGGGTGGGGTACAGCTTCAACCCATCTGGCCTGAACGCCGGGTTCTCAAAGAACTTCCTGAGGGCAGAGAGGCTACAGACATACTGTAAGTGTTAAAGGAGGAGGTTTAAAAAGAGCCTCTCTCTGGCACAACAGGAACAACTCGAAGTTGAAATAGGATGTTGTGAGTTTGGAGCTTGACAAACAAGCGATAAGGGGACTTGTACATCAGTTGTACACCAACCGGCCAATCATCCTGAGCCTCATATTTCCTTAGAGGTTGATATGGTCTGTAGAGGAGTAAAGCACGCAAAACAACTATCCTGACCTGGGGTGGCAGGTAGCCTAGTGGTTAGTGTGTAGAGGAGGCAGGTAGCCTAGTGGTTAGAGACAGGTAGCCTAGTGGTTAGAGGCAGGTAGCCTAGTGGTTAGAGGCAGGTAGCCTAGTGGTTAGAGGCAGGTAGCCTAGTGGTTAGAGGCAGGTAGCCTAGTGGTTAGAGGCAGGTAGCCTAGTGGTTAGAGGCAGGTAGCCTAGTGGTTAGAGGCAGGTAGCCTAGTGGTTAGAGGCAGGTAGCCTAGTGGTTAGAGCGTTGGGCTAGTAACCGAAAAGTTGCGAGATCGAATCCCCCGAGCTGACAAGGTGAAAATCTGTCGTTCTGCCCCTGAACAAGGCAGTTAACTCACTGTTCCTAGACCGTCATTATAAATAAGAATTTGTTCTTAACTGACTTGCCTAGTTAAATAAAAGGTTAAATGAAATTTTAAAAAACAACTAACAACTTCTCACTGAGTGACGAGGGACTATTTGGTCAGTCTGTGACAGACCGATTCATATATATCACCACCTATCCCCTTCCTGTCTGGATAAGGGGACTGGAGGAGACTGCCTAGTGGTAGATTCATCTCGGGTTGCAAAATTCCCTGGTTTTCCAGAAATCCCAGTTGGATATCCTGCTTATTCCAGAAATCTTCTAACTAGGATTTCTGGAAAACCGGGGAATTTTGTGATTTTACAATCCTGTCCTTTTTGGGGCTCGGAGAAACCAGGTGCACAGTGGTAGATAACAGAGAGCGAGAGAGAGAGAGCGAGCTTGGGAACTGATACGTCCGACAGACATACTGTAATGAGATTCCATTATCGCCCCAGGCGACGGACTCCCAGCTGGGTCCTGTGATAGCAGCACAGCAGAACACAGAGTGATCTCCAGGGGGGGAGGGGGGAAGCTGATAAAGAACAGGAGCTTCCAGTGACGCAGGTGTGTGTGTGTGTGTGTGTGTGTCAGTACGATAGGAAAGCAGGGCAGTGACTCGAAGGAGACATTTGGCCAAATATCTCATTAAATATCCTGCTCTCACACACTCCGATTACTATCATACCAACACGCACGCAAATGCACACACAGGGTGAATGCAATTCTTAAGGCCTCTTTACTGGGATACAGAGTACCTGATGCCTGATAGGTCTGGTAAAGTCTGGTAGGAGGTCTGGTAAAGTCTGGTAGGAGGTCTGGTAGGAGGTCTGGTAGAAGGTCTGGCAGGAGGTCTGGTAAAGTCTGGTAGGAGGTCTGGCAGGAGGTCTGGTAAAGGATGGCAGGAGGTCTGGTAAAGGATGGCAGGAGGTCTGGTAAAGGATGGTAGGAGGTCTGGTAGAAGGTCTGGTAGGAGGTCTGGTAAAGGATGATCTCTGTTCATGGGATCTTATTATGATAGTAGACTAACTTCACTGTTTCAAGATTTCTTTGAACTTAAAACCTATAATTAATTACAATATTAGAGATATAATTTAAAAACATTGGGAAGGAAAATTAACTGTTAAAAAAGCAACTTTTCTTTGTTGGAATGGTGTGGGTGTATACCGGGATTTAAAAATACATTACTTAACATTCATTTCAAATCAATAATTTTGACCTCTACCTTTGAGGGATAAACATAACTTGTGAAACACAATCTTGTGCTGAGGAATTGTTTTAGTAGAAAATCATTTACCAAATTTCTTGAGAATACAATTTAGCTCAGAATGTGAATTATTTAATTTTAATTTTTGCTAATATTTTAAACATTTTCAATTCCCACTGTATAATACACCATCTAATTATTGAAGACTGTGGATCCTTGACATTGTAAAATGTCTGGTAGGCGGTCTAGTAAAGTCTGGTAAAGTCTGGTAGGTCTAGTAAAGTCTGGTAAAGTCTGGTAGGAGGTCTAGTAAAGTCTGGTAAAGTCTGGTAGGTCTAGTAAAGTCTGGTAGGAGGTCTAGTAAAGTCTGGTAAAGTCTGGTAGGTCTAGTAAAGTCTGGTAGGAGGTCTAGTAAAGTCTGGTAAAGTCTGGTAGGTCTAGTAAAGTCTGGTAAAGTCTGGTAGGAGGTCTAGTAAAGTCTGGTAAAGTCTGGTAGGTCTAGTAAAGTCTGGTAAAGTCTGGTAGGAGGTCTAGTAAAGTCTGGTAAAGTCTGGTAGGAGTTCTAGTACATTGTCTAGTACAGGTAGATTATCTAGTGATTGTCTAGTACAGGTAGACTTGATAAACCCCTGCTGTATAGTCGTGGCCACAAGTTTTGAGAACGACAAATATTAATTTTATATTAATATTAAGTTTGCTGCCTCAGTGTCTGTAGATATTTTTGTCCGATGTTACTATGGAATACTGAGGTATAATTACAAGCATTTCATAAGTGTCAAAGGCTTTTATTGACAATTACATGAAGTTGATGCAAAGAGTCAATAATTGCAGTGTTGACCCTTCTTTTTCAAGACCTCTGCAATCTGCCCTGGCATGCTGCCAATTAACTTCTGGGCCACATCCTGACTGATGGCAGCCCATTCTTGCATAATCAATGCTTGGAGTTTGTCAGAATTTGTGGGTTTTTGTTTGTCCACCCGCCTCTTGAGGATTGACCACAAGTTCTCAATGGGATTCAGGTCAGGGGAGTCTCCTGAATATCAATATTTTGTTCCCCGAGCCAATTTGTTTTCACTTTTGCCTTATGGTAAGGTGCTCCATCATGCTGGGAAAGGCATTGTTCGTCACCAAACTGTTCCTGGATGGTTGAAGTTGCTCTCGGAGGATGTGTTGGTACCATTCTTTATTCATGGCTGTGTTCTTAGGCAAAATTGTGAGTGAGCCCACTCCCTTGGCTGAGAAGCAACCCCACACATGAATGGTCTCAGGATGCTTTACTGTTGGCATGACACAGGACTGATGGTAGCGCTCACCTTGTCTTCTCGGGACAAGCTTTTTTCTGGAAGCCCCAAACAATCGGAAAGGGGATTCATCAGAGAAAATGACTTTACCCCAGTCCTCAGCAGTCCAATCCCTGTACCTTCTGCAGAATATCAGTCTGTCCATGAGGTTTTTCCTGGAGATAAGTGGCTTCTTTGCTGCCCTTCTTGACACCAGGGCATCCTCCAAAAGTCTTCGCCTCACTGTGCGTGCAGATGCACTCACACCTGCCTGCTGCCATTCCTGAGCAAGCTCTGTACTGGTGGTGCCCCGAACCCGCAGCTGAATCAACTTTAGGAGACGGTCCTGGCGCTTGCTGGACTTTCCTGGGCGCCCTGAAGCCTTCTTCACAACAATTGAACCACTCTCCTTGAAGTTCTTGATGATCCGATAAATGGTTGATTTAGGTGCAATCTTACTGGCAGCAATATCCTTGCCTGTGAAGCCCTTTTTGTGCAAAGCAATGATGACGGCACGTGTTTCCTTGCAGGTAACCATGGCTGACAGAGGAAGAACAATGATTCCAAGCACTACCCTCCTTTTGAAGCTTCCAGTCTGTTTTTCAAACTCAATAAGCATGACCGAGTGATCTCCAGCCTTGTCCTCGTCAACACTCACACCTGTGTTAACGAGAGAATCACTGACATGATGTCAGCTGGTCCTTTTGTGGCAGGGCTGAAATGCAGTGGAAATGTTTTTGGGGGGATTCAGTTCATTTGCATGGCAAAGAGGGACTTCGCAATTAATTGCAATTCATCTGATCACTCTTCATAACATTCTGGAGTATATACAAATTGCCATCATACAAACTGAGGCCGCAGACTTTGTGAAATTAATATTTGTGGCATTCTCAAAACTTTTGGCCACGACTATAGTGTGGGTATGCTCTTACATCTGTACCAGGCAGCAACACGAAACAACGTTTTGGTAGCTCTTTGGAAATGAACAAAAGGAGGCAGACGTATAACAGAGGCTGTAGAAGAGAGGTCATTTTACACTAGCTGGCTCTGAATGGACTCCTAAACCTTTTCTCATAAACACCATTGTTGTGCCAAACCATCCTGTGCTGGCTTGCACAGATAAAATGTTCACAACCATAGCAACTATACACATGGTTCACTACCATAGCAACTATAGTGGATGCGTAACCAGGCTAGTGCCATACATCTCAGCAGTGTGAAAACAATGTTCACACACTGAACAGAGCAGAGGAGAGGAGGGCGTAGTCGTGAAGCCTCAGTAGATTGTCTGGCCTGCTACGGTTTCACGCCAACCGGTAACGATCTACCCCATTAAAAAGACTCTTCTCTTTTAAAGTGAAGCTATGAGTCACCACAGGCTGACTGGCTGGCAGAAGGACTACCTGGTTCATAAGAACGGGAGACAGACCGACTGTCCCAAGTGGGACCCTATATCCCCTATGTAGGGCCCATAGGGCTCTGGTTAAAGTAGTGCACTAAATAGGGAACCATTTGGGACGCAGACAGAGATGGAGAACCACAGCGATGGGTTGGGTCCAGTCAACATGCTGTGGAACAATTAGCACATTTAAAAACTTTATTTTTATTTTTATGGAGCTCTTTGAAGTGGATTTAACAAGTGACATCAATAAGGCATCACATCTTTCACCTGGTCAGTCGGTCATGGAAAGAGCAGGTGTTCCTTAATGTTTTAGGTGTAGGTGTAGATACTGCTCCACATCCCGCTGTGTGTGTGTGTGTGTGTATGTGTGTGTGACTCACTATGAACGGTTGGATCTCTCTCTACATACCAATGTTAGGAAGGTCAAGCATCATGTGTGACACCACCTTGAAACCTGCGTCTTTGGAGAAGTGGAGGGACACACACACAAAAACACCCCCTCCCTCAGAATCACTATGATGATCACACAACAGATTACATAGTGAACACCCCCCTCACAAAACAGATTACATAGTGAACAGGTAACACCCCCCTCCCTCCTCACAATCACAGAACAGATTACAGGTAACACCCCCTCCCTCACAATCACATAACAGATTACATAGTGAACAGGTAACACCCCCCTCACAATCACACAACAGATTACATAGTTGTACCTGTGAGTCACACTACCGACACACAGGGCATTCAGGAAGTATTCAGACCCCTCCCCTTTTCCCACATTGTTACGTTACAGCCTTATTATAAAATTGATTCAATCATTTTCCACCCCCCCTCATTACACAATACCCCATAATGTCAAAATGACAACAGGTTTAGACATTTTTTGCAAATTCATTAAAAATAAAAACAGAAATACCTTATTTACATAAGTATTCAGATCCTTTGCTATGAGACTCGAAATTGAGCTCAGGTGCATCCTGTTTCCATTGATCATCCTTGAGATGTTTCTACAACTTGGAGTCCACCTGTGGTAAATTAAATTGATTCAACATGATTTTGAAAAAGGCACACACCTGTCTATAAGGTCCTACAGTTGACAGGGCATGTCAGATCAAAAACAAGGCCATGAGGTGGAAGGAATTGTCCGTAGAACTCGAAGACAAGACTGTGTCGAGGCACAGATCTGGGGAAGGATACCAAAACATTTCTGCAGCATTGAATGTCCCCAAGAACACAGTGGCCTCCATCATTCTTAAATGGAGGAAGTTTGGAAACACCAAGACTCTTCCTAGAGCTGGTCGCCTGGCTGAACTGAGCAATCAGGGGAGGAGGGCCTTGGTCAGGGAGGTGACCAAGAACCCGATGGCCACTCTGATAGAGCTCCAGAGCTCCTCCGTGGAGATTGGAGAACCTTCCAGAAGGAAATCCATCTCTGCAGCACTCCACCAATCAGGTCTTTATGGTCGAGTGGCCAGACTCAAGCCACTCCTCAATAAAAAGGCACATGACAGCCCGCTTGGAGTTTGCCAAAAGGCACCTAAAGACTCTCAGACCATAAAAAACAAGATTCTTTGTTCTGATGAAACCAAGATTGAACTCTTTGGCCTGAATGCCAAGCGTCACGTCTCTAGGAAACTTGGCACCATCCCTACGGTGAATCATGGTGGTGGCAACATCATGCTGTGGGGATGTTTTTCAGCAGCAGGGACTGGGAGACGAGTCAGGATAGAGGGAAAGATAAACGGCGCAAAGTACAGAGAGATCCTTGATGAGGTCCTGAGAGCTCTGGAGCAGGATCTCAGACTGGGGAGAAGGTTCACCTTCCAACAGGACAACAAACCTAAGCACGTCGCCAAGACAACGCGGGAGTGGCTTCGGGACAATTCTCTGAAGGCTTGAGAACGCTTCAGGTAGCTTACGCCAAATGCACTCTGGGAATGTAATTCTAAGTTACAATTAAAAACTAAAAACGTACTTACGTGTCAAAGAAGCATCTTAAGATACTACAACTGCCAACTGTTTGAACAAAGTACTGAGTAAAGGGTCTTGAATATGCTTACACAACTTTTTTATTTCAGTTGGTTCTGAACCTGTTTTTGCTTCGTGATGATGGGGTATTGTGTGTAAAAAAAAAAAAGTTAATAATCCAACAAAAGTCAAGGGGTCTGAAAACTTTCCAAATGCTCGGTCTAACTAAGACATATACATATATACAGAGCATTCAGGAAGTATTTCTTCAACTAACATTTACATAATCCATTTTAGTCGCTAAGCAGATGCTCTCATCCAGTGTGAGTTGCAGTCGTGACATTTTCCTACTTTTTCCGCCCCGCGGGAATCGAACCCACAACCCTTGCGTTTGAAAGCTCCATACTTTATCAACTGAGTCACACGGGACCGGTAGCTATGACGACTGACATGACTAGTGACATACGAGTCATGACTAAACAACATATGATTAGGTGCTATGACTCCATTCCAACTCTTGAGTCTCTGCCCCTTAGATCAAATACACATTTTATTCATCACATGCTTAGTCAAACAACAGGTGTAGACTAACAGTGAAATGCTTACTTTCCCAATAATATAGAGAGAAACAGAGAAATATAACATACACAATGACAACTTGTCTATATACACAGAGTACCAGTACTGAGTCCCTGTCCAGAGGTACAAGGTAATAACTTGTCTATATACACACAGAGTACCAGTACTGAGTCCCTGTCCAGAGGTACAAGGTAATAACTTGTCTATATACACAGAGTACCAGTACTGAGTCCCTGTCCAGAGGTACAAGGTAATAACTTGTCTATATACACAGAGTACCAGTACTGAGTCCCTGTCCAGAGGTACTTTTTTATTTAACCTGGTAGGCTGACAAGTTCTCATTTGCAACTGCGACCTGGTCAAGATAAAGCAAAGCAATTCGACACATACAACAACACAGAGTTACACATGGAGTAAAACAAACATACAGTCAATAATACAGTATAAACAAGTCTATATACAATGTGTGCAAATAAGGGAGTTAAGGCAATAAATAGGCCATAGTGGTGGCGAAGTAATTACAATATAGCAATAAATACTGGAATGGTAGATGTGCAGAAGATGAGTGTGGAAGTAGAGATAAATAAATAAATAAATACATAAAAAGTATGGGGATGAGGTAGTTTATGTTATTTTTTATTTCACCTTTATTTAACCAGGTAGGGTAGTTGAGAACAAGTTCTCATTTACAACTGCGACCTGGCCCAGATAAAGCAAAGCAGTGCGACAGATACAACAACACAGAGTTACACATGGAGTAAAACAAACATACAGTCAATAATACAGTATAAAAAAAGAAAACAAAGTCTATATACAGTGAGTGCAAATTAGGTCAAATAAGGGAGTTGAGGCAATAAATAGGCCATGGTGGCAAAGTAATTACAATATGGCAATTAAACACTGGAATGGTAGATGTGCAGAAGATGCATGTGCAAGTAGAGATACTGTGGTGCAAAAGGTGTTAAATAAATAAATACAGTATGGGGATGAGGTAGATAGATGGGTTGTATACAGATGGGCTATGAACAGGTGCAGTGATCTGTGAGCTGCTCTGACAGATGGTTCTTAAAGCTAGTGAGGGAGATATGAGTCTCCAGCTTCAGTGATTTTTGCAGTTCGTTCCAGTCAGTGGCAGCAGAGAACTGGAAGGAAAGGCGACCAAAGGAGGAATTGGCTTTGGGGGTGACCAGTGAGATATACCTGCTAGAGCGCGTGCTACGGGTGGGTGCTGCTATTGTGACCAGCGAGCTGAGATAGGGCGGGGCTTTACCTAGCAGAGACTTGTAGATGACATGGAGCCAGTGGGTTTGGCGACGAGTATGAAGCGAGGGCCAACCAACGAGAGCGTACAGGTCGCAGTGGTGGGTAGCATATGGGGATTTGGTGACAAAACGGATGGCACTGTGATAGACTGCATCCAGTTTGCTGAGTAGAGTGTTGGAGGCTATTTTGTAAATGACATCGCCGAAGTCAAGGATCGGTAGGATGGTCAGTTTTACGAGGGTATGTTTGGCAGCATGAGTGAAGGATGCTTTGTTGCGAAATAGGAAGCCAATTCTAGATACAATTTTTGATTGGAGATGCTTAATGTGAGTCTGGAAGGAGAGTTCACAGTCTAACCAGACACCTAGGTATTTGTGGTTGTCCACGTATTCTAAATCAGAGCAGTCCAGAGTAGTGATGCTTGGCGGGCAGGCAGGTGCGGGCAATGATGGGTTGAAGCGCATGCATTTAGTTTTACTTGCTTTTAAGAGCAGTTGGAGGCCACGGAAGGAGAGTTGTATGGCATTGAAGCTCACCTGGAGGTTAGTTAACACAGTGTCCAAAGAAGGGCCAGAAGTATACAGAATGGTGTCGTCTGCGTAGAGGTGGATCAGAGAATCACCAGCAGCAAGAGCGACATCATTGATGTATACAGAGAAGAGAGTCGGCCTGAGAATTGAACCCTGTGGCACCCCCATAGAGACTGTTAGGAGGTCCAGACAACAGGCCGGACCTGTTGTTGGATGGGCTGTTTACAGATGGGCTATTTACAGATGGGCTATGTACAGATGGGCTATTTACAGATGGGCTATGTACAGATGGGCTATGTACAGGTGCAGTGATCTGTGAGCTGCTCTGACAGCTGGTGCTTAAAGCTATGTTGAGGGCGTGTCAGATGTTGAGGATCAGCGGGGTGGAGATGTTGTAACCTACCCTCACCACCTGGGGGCGTCCCGTCAAGAAGTCCAGGATCCAGTTGCAGAGGGAGGTGTTTAGTCCCAGGGTCCTTAGCTTATTGATGAGCTTTGAGGGCACTATGGTGTTGAACGCTGAGCTGTAGTCAATGAATAGCATTCTCACATAGGTGTTCGTTTTGACCAGGTGGGAAAGGGCAGTGTGGAGTTCAATAGAGATCATCTGTGGATCTGCTGGGGCGGTCTGGAAAATATGTGAATTAGAGTGGGTTGAGGGTGTCTGGGATGATGGTGATTAATGACCAGCAGCTATGAGTTAGACTAAAGACATATCACTAGCAGTCGCTATGACAACTCCATTCAAAACCCCCCCTCCTGACCCTTAACCTATGCCCTTTGACCTGTTGGTGTCCCGTGCTACGTGCTCGTAGACGCTCTGAACCCTTATCTCCAGCCGGGTACAGCCGTACCCCAGCATGTCACTGAGGTGACAGTTACACTCTTCAGACAGTAGTCAGGACGCGTCTCCATGGCGATGCCCACACACAGTGTTACTGCGTTCCGAGCACCTAAAACGAGGATAGAAGAAGAAGAGGTCAGTCTTGCTGATACAACCTAGTTCTATAGTACGACCGAACGGGTTCAGATTGAGGGATATGGGTGACGTGTCTAGCCTCCTAGACCTCTGTGTATGTATGGGACGGCAGGTAGCCTAGTGGTTAGAGCGTTGGACTCGTAACTGAAATATTTGTTTGATCGAATCTCCGAGCTGATAAGGTAAAAATCTATCGTTCTGCCCCCTGAACAAGGCAGTTAACTGACTGTTCCTAGGCCGTCATTGTAAATAAAAATGTTCTTTAACTGACTTGCCTACTTAAATAAAAGGTAAAAATATACAAACACACACACACACACACACACACACACACATTTCAGAGGGGTTGGGATAAAGCAGAACCAAACTTCCTGTTCGACCTTGTGCACAATAAAGGAATCTTAAAAAATGGGATTATACAGTTGAAGTCGGAAGTTTACATACACTTAGGTTGGAGTCATTAAGACTCGTTTTTCAACCACTCAACAATTTTCTTGTTACCAAACTATAGTTTTGGTAAGTCGGTTAGGACATCTACCTTTGTGCATGACAAGTAATATTTCCAACAATTTTTCCAACAATTGTTTACATTATTTAACTTATAATTCACTGTATCACAATTCCAGTGGGTCAGAAGTTTACATAGAGTAAGTTGACGGTGCCTGTAAACAGCTCGGAAAATTCCAGAAAATGATGTCATGGCTTTAGAAGCTTCTGATAGGCTAATTGACATCATTTGAGTCAATTGGATACATTTCAAGGCCTACCTTCAAACTCAGTGCCTCTTTGCTTGACATCATGGGAAAATCAAAAGAAATCAGCCAAGACCTCAGAAAAAAATTGTAGACCTCCACAAGTCTGGTTCATCCTTGGGAGAAATTTCCAAATGGCTGAAGGTACCACATTCATCTGTACAAACAATAGTACGCAAGTATAAACACCGTGGGACCACGAGGCCGTCATACCGCTCAGGAAGGAGACGCGTTCTGTCTCCTAGAGATGAACGTACTTTGGTGCGAAAAATGCAAATGAATCCCAGAACAACAGCAAAGGACCTTGTGAAGATGCTGGAGGAAACTGGTACAAAAGTATCTATATCCACAGTAAAAGGAGTCCTATATCGACATAACCTGAAATGCTGCTCAGCAAGGAAGAAGCCACTGCTCCAAAACCGCCATAAAAAAAGCCAGACTACGGTTTGCAACTGCACATGGGGACAAAGATCGTAGAGAAATGTCCTCTGGTCTGATGAAACAAAAGTAGAACTGTTTGGCCATAAAGACCATCGTTAGGAGGAAAAAAGGGGGAGTCTTGCAAGCCCAATCGTGAAGCACGGGGTGGCAGCATCATGTTGTGGGGGTGCTTTGCTGCAGGAAGGAATGGTGCACTTCACAAAATAGATGCCATTATGAGGGAGGAAAATTATGTGGATATATTGAAGCAACATCTCAAGACATCAGTCAGGAAGTTAAAGCTTGGTCGCAAATGGGTCTTCCAAATGGACAATGACCCCAAGCATACTTCCAAAGTTGTGGCAAAATGGCTTAAGGAAAACAAAGTCAAGGTATTGGAGTGGCCATCACAAAGCCCTGACCTCAATCCTATAAAAAAAATGTGTGGGCAGAACTGAAAAAGCATGTGCGAGCAAGGAGGCCTACAAACCTGACTCAGTTACACCAGCTCTGTCAGGAGGAATGTGCCAAAATTCACCAAACTTATTGTGGGAAGCTTGTGGAAGGCTACCCGAAACATTTGACCCAAGTTAAACAATTTAAAGGTAATGCTACCAAATACTAATTGAGTGTATGTAAACTTCTGACCCACTGGGAATGTGATGAAATAAATAAAAGCTGAAATAAATCATTCACTCTACTATTATTCTGACATTTCACATTCTTAAAATAAAGTGGTGATCCTAACTGACTTAAAACAAGGAATTTTTTACACTGATTAAATGTCAGGAATTGTGAAAAACTGAGTTTAAATGTACTAAGGTGTCTGTAAACTTCCAACTTTAACTGTAGATCTGCGATTACATTCAGGACAACTTCTATCTCAAGAGCAAGTACCTGGACAACCCCACTCCATCAAGTCACTGGCAGGAAAATGTGGGACATTATAAAACGACAACAAAGTTACATTTTCTGTGTGTAACTTCAGCCCCCTTGAAACTGCAGGACCAAGGAGAGCAGATTCAGGATGTATTGAAACTGCAGGACCAAGGAGAGCAGATTCAGATTAAATTGAGATTAGACATCTGCCTCTTCAGTCTGGCTGTCATTTTCTCCACTTGGACAGGTTTGACAACGATAAAACAATCTAGAGCCGTCATCAGGTTTGATGACCACAGTCATCATCTAGACCAGTCATCATCTAGACCAGTCATCATCTAGACCAGTCATCATCTAGACCAGTCATCATCTAGACCAGTCATCATCTAGACCAGTCATCATCTAGACCAGTCATCTCAGCTCATATTCCTCCAACCTATTACTGGCAACATAATGTCCATTCTAACAATCAGACGACTGACTTAAGACAATCACAGGATTTAATGCTCCAGAGAACACATCCGATTGGCTGATAGCAGTCAATTAAAAAATGATTTAACCTCCAAATAGCCATTCAGATTATATACTGAAGCTTTTCTCATCAAACGAACAAGTAGCGGGACTCTGAGAAACATGACTGTTTTATTACTGACACAAGCCAGTCAGCACACCTGCTTACACAGGCAGGCAGGGGAGACACAGGCAGGCAGGGACAGGCAGGGACAGACACAGGCAGGCAGGGACAGACACAGGCAGGCAGGGACAGACACAGGCAGGCAGGGACAGACACAGGCAGGCGGGGACAGACACAGGCAGGCTGGCGGAGACACAGGCAGGCAGACACAGGCAGGCAGGGACAGACACAGGCAGGCAGGGACAGGCAGGCAGGGACAGACACAGGCAGGCAGGGACAGACACAGGCAGACACAGGCAGGCAGGGACAGACACAGGCAGGCAGGGACAGACACAGGCAGGCAGGGACAGACACAGGCAGACACAGGCAGGCAGGGACAGACACAGGCAGGCAGGGACAGACACAGGCAGGCAGGGACAGACACAGGCAGGCAGGGACAGACACAGGCAGGGACAGACAGCAGAGAAGAGCCTCCCACGTCTCAGCCTGATAAGCAGCCGCAACAATTAGAGTAATCCGTCTTAACGAACGTGCTGATAACACTGCTGGATGAGCAATACAGGAGGGCGGGCGCGCACACACACACACCTTATCAGCTACTAAGGAATAAATACAGACTAACAAACAAGCCCTCAGGGTCCAGACCTCCATTCCCCAACTCCTCTATCACATCCCTCAATCTTCTATTGATCTCCCAGAAGTCACACAAAACTTCTCCCTCCTACTGCAGTGAAGTGCCAAAGCATAAAGTCCTGTTGTAACTCCCAAAGACACACCAAGCCACAGGGGACACGAGGGTGAACTTTATAATTCACTCACTAAACAAATATCAGATCAAAATGTACACTTCTTCATTTGTCTGATAGGTTAATAAGGTATAAGTATTTTAGCTTGAGAAATAGATTTAAAAAATATGTTCTACAACAGTGGTTCCCAAACTATGGGGCGTACCCCTTAGGTGGGGAGTGAGGGGTCGGCAGGGGACCCCCTCCAGCAAAAATACAGAGACAATTTAAATTATTATTTTTTTTTTAAATGGTAAAGGAACTGATTCCGGCTTTAAATTTACTCTTGAAAATTGTAGTAGTAGAAAACAAGTTACAATTTCTAAATTGTGTAGTACATCATCAGTTCCTCTTGTCAGTCATTACAGAGCTAATTATAACTCGCTAGAAATGTCCAGATCAATTAGCCCATGTCAGCGAACATTTAAGAAAAAAACTTTATTTAGGTTTTCAAACCCATAGATATTAATGTAATTTGTTTAGTCACTCATATCAGACGAATACACACTAGACATAGCAAAATGTGTAGAATTGCAAGAAAATTAGCTTTAAAACTGCAACATATTCTCTGCACCTCATGACAAAATGTGTAGAATTGCAAGAAAATTAGCTTTAAACTTGAAAAATTCTTTCCACCAACAAGAGGGGTGTGAACAGTTAGTCATGAACAGTGCTTGTGTCAATAGAAATAGACATTGCAGTGTGCAGGGGGTGCCCAGCATGAGCTCCATTTCAAACTAGAGATCTAGCACCATCTAGTGGAACCAACTAACCATTACACTCCAGACCGTAACCATTTCACAGAGACCTCCAAATAAAATACATCTTAGGGTCTACTTTAGCAGTGTTACCTGAGAGCCTCTGTGAGGGAGGGGGTAGCAGTGTTACCTGAGAGCCTCTGTGAGGGAGGGGGTAGCAGTGCTACCTGAGGGCCTCTGTGAGGGAGGGGGTAGCAGTGCTACCTGAGGGCCTCTGTGAGGGAGGGGGTAGCAGTGCTACCTGAGGGCCTCTGTGAGGGAGGGGGTAGCAGTGCTACCTGAGGGCCTCTGTGAGGGAGGGGGTAGCAGTGCTACCTGAGGGCCTCTGTGAGGGAGGGGGTAGCAGTGCTACCTGAGGGCCTCTGTGAGGGAGGGGGTAGCAGTGCTACCTGAGGGCCTCTGTGAGGGAGGGGGTAGCAGTGCTACCTGAGGGCCTCTGTGAGGGAGGGGGTAGCAGTGCTACCTGAGGGCCTCTGTGAGGGAGGGGGTAGCAGTGTTACCTGAGGGCCTCTGTGAGGGAGGGGGTAGCAGTGTTACCTGACGGCCTCTGTGAGGGAGGGGGTAACAGTATTACCTGAGGTCCTCAGCTACGTAGTTAGAGGCGTGTCCTGACAGGGGTTAGAGGTGTGTCCTAACAGGGGTTCGAGGTGTGTCCTGACAGGGGTTAGAGGTGTGTCCTGACAGGGGTTAGAGGTGTGTCCTGACAGGGGTTAGAGGTGTGTCCTAACAGGGGTTCGAGGCGTGTCCTAACAGGGGTTCGAGGCGTGTCCTAACAGGGGTTCGAGGCGTGTCCTGACAGGGGTTCGGGGGGGGGTAGTAATATTACCTGACGGCCTCAGCCACGTTGTTAGAGGTGTGTCCTGACAGGGCGTCGTGGAGATTCCTGATAAAGTAGTCTCTGTACTCCTCAGCCAGGGCCATGAAGGTTCCTCCCATCACTATAAACTCCACCTTGTCCACACTGTGGCCCAGCTGCTTCAACTGGACGGATAGACAGACAGACAGACAGACAGACAGACAGACAGACAGACAGACAGACAGACAGACAGACAGACGGACAGACGGACCTGGACAGATAGACAGATAGACAGATAGACAGATAGACAGATAGACAGACAGACAGACAGACAGACAGACAGACCCAGACAGACAGACAGACAGACAGACAGACAGACAGACAGACAGACAGACAAACAGACAGACAGACTGGACAGGACAGACAGACAGACAGACAGGAGAGACTTGGAAGAAGGTGCCGCGTAAACTCAATCCATTGTGATTCTATTACAGCGGCAAGCACCTCTGTAGCGTAATGGGACGGGTAACTAGAAGTGTGTCACTGACCTGTTCCACCCGATGTCTGGTCTGCCGGTAGGGATCAGAACGGGCTCCGACGGCTCTCATAGATGTCGGGCTGACGGGAAGAATGATAGAAGAGACCTTTTAGACTCAATACGTTGCCCATAGGGAGCTGGGAATGAGCTTGTAGGCTTTTGGGTCGGCAGGTTAGCCTAGTGGTTAGAGAGTTGGACTAGTAATCGGAAGGTTGCAAGTTCAAACCCCCGAGCTGACAAGGTACAAATCTGTCGTTCTGCCCCTGAACAGGCAGTTAACCCACTGTTCCTAGGCCGTCATTGAAAATAAGAATTTGTTCTGAACTGACTTGCCTGGTTAAATAAAGGTAATGGTTTACCTCATAGCCTGTGTGGAGTATTCAAAGAGTCCGGACCACCTGGTTGGGAGTAGAAGGCAGATTCACAAATTAAATAGCCAGTTATTTCTTCATTTTTTAAATGAATTATTATTTTGCATAAATCAATAGGATCAATAAATCACTGTGGCCAGAGTCGTTCTGGTCTCACTGAAGCTACATCATGAATGAACTCACATCTTTCCTGTGAAACTGATGTGAGGACAACGATGAGGTTTTCACGTCACAGCCACCACAGCGACCTGGACAAAGAGATACAAGTACACACGTTCCTTCAAATTAATTTAAATTGTTAAATGCTTGTCTATTTTAAGTACACACACACACACACACACGGGTACATACCCATTTGAGCTTAAGACAGGTTTCTGGCATGACATAAGGTTTTGTTTACTTGGTGGGTCACAAGACACCTCTCCAAGGGCTTTGGCGAGGTGGTGGACTGGGAGCTTTTAGATACACTACACATGATCAAACGTATGTGGACACCTGCTCGTCCAACATCTCATTCCAAAATCATGGACATTAATATGGAATTGGTCCTCCCCTTTGATGCTATAACAGCCTCCACTCTTCTGGGAAGGCTTTCCACTAGATGTTGGAACATTGGTGCAGGGATTTTCTCCATTCAGCCACAAGAGCAAAGGTGTTCTTTGTGGTTGAGGTCAGGGATCTGTGCAGACCAGTCAAGTTCTTCCACACCGATTTTTCAACAAATCATTTCTGTATGACCCTCGCTTTGTGCATGGGGGCATTGTCATGCTGAAACAGGAAAGGGCCTTCTCCAAACTGTTGCCACAAAGTTGGAAGCACGGAATCATCTAGAATGTCATTGTCTGCTGTAGCGTTAAGATTTCCCCTCCACTGGAACTAAGGGTCCCGAACCATGAAAAACAGCCCCAGACCATTATTCCTCCTCCACCAAACTTTACAGTTGGCACTATGCATTGGGGCAGGTAACGTTTTCCTGGCATCTACCAAACCCACAATCGTTCGTCGGACTGCCAGATGGTGAAGCGTGATTCCTCACGCCAAGAGAACGGGTTTCCACTGCTCCAGAGTCCAATGGAGATGAGCTTTACACCACTCCAGCCAACGCTTGGCATAGTGCATGGTGATGTTAGGCTTGTGTTTCGGCTGCTCGGCCATGGAAACCCATTTCATGAAGCTCCCAACAAACAGTTATTGTGCTGACGTTGCTTCCAGGGGCAGTTTGGAACACGGTAATCAGTGTTGCAACAAAAGACAGATGATTTTGCTTCAGCACTCCTGTTCTGTGAGCTAGTATGGCCTACCGCTTTGCGGCTGAGCCGTTGTTGCTCCTAAACGTTTCCACTTCACAATAACAGCACATACAGTTGACCAGGGCAGCTTTAGCAGGGCAGAAATTTGACGAACTGACTTATCCTAAGAAGGTGCCACGTTGAAAGTCACTGAGCTCTTCAGTAAGGCCAATCTACTGCCAATGTTTGTCTATGGAGATTGCATGCCTATATGCTCGATTTTATACACCTTGTCAGCAACAAATCGACTCATTTGAAGGTGTGTCCATATACTTTTGTGAATATAGTGTCGATAAGAATAGTAACCAATTACCAAAAAGCAGTTGACGGAAAGCTGTTGATTAAGGTTAGGTAGCTAACGTTTGTTTAGGTTGGGGTTCTTACTTGTGAGGTTGACGTCATTTCCATCTTCATGCGCTTCGACCAGCTGATTGATGACATCAGCAATGCTCGTCATCATCATCATCATCATCATCACCACCAGCTCGGCTCAGATCAGCTGGCATTAGCTAGCTACCGACACATAGCAACAACATAGATAAATAACTAGTTCTTTTAGGTAGTCAACCCATACCTAGCATTCTCACTTTTTATTAGTCTACAAAAACGGAGACAGAGTTGGTTGATTACATAGATATGCAGTTTTTCCCTTGCTAGTTAGCTGAATTGTAAGTTAGTAGCATGGCTAATTTAGCAAACCCAAGCAGAGAGAAGCATTTCTGAAATGTAGAGGATAGTTCCACAAGCGCAATATTTTTCTTTGGCTTCCCCCATATCTTCTGTTACGTTAATACTCTAAATTCACAATATGAAACGCGTTATAAAGCCTACAATAACTTAGAGAAGATGAGAGAACTGTCAATTTTGTAAACAACACTCAATCACAATTGCACGAGTCATGCCGTCCGCTGCTGGAAACTGTCGTAAAATAACATCACAGCGCTTATTTTTTTTATTCCCATAAATTCCCTGTCCGTAACAAAATAATGTAAAACGTTGGACGCTGTCTCTAATGAAAGGAGCTTTTGAAAAATGCTTCCGACATCAATAATAATAATCTTTTCCACCAACTTTTACTATAAATAGACAGTATATTTTCTGAAACAACTTTAAGATAAAAAAATTATCAACAATAAATCAGGGAACTCTCGAACAGTTTATTCTTGACGATCAGACCTTTGCGCAGATCTACAAGAGTGGGGCAATTTGTATCCCCACTAAACCCGGTTAAGGTTTCAGGACTGTTTAGGATGACTTCAGTGATCTCTACGGGCGATATCAGGAAATGCAACAGGTGAAAAACTATTCAATGCGCTGTCGTCGTTCCCGGTGAGTTTGCAACACTCTGAGTGTAATTTGTGTTTATTGAGAATGTTTTTATAATAGCAAGAACTCAAGACAACTTGCTATCTAAACTGTTTATATTTGTTGCTGGCAAAACAAATAGTCCGCCAATGTCACCGTATGCATGTTTGTTTTTACACGCAAACTAGCCAAGGAAGGTGCACTTCTGGAAGACAACTCTGCCTGCATTTGGGAAGTTCGAGGGAGGGAGAAATAATAATTATTCTCACGGTGAGTTGACAGCTTTCTCTGTCCGCTAAACTCTTTTTAGTTTTTGTTGTTGCGAGAGTTGACTTTTCGGACAGCCGTCATTCCTTCTTGGGACGCACTGGATTGAATACAAAACCTACAGTAAGTAGTGTGTTTGTCTGTAGGTGTAGTTATAGTTGACTTTCTATATCTTCGTATGATTAAATAACCTGTGATTTTTTTTAGAGATCAACCATTCTACATTTTGTCAAGATGAAAACAGTAGGTAGATACTAGAATGTATACCAAGAGGGATGTGGCACGATTCATACGAGTACAGTAATGGTATGCGTTATTAATGAATCTGATTCATTCCAGCAACAGAAAACCTACTGCCATGGACGACAACTTGAGTAACTCCAATGTAAAGGTCGCTGTTCGCCTCCGACCAATGAACAGAAGAGGTGAGTTCATAACACAAACCTTGTGACCAGTGCTTGCTTGACATGGACTGAAATAGCATGGTGCTACACTATTAGAATAAAACAAAACTCCTCCTCTATTCATTATGTAAACATTCGGACATGTTGGTGTGGCTATGTTGATGCACTAGCTGTGTGATTTATTTTTATTTTTTTAGCAGCCTTGAATCATCAGCTATTCCTGGACCCATCACAACTGTTCTTGTTTACTGTTGTTGTCCTGTGTGTTCCCCGCCAGAAAAGGATCTGAAGACTAAATGTGTGGTGGAGATGAACGGGAACCAGACAGTGTTGAATCCAGCTAGTCAGAACCTGAGCAAGGGAGACCCCAGGTAGAAACAAACACACACACACACACAAACCTTTTCAGCGGGAGCTCTAGGAATGCTGCGGTCAGCTCAAGGTATGAGGACAGCGACAAGCAACGGCTCATTTTTTGGCAGCCATTACATATCACTATGGTTACGTTCTAATATCTTGCCTACACTAGCTTACGACTTAGAATACATGCCAGATGCAGTGAATAAGTATTCGCCCCATTTTCTCTACTTTTGCATATTGTTGATCCTGAATGTTTTCACATTTTCAAACAAAACCTAATATTAGATAAAGAGGAACCGAGGGAACAAATAACACAACAATGACATACTTATTTCATAAACAAAGTTATACAACACCTAATGCCCCTGTGTGAAAAAGTAATTGGCTCGTTACACTAACTGGTTGTACCTCCTTTAGCTGCTATAACTCAACTTCCTGTAGTTGTTGATCAGTCTCTCATATCACTGTGGAGGAATTCTGGCACATTCTTCCATGCAGAACTGCTTTAACTCAGAGACATTTGTGGGTTTTCAAATATGAACTGCTCTTTTCAAGTCCTGCCATGACATCAAAGCATCCCCAAACCATCACACTACCACCACCAGCATTCTTGACCGTTGGTATGAGGTTCTTACTGTGGAATACAGTGTTTTTGGTTTTCACCAGACATAATGGGACCCATGTCAGTGACGTGAGAGACTGATGAACAACTACAGGCAAGCATTTGGTTGCAGTCATTGCCAGCTCAAGAGTGCTATAAAGAGGAATTGGGATGTTTCATAACTTTGTTAACATAATTTCTTTGTAATTTTTATTATTTGTTTACTCAGGTTCCCATTATCTAATTAATTAATTCTAATCTAATTAATATTAGATGGATTAAGGGAACCTGAGTGAACAAATAAGGGCCTTGAAAATGTCTTTGCCCTCTTTCTGATTTTCTCTATTTTTGATACTGTTATCAGAACTTCAACCAAAACCACGTTCTTTATACTTATTTTCTTATTTGTACAACTGGAAGAGAAAGGGGAATACCTAGTCAGTTGTACAACTGGAAGGGGAATACCTAGTCAGTTGTACAACTGGAAGAGAAAGGGGAATACCTAGTCAGTTGTACAACTGGAAGAGAAAGGGGAATACCTAGTCAGTTGTACAACTGGAAGGGAAAGGGGAATACCTAGTCAGTTGTACAACTGGAAGAGAAAGGGGAATACCTAGTCAGTTGTACAACTGGAAGGGAAAGGGGAATACCTAGTCAGTTGTACAACTGGAAGAGAAAGGGGAATACCTAGTCAGTTGTACAACTGGAAGCGGAAAGGGGGAATACCTAGTCAGTTGTACAACTGGAGAAAGGGGAAGGGAAAGGGGAATACCTAGTCAGTTGTACAACTGGAAGGGAAAGGGGAATACCTAGTCAGTTGTACAACTGGAAGGGAAAGGGGAATACCTAGTCAGTTGTACAACTGGAAGGGAAAGGGGAATACCTAGTCAGTTGTACAACTGGAAGGGAAAGGGGAATACCTAGTCAGTTGTACAACTGGAAGGGAAAGGGGAATTCCTAGTCAGTTGTACAACTGGAAGGGAAAGGGGGATACCTAGTCAGTTGTACAACTGGAAGGGAAAGGGGGATACCTAGTCAGTTGTACAACTGGAAGGGAAAGGGGGATACCTAGTCAGTTGTACAACTGGAAGGGAAAGGGGATACCTAGTCAGTTGTACAACTGGAAGGGGAATACCTAGTCAGTTGTACAACTGGAAGGGGAATACCTAGTCAGTTGTACAACTGGAAGGGGAATACCTAGTCAGTTGTACAACTGGAAGGGGAATACCTAGTCAGTTGTACAACTGGAAGGGGAATACCTAGTCAGTTGTACAACTGGAAGGGGAATACCTAGTCAGTTGTAAAATTGAATGCCTTCAACTGAAATGTGTCTTCGTCATTTTACCCCTCTGAATCGGAGAAGTGTGGTTGGCTGCCAGAATCGACATCCACTGTACAAGGCTTCATTGTAAGTGGTGTGGTTTAGTGTATATTGAAACAGAGGCTTGATGGCTTGCTCTGCGTTGGGTTTCTAGGCCACTGGACTGGTCTCCTCTCGAGGTCAACCCTTATCATAGATTACTAGCTTGTTGAAAAGTTACAAAATGCCTCTTTTTTTTCTTCCCCCAGAAGGTTCTTCAATTGCAGGAAGTTTATTAGGGAAAAAATATTTTTTTTGTGTGTTTATTTTGGAGTCGTTAGCTCAGTTTCCATCCAGTTGGTGACAAATTTTCATGTAAATATTCTAAAAATCTGTATCAAGAAAATATGTACATTTTCCACCAAACTGATTTGTTGCAGATCAAAAAAATCGAATCAAATGTATTTGTAAAAGCCCTTCTTACATCAGCTGATGTCTCAAAGTGCTGTACAGAAACACAGCCTAAAACCGCAAACAGCAAGCAATGCAGGTGTAGAAGCACGTTTGTTAGGATGTAATAAACACAAAAGGTTTTTACATAAATGGTTAGTTTACCCAAATTACAAAATGGCCTGTTGATTTCCTGAACCTGTTAGCAGTTTATGGACATGGTATGACAGCAAAGCCTTGGTTTTGTTGTCTACCACTGTTTCCACATGCTAAGGTTTTAACATTTGTGGCACCAATCCCATTGAAGTCTTGAGACTGATTTATTTTCTTTTAAAGGCAATGAACAGTCCAAAATCATGGTTTTTCATGAAATTGGACGATATTTGGATAAAAGCAGATCAAAGTGTGATCACCAAAGTGTGAACAATTAATATTACTTCTACATTGATCAAGTTTGTTACTGGTCCATTCTCCCATGTCAAACGCTTGGATTCAGGAGACGGGATGACTAAGGAGATATCACCTTAACTCATTTTAATACACCCATGCTAACATTATATTCTCTTATCTAATTTAAATAAGTACTGCCTTGTAACCAACATCGGAGAAGGCGTGTTTGCGGAGGGAGTGGTTTGTATGTTCAGATAGCTACTCTACTGGTGCCAACATTTGACTTTAGGGTGTCAGAAAATATAATTAAAGTTGGCAAATATACTTCTGTTTCCCCTTTCATCTGTGTCTGGTGTTAGCTAGTTACAGGTTAGCTAGGTCTTCATCTGTGTCTGGTGTTAGCTAGTTACAGGTTAGCTAGGTCTTCATCTGTGTCTGGTGTTAGCTAGTTACAGGTTAGCTAGGTCTTCATCTGTGTCTGGTGTTAGCTAGTTACAGGTTAGCTAGGTCTTCATCTGTGTCTGGTGTTAGCTAGTTACAGGTTAGCTAGTTACAGGTTAGCTAGTTACAGGTTAGCTAGGTCTTCATCTGTGTCTGGTGTTAGCTGGGTCTTCATCTGTGTCTGGTGTTAGCTGGGTCTTCATCTGTGTCTGGTGTTAGCTAGTTACAGGTTAGCTAGTTACAGGTTAGCTAGGTCTTCATCTGTGTCTGGTGTTAGCTGGGTCTTCATCTGTGTCTGGTGTTAGCTGGGTCTTCATCTGTGTCTGGTGTTAGCTGGGTCTTCATCTGTGTCTGGTGTTAGCTGGGTCTTTTATCAAGCATGGAACAATCCCCCTTAAATATTCTGGGTGATATTTTAGTCACTCTCACATGGGAATCAGAATGATTGTTTTGGGACCTTTTTTTAACATTTTGTTTTTCAAATAATCTACAAGACTGAGTTTCACAATAAATTGCAGTTAACACTCAGGTGATTTGGATGTGATAAGCGAGAAAAAAAATATGCTGTACCGAATAAAAAAGTTAAATGTGTTTCCATTGCATTTTCAACTCAACTGATGGTTTTGTCACAAACTGTTGCATTTAAATAGCAATGATGCCCACTCTGGTCTTGGCACGTGCCCTCTAGCCAACAGATCGCAGATACAGTACTGGTAGGCTAGTCTACAATGTACATATAATGACCTTAACAGTTCAATGCTCAAAGGACATGGTATAGATTTCAGTGTAGAGAAGGAAAACGACCTCATACTTCCCTGTTGACCATTGTCTCCTCTCTAGTCCCATCAGCCTAAACTACCTACAGTATATACCTTCTGTGTCATCAGCTCCATTAAAGAGCTACTGCTGCCTGGTATGCCGTGTTCTGTATGTACAGTCAGTCACAGAAAGAGTCAACTCTGTCTGGTAACTTGGCTCTAACCCTCCTTTCCACTCCTCTACCCTCCCCTTTGCTCTGGCCTGGGCTGTGCCTTTCTTTACAAAGGGTGTGTCTGTTCTGTAGTCAGTCAGTCAGTCAGTCAGTCAGTCAGTCAGTGAGTGTGCAGATGTGACGGATGCTCACAGGAGGGATTGTGTACCTGTCCTGGTGAGGTGGTGACCTGTTTCAGCAGAACAAATACCTGTCCTGGTTAGTTTGGGGGTTTGGTAACCTATGGGCCCTGGTTAGTTTGGGGGTTTGTTAGCCTATGCGTCCTGGTTGGTTTGGGGGTTTGTTAGCCTATGCGTCCTGGTTAGTTTGGGGTTTGTTACCTGTTTCCTGGTTAGAACAAATACCTGTCCTGGTTAGTTTGGGGGTTTGTTAGCCTATGCGTCCTGGTTAGTTTGGGGGTTTGTTAGCCTATGCGTCCTGGTTAGTTTGGGGTTTGTTAGCCTATGCGTCCTGGTTAGTTTGGGGGTTTGTTAGCCTATGGGCCTGGTTAGTTTGGGGGGTTTGTTTGCCTATGGGCCTGGTTAGTTTGGGGGTTTGTTAGCCTATGGGCCCTGGTTAGTTTGGGGGTTTGTTAGCCTATGGGCCCTGGTTAGTTTGGGGGTTTGTTAGCCTATGGGCCCTGGTTAGTTTGGGGGTTTGTTAGCCTATGGGCCCTGGTTAGTTTGGGGGGTTTGTTAGCCTATGGGCCCCTTTCTATAGTCTACAATCAGCAGTGGGGACATTTTTATTTTTGATTGTGATTTCTGCCCTGACACGCTGCAGTGCTGTCTGTCTGTGCTGTCTATCCCCTGGGCTCAATATGAACATGTTTTGCAGGCTTCTGCCGGCTTCAGAATGAACCTCTTCCCAGATTCCATTTGGGTCATTAAAGGATGATCTTACCAGAGCATCAGGCTGCTGCAGGGAGGTCTGGGCCTTTTTTTTAATGAATAAATGTCCTTGGAACTATTCAATATTTGTCTCTTTATAATAAGATTAGTTTTTCTATTGGTTTAGGAGATCACAAGACTAGTAAACAGCTAGTGGAGGATCTCAGCCAGCGGAGGCCTTGGGCTATAATAAACCTGCTGTCTTTACGGTCCTTATCAGGGATGGAATGTTTATGTACTGACAAACTAAATCAGTCATTTTATTGTGGGGTATTCTCACCGGGGTTGCTTTTAACATGTATTGTTGGAGCCCCTTGAGAGAGCGGGAGAATAAAGGAGAGAGAGAGAGTACTCTTTTGCTGGCTGTGAAGATGTGCCAGCTATCAGAGTTGAGGAATGTTCCAGCAGGCCAGGAGAAGCCAACAGGCTTAATGTTGCTCTTTCATAAAGGGCCTGTAACACACACTACTTCCACACAGGGGGGTCTTGTTTAAAGTCAGCCAAGCTACCCTGTGGTTTAGTTGCAACTAGGCATAAATATACAGAACTATATAAAATCATCCACTTTCTAAGTATAGTTGGTAGGTCCAGGTAACTGTCAAAATAAAGGAAACACCAACATAAAGTGTCTTAATAGGGCGTTGGTCCACCACGAACCAGAACCGCTTCATTACACCTTGGCGTAGATTCTACAAGTGTCTGGAACTTGATGCGACACCATTCTTCCACACGAAATTTCATAATTTGGTGTTTTGTTGATCACGATGGGAAATGCTCTCAGGTGCCACTCCAGAACCTCTCATATGTGTTCAAAGGAGTTGAGATCTGGCGACACACACACACACCCTTTAAATGGCAGGTAGCCTAGTGGTTAGACAGTTGGTCCGGTAACCGAAAGGTTGCTGGATCGAATCCCCGAGCTGACGAGGTAAAAATCTGTCGTTCTGCCCCTGAACAAGGCAGTTAACCCACTGTTCCCCGGTAGGCCATCATTGTAAATAAGAATTTGTTCTTAACTGACTTGCCTCATTAAATAAAAAATGTAATACACATTTTAATTAAAAAACATTTTAAAAAAAACCTGTGCTCCCTTGAGATCCCTCTTTTTAAATCACTGAGATCTCTATTAATCATGGTAACCAAAATAATGGGCAACTTGGCATTTCTATGCATGATGGGATGTTAATTGCTTAATTAACTCAGGAACCACACCTGTGTGGAAGCACCTGATTTCAAAATACTCTGTATCCCTCATTGACTCAAGTGTTTCCTTTATTCTGGCAGTTACCTGTATTGTATAAACTCACAGAACTTTAATTTACAGTTCAGACCCCTTGACTCTGAGTCAAACAAGCAAATGCACTAACTCACATACGCTGTTGTTACTGTTTTATTATCTATCCTGTTGCCTAGTTACCACCACCTATACACTTCCTTCACAAAGTATTCAGATCCCTTGCCCTTTTCCACATTTTGTTACGTTACAGCCTTATTCTAAAATGGATTAAATAAAATAAAATCCTCATCAATCTACACGCAATACCCCATAATGACATCACAATACCCCATAATGACATCACAATACCCCATAATGACATCGCAATACCCCATAATGACATCGCAATACCCCATAATGACATCGCAATACCCCATAATGACATCGCAATACCCCATAATGACAAAGAGAACAGGTTTTTAGACATTTTAGCAAATGTATTAAATATAATTATTTATTTATTTTAATCCTTATTTACATAAGTATTCAGACCCTTTGCTATGAGACTTGTAACTGAACTCAGGTGCATCCTGTTTCCATTGATCATCCTTGATGATTCTGCAACTTGATTGGAGTCCACCTGTGGTAAATGCAATTGATTGGACATGATTTGGAAAGGCACACATATGTAATGTTCCACAGTTGACAGTGCATGTCAGAGCAAAAACCAACCCATGCGCCGAGACAGGATTGTGTCGAGGCACAGATCTGGAGTACCAAAACATTTCTGCAGCATTGAAGGTCCCCATGAACACAGTGGCCTCCATCATTCTTAAATGGAAGTTTGGAACCACCAAGACTCTTCTTAGAGCTGGCCGCCCGGCCAAACTGAGCAATCAGGGCAGGAGGGCCTTGGCCAGGGAGGTGACCAAGACCCTGATGGTTACTATGACAGAGCTCCAGAGTTCCATCTGTGGAGATGGGAGAACCTTCCAGAAGGACAACCATCTCTGCAGCACGCCACCAATCAGGCCTTTATGGTAGAGTGGCCAGACTGAAGCCACTCCTCAGTAAAAGGCACATGACAGTCCATTTGGAGTTTGTCAAAAGGCACCTAAAGACTCTCAGGCCATGAGAAACAAGATTCTCTGGTCTGGTGAAACCAAGATTGAACTGTTTGGCTTGAATGCCAAGCGACACGTCTGGAGGAAACATGGCACCATAACTATGGGGAAGAATGGTGGTGGCAGCATCATGAGGATGTTAATCATGGCAGGGAATGGGAGAATAGTCAGGATAGAGGGGAAAGATGGACGGAGCAATGTACAGAGAGATCCTTGATGAAAACCTTCTCCAGAGCACTCAGGACCTCAGACTGGGGCAAATGTTTACCTTCCAACAGGACAACGACCCTAAGCACACAGCCAAGACAACGCAGGAATGGCTTTGAGACAAGTCTCTGAATGTCCTTGAGTGGCACAGCCAGGGGCCTCCCACTCTTTCTATTCTGGTTTTGAGCCAGTTTGCGCTGTTCTGTGAAGGGAGTAGTACACAGCATTGTACGAGATCTTCAGTTTCTTCTTAGCAATTTCTCGCCTTCATTTCTCAGAACAAGAATAGACTGGTGGGTTTCAGAAGAAAGTTATTTTGTTTCTAGCCATTTTGAGCCAGTAATTGAATCCACAAATGCTGATGCTCCAGATATTCAACTAGCCTAAAGAAGGCCAGTTTTATTGCTTCTTTAATCAGAACAACAGTTGTCAGCTACAATAGTCATTTACAACATTAGCAATGTCTACACTGTATTTCCAATCAATTTGATGTTATTTTAATGGATAAAAAGTGCTTTTCTTTCAAAAACAAGGACATTTCTAAGTGACCCCAAACTTTGGAACGGTAGTGTATGCACAGATGGATAAGGTGTAATTACCTCAAATTTATTGAACCGTATTGAAGTTGATGTTTTGATATAGGAGAGGAGGAACGTCCGTCTGGGTTTGAAGAGCACGCGGCCTAGCCTAGCCTAATCGTTCCAAGCGCCGCCTAGCCTAGCCTAATCGTTCCAAGCGCCGCCTAGCCTAGCCTAATCGTTCCAAGACCTTTAGTGAGTGAAGGTCACAGCATTCTCACGTCTCAGAGCCATGGTATGAGGATTAGTTGCATTTACAGCTTTAAGCCTATGATGATTTAAAAAACACTTTTTTTCGTCACCTTCGGACTTTGTTAGTAAATACGTTTTTTTTAATAGGTTAAATGTTTTACCCTGTACCTGAATGTTACTCAACACTGGTGTTATTAGTTATTAGCCCACTTTGTTTTGAGGTAAGCTGTTTTTAACTGTGGCTTTCCATTTCTCCTCTGTTGTCCTGTCCAGGAATCAGCCTAAGGTGAGCCCTTAACCAGGACAGTATTGTGAGGTTACAAAATCACTATTTAATCACTACGAAGGTTTTGTGTGTGTTCCTCAACTGGCTGTCATTTTCCCCCGCTCAGGTCTTTGCTTATGACTACTGTTTCTGGTCCATGGATGAGGCCGACACAGACAAGTTTGCAGGTTAGTTACATATCAAAATGTTGAATACATTTATTATAATTTTTTTTTTCAATAACAAAATAATGCTCTGGGGTGAAGTTTCCCCTAGGTACAGACCTAGGATCAGATTTCCTTTGCCCAGTCCTAATCCTTAACCATTGCAAAATGGATCCAGGAACTACATCTAGATGCAATTTCACACTACACCCAGGATAACAGGACAAAAGGACATAGCTACAATATCCACAAAACCCAGTCGATGTCTTTAAGAAATGTAGCTAAATTTGTCTAAATCGATCCTTATACAATAACGAAATAGTTATATAAACAAAAACATTGGTGAAATCCCAGTGTAATGAGGCCTAATGCAGCAGATGACATGGAGTGAGTTTAGAATACCAAAATTAAATCGCCAGAACTGCGAGCAACGAGCTAACCAAGCTAACAACAAACTCATTAGCTAGCGCAGCTTACGTTGAACAATTCCAGTTGAAACTGGTTAGAGAGAGGTCTGAGTTCACAATGACATTTTATTGACTTCCAAACCATGTACAGACCATCCCTAATGGCGCCATTTGTTTATACATCTCCCGTTGACATGACAACTGGGTCAGCGTTCCGAACCTTAGAATCGATCACGTGATAAACACAATCGTTTTGATTGGCCGCTGCTTGCAACTAGTTGCACAAAATTGAAAAGTTTCAATTGGATTTAACCAATTAGCAGGTGAGTTGTTTTATTAGTTGCAGGGGGAGTGTTTCACGAAGCAATCAAGAAGTAACTCAGGGTCCGACGTTATTTGGATTGTGCAGATTCTACATATGTAGAAGCTCTACAGATGGTCAAACTATCAACAAACTATCTGTTGATAAGCAACTGCTTGATTATGTAAAGCAACTAAAATTGCGTGCAAGTTGCTTTGTGTAACCCCAGCCTTAGAACAGGTTTTGTACCAAAAGCAAACGTTTCCTGGTCCCAGAGTGCTGCGTGGAGGGAAGCACTGTGTTTCCTGGTCCCAGAGTGCTGCGTGGAGGGAAGCACTGTGTTTCCTGGTCCCAGAGCGCTGCGTGGAGGGAAGCACTGTGTTTCCTGGTCCCAGAGCGCTGCGTGGAGGGAAGCACTGTGTTTCCTGGTCCCAGAGCGCTGCGTGGAGGGAAGCACTGTGTTTCCTGGTCCCAGAGCGCTGCGGGGAGGGAAGCACTGTGTTTCCTGGTCCCAGAGCGCTACGTGGAGGGAAGCACTGTGTTTCCTGGTCCCAGAGCGCTACGTGGAGGGAAGCACTGTGTTTCCTGGTCCCAGAGCGCTGCGTGGAGGGAAAAACAGGCCCCAGCTTTAACTGAACTAGTACACCTGTAGAAAGGAACAGACCTGGAAAACCAGACTCTTGTCTTCAGGGAAGAGAAATCTCTGCCTTGGAGAAATAGCCACATATTCTTGTGAAACTCAATTGGAATGTAATGTGTGTCTCTCAGGTCAAGAGGTCGTGTTCCAGTGCCTTGGAGAAAGTCTTCTGGACAATGCCTTCTTGGGCTATAACGCCTGTATCTTCGCTTATGGACAGACAGGTTGGTACCAGTCAATTAATCAAATTTATTTTTATTATGCCCTTTTTACATCAGCAGATGTCACAAAGTTATATACAATTAGCCAGTCTAAAACCACAAAGAACAAGCGATGCAGAAACATAGTGGCTAGGAAAAAATCCCTAGAAGGGCGGGAATTATCATATTAGAGTAGTTACTCAGACATTCAATAACACACACCATGTGACACACACTTCAAACTCAGTTCAAACACTTTTAGTCCAATTTATTCTTTTGCATTTTATCAAACACAAAGTTTTGGCTTGTGATTTAATTGGCAGTGCCTCACCTCTCTAGCTTTGATTGGCTGAGCCCTCCTAATCCAGTGTTTTTTTTCTTTTCATTTTTTCATTGGCTAAGCTTCACTGATCCTCTGATTTGATTGGCTGTGTGCCCCCCACCAGGCTCTGGGAAGTCGTACACCATGATGGGTTCGTCAGAGCAGCCAGGTCTGATCCCACGGCTGTGCAGCTCTCTGTTTGACCGGATCGTACAGGAACAGAGGGAGGGAGAGAGCTTCACTGTAGAGGTCTCCTTTATGGAGATCTACAACGAGAAGGTTCGGGATCTACTGGATCCCAAAGGGTGAGGAGAACAGGAACTGTTTAAAAAAAAAAAAAAAAAATCAAGTTTTTAAAACGTAAAAAAAAAAAATCAACAGTAAAAGACAGATAAATGTGAGTAAAAGAGGGCCGTCACTTTTACATCCAGGGTTAACACACTGAACACTAACATTCATATCGCTGCTTAGAGATGGTCTCTCACACATCATGAAAACATTTATTCCAAGTGATCAAGGGTAGAAAGGGTGTTTTTTTGTTTGGTCTTTAATGATAACAACCTGTCTGTTCTCAGAAGTCGTCAGGCCCTGCGAGTGAGGGAACACAAGGTGTTCGGGCCTTACGTTGATGGTCTGTCCCATCTGGCTGTAGCCTGCTATAAGGTGCTTTCATACAGTTGTTTTATATCAATTCATATTCTTTACTTCTATTGGCCCAGCTTGGTCTCATTGGAATACATTTTCTTTACTTCTATTGGCCCAGCATGGTCTCATTGGAATACATTTTCTTTACTTCTATTGGCCCAGCATGGTCTCATTGGAATACATTTTCTTTACTTCTATTGGCCCAGCATGGTCTCATTGGAATACATTTTCTTTACTTCTATTGGCCCAGCTTGGTCTCATTGGAATACATTTTGTTTGTCAAGAGAGGACTGGTGTTGCTACAATATCTAAGTACTTACATTAGAGAGACCAGCCAATACAACTCTTTCTCTCTCTCTCTCTTTCTCTCTCTCTCTTTCTCTCGCTTTCTCTCTTTCCCTCTCGCTTTCTCTCGCTTTCTCTCTCTCTCTCTCGCTCTCTCTCTCTCTCTCGCTTTCTCTCTTTCTCTCTCTCTTTCTCTCCTTCCCTCTCTCCTTCCCCCTCTCTCTCTTTCTCTCCTTCCCCCTCTCTCTCTTTCTCTACAGGACATAGAGTGTCTGATGTCAGAGGGTAACAAGTCTCGTACAGTAGCAGCCACGAATATGAACGAGGAGAGCAGCAGGTCCCACGCCGTCTTCAACATCATCCTCACACACACTCTAATGGACCTGGGTTCTGAGGTAGGTCCAACACACACAGTCACAGACCTGGGTTCTGGGGTAGGATCAACACACAGTCACGGACCTGGGTTCTGGGGTAGGATCAACACACAGTCACGGACCTGGGTTCTGGGGTAGGTTCAACATACACACAGTCACAGACCTGGGTTCTGGGGTAGGTCCAACATACACACAGTCACAGACCTGGGTTCTGGGGTAGGTCCAACATACACACAGTCACAGACCTGGGTTCTGGGGTAGGTCCAACATATACACAGTCACAGACCTGGGTTCTGGGGTAGGTCCAACATACACACAGTCACAGACCTGGGTTCTGGGGTAGGTCCAACATACACACAGTCACAGACCTGGGTTCTGGGGTAGGTCCAACATACACACAGTCACAGACCTGGGTTCTGGGGTAGGTCCAACATACACACAGTCACAGACCTGGGTTCTGGGGTAGGTCCAACACACACAGTCACAGACCTGGGTTCTGGGGTAGGTCCAACACACACAGTCACAGACCTGGGTTCTGGGGTAGGTCCAACACACACAGTCACAGACCTGGGTTCTGGGGGTAGGTCCAACACACACAGTCACAGACCTGGGTTCTGGGGTAGGTCCAACACACACAGTCACAGACCTGGGTTCTGGGGTAGGTCCAACGCACACAGTCGTCACAGACCTGGGTTCTGGGGTAGGTCCAACGCACACAGTCGCAGACCTGGGTTCTGGGGTAGGTCCAACGCACACAGTCACAGACCTGGGTTCTGGGGTAGGTCCAACGTCACACAGTCGCAGACCTGGGTTCTGGGGTAGGTCCAACGCACACAGTCGCAGACCTGGGTTCTGGGGTAGGTCCAACGCACACAGTCGCACAGACCTGGGTTCTGGGGTAGGTCCAACGTCACAGACCTGGGTTCTGGGGTAGGTCACAGTCGCAGACCTGGGTTCTGGGGTAGGTCCAACGCACACAGTCGCAGACCTGGGTTCTGGGGTAGGTCCAACGCACACAGTCGCAGACCTGGGTTCTGGGGTAGGTCCAACGTCACAGACCTGGGTTCTGGGGTAGTCGCAGACCTGGGTTCTGGGGTAGGTCCAACGCACACAGTCGCAGACCTGGGTTCTGGGGTAGGTCCAACGTCACACAGTCGCAGACCTGGGTTCTGGGGTAGGTCCAACGCACACAGTCGCACAGACCTGGGTTCTGGGGTAGGTCCAACGCACACAGTCGCAGACCTGGGTTCTGGGGTAGGTCCAACGCACACAGTCGCAGACCTGGGTTCTGGGGTAGGTCCAACGCACACAGTCACAGCAGACCTGGGTTCTGGGGTAGGTCCAACGCACACAGTCGCAGACCTGGGTTCTGGGATGTAGGTCCAACACACAGTCACAGACCTGGGTTCTGGGGTCACACACAGTAGGTCCAACACACAGTCACAGACCTGGGTTCTGGGGTAGGTCCAACGCACACAGTCGCAGACCTGGGTTCTGGGGTAGGTCCAACGCACACAGTCACAGACCTGGGTTCTGGGGTAGGTCCAACACAGTCACAGAGTCGCAGACCTGGGTTCTGGGGTAGGTCCAACGCACACAGTCACAGACCTGGGTTCTGGGGTAGGTCCAACGCACACAGTCGCAGACCTGGGTTCTGGGGTAGGTCCAACACACACAGTCACAGACCTGGGTTCTGGGGTAGGTCCAACGCACACAGTCACAGACCTGGGTTCTGGGGTAGGTCCAACGCACACAGTCGCAGACCTGGGTTCTGGGGTAGGTCCAACACACACAGTCGCAGACCTGGGTTCTGGGGTAGGTCCAACACACACAGTCGCAGACCTGGGTTCTGGGGTAGGTCCAACACACACAGTCACAGACCTGGGTTCTGGGGTAGGTCCAACACACACAGTCACAGACCTGGGTTCTGGGTTCTGGGGTTCTGGGGTAGGTAGGTCCAACACACACAGTCACAGACCTGGGTTCTGGGGTAGGTCCAACACACACAGTCACAGACCTGGGTTCTGGGGTAGGATCAACACACAGTCACAGACCTGGGTTCTGAGGTAGGTCCAACACACACAGTCACAGACCTGGGTTCTGGGGTAGGTCCAACACACACAGTCACAGACCTGGGTTCTGGGGTAGAACACGTTTGTTCACATTCAAAACCAGCATCTTGCAAATGATTGCTTTAACACTTGTACGTGAATACATGTGTTGACATCACCAAATCACAGTTTCATCTAAAATCATTTATTTAACAACAAAAAAATAGTTTTAATTTTGCTCCACTGACTTTATTTCCTCCAGCTGGCTTTGTTGCTAACGTTGTGTTGCCAACAAATAACATTTTTCATAGCACTCTGTTTAGAGCCCTGTTTCATAGAGCCATGTGGTGTTTTGTAGAGCCATGTGGTGTTTTGTAGAGCCATGTGGTGTTTTGTAGAGCCGTGTGGTGTTTTGTAGAGCCGTGTGGTGTTTTGTAGAGCCATGTGGTGTTTTGTGGAGCTCTGTTTAGAGCCATGTGGTGTTTCGTAGACGAGTGGTGAGAAGGTCAGTAAGCTGAGTCTGGTGGATCTGGCCGGCAGTGAGAGAGCTGCTAAGACTGGAGCTACTGGAGAGAGAATGAAGGAAGGAGGCAACATCAACAAGTATGTTCTCTAGATCTCTCTCTCTCTTTCATCCTCGCTCTCATCCTCGCTCTCGCTCTCATCCTCGCTCTCGCTCTCATCCTCTCTCTTTCGCTCTCACCCTCTCTCTCGCTCTCACCTCTCTCTCACCCTCTCTCTCACCCTCTCTCTCACCCGTCTCTCACACCTCTCTCACCTCTTTCACACGTCTCTCACCTCTCTCTCACATCTCTCTCACCCTCTCACACTTCTCTCACCTTCTCTCACCCTCTCTCACCCTCTCTCACCTCTCTCACACTTCTCTCACCTCTCTCTCAAAACACTTTGATGTCTTCATGTTTTTCTTAACATTCATTACTGTGTGGGTGTGGCCAGGTCTCTGAGCACACTGGGCCTGGTGATCTCAGCGCTGGCAGACCAAGGAGCAGGGAAGAACAAGACCAAGTTTGTTCCCTACAGAGACTCAGTTCTGACCTGGCTACTCAAGGTAGGTTATAATTCCATTATATGGGTTATTACCATGTCACATTCTCCAACTGTAACAGTATTGATCTGGTCTCTCCTTCCACACTATGGGGCAGCAGGGTAGCCTAGTGGTTAGAGCGTTGTACTAGTAACCGGAAGGTTGCAAGTTCAAACCCCCGAGCTTAACCCACTGTTCCTTGGCCGTCATTGTAAATAAGAATTTGTTCTTAACTGACTTGTCTAGTTAAATAAAGGAAAATAAATAAATAAACTACATACAGTACCAGTCAACAGTTTGGACACTCCTACTCATTCCAGGAGTTTTTCTTTATTTTTACTATTTTCTACATTGTACAATAATAGAAAACATCAACACAGTGTGAAGATATATTTGGATTTGCCTTGACAGCCTTGCACACTCTTGACATTCTCTCAACCAGCTTCATGACGTAGTCACCTAGAATGCATTTCAATTAACAGGTGTGCCTTGTTGAAAGTTAATTTGTGGCATTTCTTTCCGTCCTAATGCGTTTAAGCCAATCGGTAGGGGGGGTATACAGAACATAGCCCTGTTTGATAAAAGACCAAGTCCATTTTATGGCAAGAACAGCTCAAATAAGCGAAAGAGAAACGACAGTATCAAAAACCATCAAGCGCTATGATGAAATTTTCCTCTCATGAGGACCGCCACAAGAAAGGAAGACCCAGAGTTACCTCTGCTGCAGAGGATAAGTTCATTAGAGTTACCAGCCTCAGAAATTGCTGCCCAAATAAATGCTTCACAGAGTTCAAGTAACGGACACATCTCAACATCAACTGTTCAGAGCGGACTGCGTGAGTCAGGCCTTCATGGTCAAATTGCTGCAAAGAAACCACGACTAAAGGACACCAATAATAAGAAGAGACTTGCTTGGGCTTAGAAACACGAGCAATAGACATTAGACCGGTGGAAATCTGTCCTTTGGTCTGTTGAGTCCAAATTTGATATATTTGTTTCCAACCGCCGTGTCTTTGTGAGACGCAGAGTAGGTGAACGGATGATCTCCGCATGTGTGGTTCCCACCGTGAAGCATGGAGGAGGAGGTGTGATGGCGTGGGGGTGCTTTGCTGGTGATACTGTCTGTGGTTTATTTAGAATTCAAGGCACACTAAACCAGCATGGCTACCACAGCATTCTACAGCGATACGCCATCTCATCTGGTTTGTGCTTAGTGGGACTATAATTTGTTTTCCAACAGGAAAATGACCCAACACACCTCCAGGCTGTGTAAGGACTATTTGAACAAGAAGGAGAGTGATGGAGTGCTGCATCATATGACCTGGCCTCCACAATCATCCAACCTCAACCCAATTGAGATTGTTTGAGATGAGTTGGACCGCAGAGTGAAGGAAAAGCGGTCAACAAGTGCTCAGCATATGTGGGAACTCCTTTAAGACTGTTGGAAAAGCATTGCAGGTGACGCTTGTTGAGAGAATGCCAAGAGTGTGCAAAGCTGTCAAGGCAAAGGGTGGCTACTTTGAAGAATCTAAAATATATTTTAATTTGTTCAACACTTTTTTTTTTTTGTTTACAACATGATTCCATGTGATATTTCATAGTTTTGATGTCTTCACTATTATTCTACAATGTAAAAAATAGTCAAAAAATAGAAATTCTTTAATGAGTAGGTGTGTCTAGACTTTTGACTGATACTGTATGTGGAAAAACTGTCTTTTTTTTAAATGGAGTAACCTCATCTTCAGATTTCACATTTCTTCTGTCTTTTTCCTCCCTCTCCAGAACAGTCTGGTAGTAAACAGTCTGTCTTTTCTCTCTCCTCTCTCCATGACAGTCTGGTAGTAAACAGTCTGTCTTTTCTCTCTCCTCTCTACAGGACAGTCTGGTAGTAAACAGTCTGTCTTTTCTCTCTCCAGGACAGTCTGGGTGGTAACAGTAGGACAGCCATGGTGGCCACAGTGAGTCCAGCAGGTGATAACTACGACGAGACGTTGTCCACGCTGCGCTACGCTGACCGGGCTAAGAGCATCGTCAACCACGCCGTCGTCAACGAAGACCCCAACGCACGCATCATCAGAGAGCTACGGGAGGAGGTGGAGAAACTACGAGACCAGCTCACTGAGGCGGAGGTACTGAATGGTTCATAATTATATAACGGGCATCACCAGCTCACTGAGGCGGAGGTTCACATCGACTGAGAAACTTTCGTAACTGTGCACAATGCTGCCATCTTGAACCGCTCTTATCTCGGTGAGACTAACATGGATTAATGCTCAATGAAAACCATTCAGACTAGTGATTAGTAGCTAACGGCTAGACTTAGAACACAGGTTGAGTGGCTTGTGGGGGAGTGGCTTGTGGGGAGTGGCTTGGGGGGAGTGGCTTGTGGGGGAGTGGCTTGTGGGGGAGTGGCTTGTGGGGAGTGGCTTGTGGGGGAGTGGCTTGTGGGGGTGGCTTGTGGGGGAGTGGCTTGTGGGGGAGTGGCTTGTGGGGGTGGCTTGTGGGGAGTGGCTTGTGGGGGAGTGGCGTGTGGGGGAGTGGCTTGTGGGGGAGTGGCTTGTGGGGGAGTGGTTTCGTTTTTACAGCCCCATCCCTCAGCTTAAGTGACTGCTGCTGCTTTGTGTGTCTTCTCTCTGTCAGTCTATGAAAGACCCAGATCTGAATGTGTGTGTTATAATGGTTGTGTGTGTGAGTTAACAGCAGCTGGTGTGTGATCTCTAATGTTAAGGAAGTCTCGAGGTTCTACTCGCCTGAGGTAGAATACCTCATGACAAGCTGTAGACCATACTATTTACTAAGAGTGTTCATCTATGTTTTTCAGTCTGTCTATTTACCACCACAAACCTATGCTGGCACTAAGACCGCACCCTACAAGCAAACAAGAAAATGCACTAACCCCTCACCCCCCTTTGCACTAACTCACAAATGCTGCTGTTACTGTTTTATTATCTATCCTGTTGCCTAGTTACCACCACCTATACACTTCCTTCACAAAGTATTCAGACCCCTTGCCTTTTTCCACATTTTGTTACGTTACAGCCTTATTCTAAAATGGATTAAACAAAATAAATTCCTCATCAATCTACACGCAATACCCCATAATGACATCACAATACCACATAAAGACATCACAATACCCCATGATGACAAAGAGAACACTTAACCAGCATGGCTACCACAGCATCCTGCAGCGACTATGCCATCCCATCTGGTTTGTGCTTAATGAGACAATGTACCAACACACCTCCAGGCTGTGTAAGGACTATTTGACCAAGAAGGAGAGTGATGGAGTGTTGCATCAGATAACCTGGCCTCCACAATCATCCTACCTCAACCCAATTGAGATGGTTTGAGATGAGTTGGACTGCAGAGTGAAGGAAAAGCAGCCAACAAGTGCTCAGCATATGTGGGAACTCCTTCAAGACTGTTGGAAAAGCATTCCAAGTGAAGCTGGTTGAGAGAATGCTAACGCTGTCATCAAGGCAAAGGGTGGCTACTTTGAAGAATCTAAAATATATTTTAATTTGTTCAACACTTTGTTTTGTTTAATACATGGTTCCATGTGTGTTATTTCATATTCGTGATGTCCTCACTATTATTCTGGGAGAAGTTGTTTAACAAGTTACTACTCCCGGCTTAAACTCTAGAAGATATATAGATACAGTTGAAGTCAGAAGTTTACATAGACCTTAGCCAAATACATTTAAACTCAGTTTTTCACAATTCCTGACATTAAATCCTAGTAAAAATTCCTTGTTTTAGGTCGGTTAGGATCACCACTTCATTTTTATGAATGTGAAATGTCAGAATAATAGTAGAGAGAATGATTGATTTGAGCTTTTATTTATTTCATCACATTCCCAGTGGGTCAGAAGTTTACATGCACTCGATTAGTATTTGGTAGCATTGCCTTTTAAATAGTTTAACTTGCGTCCGAAATTTTGGGTAGCCTTCCACAAGCTTCCCACAATAAGTTGGATGAATTTTGGCCCATTCCTCCTGACAGAGCTGGTGTAACGGAGTCAGGTTTGTAGGCCTCCTTGCTCGCACATGCTTTTTCAGTTCTGCCCACACATTTGCAATATAGGGTTAAGTTCAGGGCTTTATGATGGCCACTCCAATACCTTGACTTTGTTGTCCTTAAGCCATTTTGCCACAACTTTGGAAGTATGCTTGGGGTCATTGTCCATTTGGAAGACCCATTTGCGACAAAGCTTAAACTTCCTGACTGTTGTCTTGAGATGTTGCTTCAATATATCCACATCATTGTCCTACCTCATGATGCCATCTGTTTTGTGAAGTGCACCAGGCGCTCCTGCAGCAAAGCACCCACACAACATGATGCTGCCAACCCCGTGCTTCACGGTTGGGATGGTGTTCTTCAGCTTGCAAGCCTCCCCCTTTTTCCTCCAAATTTAACAACGGTCATTGTGGCCAAACAGTTCTATTTTTGTTTCATCAGACCAGAGGACATTTCTCTTCAGTCTCGTTCTGAACGTCATATAATCCTTGGATCCGCAAGAATATTCAGTACAAACTGATTAAATAATTTATTTACTAACTAAATAATAACACAGAATACACAGTCGTGTCAAAGTTTTGAGAATGACACAAATATACATTTTCAAAGTCTGCTGCCTCAGTTTGTATGATGGCAATTTGCATATACTCCTGAATGTTAGGAAGAGTGATCAGATGAATTGCAGTTAATTGCAAAGTCCCTCTTGTCTATGCAAATGAACTGAATCCCCAAAAAACATTTCCACTGCATTTCAGCCCTGCCACAAAAGGACCAGCTGATATCATGTCAGTGATTCTCTCGTTAACACAGGTGTGAGTGTTGACAAGGCTGGAGATCACTCGTTCATGCTGATTGTGATAACTAAGTGGCTCGGGGAACAAACATTGATATTTTGGGTCCATGGTCAGGAGACTCCCCAGACCTGAGTCCCATTGAGAACTTGTGGTCAATCCTCAAGAGGCGGGTGGACAAAAAAAACCCACAAATTCTGACAAACTCCAAGCATTGATTATGCAAGAATGGGCTGCCATCAGTCAGGGTGTGGCCCAGAAGTGAATTGGCAGCATGCCAGGGTGGATTGCAGAGGTCTTGAAAAAGAAGGGTCAACACTGCAAATATTGACTCTTTGCATCAACTTAATGTAATTGTCAATAAAAGCCTTTGACACTTATGAAATGCTTGTAATTATACTTCAGTATTCCATAGTAACATCTGACAAAAATATCTACAGACACTGAAGCAGCAAACTTTGTGAAAATTAATATTTGTGTCATTCTCAAAACTTTTGGCCACGACTGTACACATTTACAAGAGATAAAAGTCACTAGTGGACTGACAAGATATGACGGCTTGTTACACATGGAGATGGAGGGGTAGGTAAAGAGAGGGAGAGACAAAGTAAGACAACACTTCGATACATTTGGAAGCTACTCTCGGGTAAATATTTATACTTAGCACCCTAACCACTCCTTATTTGGATTAGAAATGCGTAGCTGTCCTTGATCGTCGTTCCATCTCTGTTGAACTCTATGACTCCTATGGTGAAGTTGTCGATGTATGTATTATAGTACAATTTTATCTTCACAAAACTATATGTTTAATAATATATTTTCTACCACATTTCGATGTAAACTTGACACATAGGACACGTACACTTTCACAGTTACTTTGTCATACCATCCTTAATGACATCACAAAATAATAAACCACATGACAGGATGATTTTTTAGATCCCCGTGGAACATTAATAACAACATTCCTGTGTCATGAATATTGTGTCATGAATATTGTTCCAAAGGTCTTCTGTAGACAAAGGGATTTGTTTCCCAATACTGCAGGGCAAGAAAGAGTTTCGGCTAACTATTTATTACCGGCTGTTAAGTCATAACCCCCACCCCCCGCGCTCCGGCTATCTGTCAGCCGTGTGCCAAGCTGATCTCATGGCAGGTGCTTCAACAAAGTACTCAGTAAAGGGTCTGAATACTTGTGGAAATGTCATATATCATGTTTTTTATTTGTAATAAATTAGCAAACATTTCTAAACTTGTTTTTTGCTTTGTCATTGTGGGGTATTGTGTGTGGATTGTCGTCTCCCCCCCGCTTCAATTTATGAAGTTTAGAATACGGTTGTAACGTAACAAGATGTAGAAAAAGTCAGGGTCTGAATACTTTCCGAAGAACTATATGTATCCACCTCCATTACCTCTGGACAGGGACTCAGTACTGGTACTCTGTGGGAAGGGCCTGTAAGTAAGCATTTAGCTGTTAGTCTATACCTGCTGTTTGACCAAGCATGTGATGAATGTGTATTTGATTTGTCTCTTCTCCCTGTCAGTCCATGAAGGCTCCAGATCTGAAGGACAGGCTGGAGGAATCGGAGAAGCTGATCCAGGAGATGACTGTTACCTGGGAGCAGAAATTACGCAAGACTGAGGCAGTTGCTCAGGTAGCTAACCACAGTCCTCTGCTCTGTCCTGCTGTACTGATAGTTTTCTGTGTTTTATTATGTTTCTTTCCTCACACGCAGCTAGAATCTCTAGGTATCTCTCTCCAGTCTACGACTGTCTACTGTCTTTACTACTGTCCACTGTGTGTGTACTGTAGGAGAGACCGAAACAGTTGGTGTCTCTAGGTATCTCTCTCCAGTCATCTATCTTCTATGTTGTGCTGTAGGAGCGCCAGAAACAGTTGGTGTCTCTAGGTATCTCTCTCCAGTCGTCTATCTTCTATGTTGTGCTGTAGGAGCGTCAGAAACAGTTGGAGTCTCTAGGCATCTCTCTCCAGTCGTCTGGCATCAGAGTGGTAGATGACAAGTGTTTCCTTGTCAACCTCAACGCCGACCCTGCCCTCAACGAACTGCTGGTCTACTACCTAAAGGTACAGTCAGCAACTTATCCTATTCACAGATCTTAAAGCTACAATCTGGGATTTTTTTTTTTCTTCTTTATGGTAGTGATTGAGTCCCGTGTGTAGGATCACACGTGTGCATGCTTGGCTGACGTAATAACATATTAACCCACCTGTCTATGGTCTGTCCCATGTTTGTGTCCCGTGTGTAGGAGCACACGTGTGCATGCTTGGCTGACGTAATAACATATTAACCCACCTGTCTATGGTCTGTCCCATGTTTGTGTCCCGTGTGTAGGAGCACACGTGTGCATGCTTGGCTGACGTAATAACATATTAACCCACCTGTCTATGGTCTGTCCCATGTTTGTGTCCCGTGTGTAGGAGCACACGTGTGCATGCTTGGCTGACGTAATAACATATTAACCCACCTGTCTATGGTCTGTCCCATGTTTGTGTCCCGTGTGTAGGAGCACACGTGTGCATGCTTGGCTGACGTAATAACATATTAACCCACCTGTCTATGGTCTGTCCCATGTTTGTGTCCCGTGTGTAGGATCACACGTGTGCATGCTTGGCTGACGTAATAACATATTAACCCACCTGTCTATGGTCTGTCCCATGTTTGTGTCCCGTGTGTAGGATCACACGTGTGCATGCTTGGCTGACGTAATAACATATTAACCCACCTGTCTATGGTCTGTCCCATGTTTGTGTCCCGTGTGTAGGAGCACACGCGTGTTGGCTCTGCTGACTCTCAGGATATCCAGCTGTGTGGTATGGCCATCCACCCTGAACACTGTGTCATCAACATCACCGCTGAGACTGGAGTGGTGCTCACACCACACCGCACCGCACGGTAGGACTACACACACACACACACACACACACACACACACACACACACACCGCACCGCACGGTATGGCTACACACACACACACTGTAACGCACGGTAGGGCTACACACACACACACACACACACACACACACACACACACACACACACACACACTGTAACGCACGGTAGGGCTACACACACACACACACTGTAACGCACGGTAGGGCTACACACACACACACACACACACACACACACTGTAGGGCTACACACACACACACACACACTAACGCACGGTAGGGCTACACACACACTAATGCACGGTAGGGCTACACACACACACACTGTAACGCACGGTAGGGCTACACACACACACACACACACTGTAACGCACGCTAGGGCTACACACACACACACACACACACACACACCACAATGCACGGTACAAAACTGCTATAGTTAATTTCTGTTACATCTACTGTAAATAGTCATGACTGTCTCTGTCTGCAGTACGTGTGTGAATGGCTCTTCAGTCACCAACCCAGTCCAGCTTCACCATGGAGACCGCATCCTGTGGGGAAACAACCACTTCTTCAGGTCGATGAGTTTACAGAACAGCTGTCTCCCTCTACTTGAGTGGCAGCTGTTATGTTGTATTGAAGCCATTAATTCACAAACACTGTTGTTTTGGTTAAAGCCGCTCTCTCGCTCTCTTGCTCTGTCGCTCTCAGGATCAACCTGCCCAGACACCTGGCCCATGCAGGGGGTGAGGATGAGGAGGGTGGTGTGATGAAGAGTTTCCTCAGTACTGACCAGTTGGAGGTGGACTTTGATACGGCCAGTGACGTCTCCAGCGAGGTCAGCTTCGGATACGATTTCGCCCAGACAGAGGTCATGATGAAAGGCATGGGCAACAACGGTGACAATATTACATTGTAGTCATTTGGCAGACACTCTTATCCAGAGAGACTTACATTGCATTCATCTAAGGTAGATACCGACATGTTCAGAATGACAAGATTATATTCAGCTCGGCAGTCTGATCTCAGATCCATTCGCTTTCCTACGTTTCATCACTAACCCCTCCCTCCCGCTCCCCCCCGCTCTCCCTCCTCCTCCCTCTCCCCACCGCTCTCCCTCCCGCTCCCCCACTCCCGCGCTCCTCCCCTCCCTCCCTCCCAGACCCCATGCAGTCTGTCCTCCAGACGTTGGAGCGACAGCACGAGGAGGAGAAGAGGACGGCTCTGGAGCGACAGAGACAGATGTACGAGCAGGAGCTGCAGCAGCTGAGGAAGCGGCTCCCTCCTGCAGAGAAACACACCCTGCTGCCTGCAGACCTGGAGCCAGCCAGTCCCTCGGCAGCATCGCTCGCATCATCACCCTGCGCCCAGACACGCATGCGCCGCTGGAGCGAGGACAGGTGAGGGGTCAAGGGTTAAACGGCCACGGAACAAGTTACTTTGACACAACTCCTCATACATACTGAATCAGCAGGAAGCATCTAGATCATCACATAGTAACTGACAGGTTGGTTCAAATCTCTGCATGGTGTAGAGAGGCAGTGATGACCTGCTGGTCCTATAACCATCCCTAACCCTCTGTCTCGCTCTCCGTGCTGTAGAGAGGCCATGATGACGCGTAGCCTGCGAAGGCTGAGACAACAGATCGTCAGAGCTAACCTGCTGGTGCAGGAGGCTGGCTTTATAGCTGAGGAACTCAACAAGAGGACTGAGTACCTGGTCACACTGCAAATACCTGCTGCTAACCTCAATGCCAACAGAAAGGTAGGGTGTTGTGTGTGTAAGAGGGGGGAAAGTTCTGTGTTTGACTGACTGCGCAGTAACTACCATGATAACACTATCAGCTTTACAGTACAGTCAGACAAATACTGACAAAAGTGCTATGTGGCTCTGCATTGCTTTCATGTGAGGTGTTGCAGTGGGTTATGTGTGTCTCCTCTCTCTCTCTCTCTCTCCTCCCTCTCTCCTCTCTCTCTCTCTCTCTCCTCCCTCTCTCCTCCCTCTCTCCTCCCTCTCTCTCTCCCTCCCTCTCAGGCCACCTATATCAATGGTTCATTTTCTTCCCCTCATGCTTTTAAACTGTGGAATACCACAGGGCAGCTGCCTTGGGCCACTTTTTTACTTAATAACTATTTATGTACAAGTTACTTTGACACAACTCCTCATACATACTGAATCAGCAGGAAGCATCTAGATCATCACATAGTAACTGACAGGTTGGTTCAAATCTCTGCATGGTGTAGAGAGGCAGTGATGACCTGCTGGTCCAATAACCAATAAATATATATCTATCAACGACCTTCCTTATGCCTTATTTGAAACTCAAACTACTATATTTGCAGATATTACAATTTATGCATCAAGACAATCGGTTCAACAGGTACAGTAAGCTCTACAAGTAGACCTGGGAAATATCAGGGAGTGGGTTTGAACAAACTTGTTTTAAAAACCAAGATTATGTTGGTCTGATCCACCAGGAACACAAAGAAGTACTGGGGAAGTACAAATTGAGGAAGTGGCAGAAACCAAACTACTGGGAGTGCAGCAAGACAACGGCTTATCATGGTCGTCTCAAATAACTTATCTATGTAAATATATATAAACTGCATGCATGATCAAAAGAATAGCTAAATATTTAGGAGACTGCAGATTAATTGGGGTGACGGGTAGCCTAGCGGTTAGAGGCGGGTAGCCTAGTAAGCGGAAGGTTGCAAGATCGAATCCCCGAGCTGACAAAGTAAAAAAATCTGTCGTTCTGCCCCTGAACAGGCAGTTAACCCACTGTTCCTTGCTAGGCCGTCATTGAAAATAAGAATTTGTTCTTAACTGACTTGTCTAGTAAAATAAAAGGTTAAATAAATCTAATTAAAAAGAACAAAGGATTGTTTTAAAGTGGAGATATGGTTCTTCTGTTGTAGTCATGTCCAATGCTCTTGGTTGGTCAATCAACAAGATCATTGAAAAAAACAACGTGCTTATTGTATCTCACCATTTGAAAAATGGCCAAACTGTATTCACAGCACTACTCAGTTGGTAAGAGACAGACATTCAGTAAGTAGGAATAGATTGTCCAGACAAAAAAGAGAAATATGCATAATAACATGTCGATTTTAGAGCAGTAAAGATATGTAATAATATATCTGAGCAAACCAGACACCTTTCAATTATATAAATTCAATTAATACTTTTTAAAAGCACTTTAGTATAATTACATAGGACCGTTGTGCTGGACTATGGTAGATGAAGGAATCAATCTGTATTTATAGACTGTTAGAGTATTTATCTGGTCACTATGTTAGTGTATTATGTCTGTAACAGTGTGTTATATGTGATCCTATTCTAAATATGTATTTTAATGTTTAAGGACTCTTGGAAGATTAGTCGAAATGAGATCCTAATAAAATCTCTCTCCAGCGTGATGCGGTGCTGAGTGAGCCCGCGGTGCAGGTGAGGCGTAAGGGGAAAGGGAAACAGATCTGGGCTCTGGAGAAGATGGAGAACAGACTGGTGGACATGAGAGAACTGTACCAGGAGTGGAAGGACTATGACGAAGACAACCCTGTGAGTTGATGCTGTTGCTATGCAACCTCTTGCTAGCTAGTTAGCATAACAAATGTCTAGACAATTTACGACTTCGGGTGTGTTCTTAAATTCAATTGTCAGATTGTTTGTAAATTCAGAGCGTTTCGCCCTCTGAGCGCATACTGGACACTCGGGCCGAGGAGTCGGGTTGATTTTGGTTCTGACCTTACAACGGTAGTCAAGCACCCAGGCTAACGTTGGCTGGCTTGCTAGCTACTTCCAGACACCAATGAGACCGCTCTGCCAAATTTACTCTGCCTAGCAGAGCTGGTTAGGCTGTTTTCATGGTATCTAGAGCGTTGGTGACTGTACCTGTGCTGCTGGCAACTATTTAATTATGCTTTTTTTCCTGCCATTTTCTTCACATCTGAAAATGTGAAGCCATGCCCATTTCCTGAAGAATTGCATTATGGGCCCCAAAGTTACGGATATAGTGTTCTCTAAGTTTCTACTTTGGCGAATTTAGAATGACATCCGGGAACATTTTGGCATACTAACTATATCCATACTATGACCATCAAGCATACTAACTATATCCATACTATGACCATTAAGCATACTAACTATATCCATACTATGACCATCAAGCATACTAACTATATCCATACTATGACCATTAAGCATACTAACTATATCCATACTATGACCATTAAGCATACTAACTATATCCATACTATGACCATTAAGCATACTAACTATATCCATACTATGACCATTAAGCATACTAACTATATCCATACTATGACCATTAAGCATACTAACTATATCCATACTATGACCATTAAGCATACTAACTATAATGTTAGTATGTGTGCCCTAGTCTACTGCCTCACCCTGTCTACTGCCTCACCCTGTCTACTGCCTCACCCTGTCTACTGCCTCACCCTGTCTACTGCCTCACCCTGTCTACTGCCTCACCCTGTCTACTGCCTCACCCTGTCTACTGCCTCACCCTGTCTACTGCCTCACCCTGTCTACTGCCTCACCCTGTCTACTGCCTCACCCTGTCTACTGCCTCACCCTGTCTACTGCCTCACCCTGTCTACTGCCTCACCCTGTCTACTGCCTCACCCTGTCTACTGCCTCACCCTGTCTACTGCCTCACCCTGTCTACTGCCTCACCCTGTCTACTGCCTCACCCTGTCTACTGCCTCACCCTGTCTACTGCCTCACCCTGTCTACTGCCTCACCCTGTCTACTGCCTCACCCTGTCTACTGCCTCACCCTGTCTACTGCCTCACCCTGTCTCCCTCTCCACCTGTCTCTCCCTTCCTGTCTCCCCTCTCACCCTGTCTCCCTCTCCACCTGTCTCTCCCTTCCTGTCTCCCCTCTCACCCTGTCTCCCTCTCCACCTGTCTCTCCCTTCCTGTCTCCCCTCTCACCCTGTCTCCCTCTCCACCTGTCTCTCCCTTCCTGTCTCCCCTCTCACCCTGTCTCCCTCTCCACCTGTCTCTCCCTTCCTGTCTCCCCTCTCACCCTGTCTCCCTCTCCTCCTCTCTCACCCTGTCTCCCCTCTCACCCTGTCTCCCCTCTTACCCTGTCTCCCTCTCCTCCTCTCTCCCTCTGTCTAGGTGATGCGTTCTTACTTCAAGCGTGCCGACCCGTTCTTCGACGAGCAGGAGAACCACAGTCTGATAGGAGTGGCCAACGTGTTTCTGGCCTGTCTCTTCTACGACGTCAAGCTGCAGTACGCTGTACCCATCATCAACCAGAAGGGAGAGGTGTGTGTGTGTGTGTGTGTGTGTGTTCATCTCATTAAGCTGCAGTACGCTGTACCCATCATCAACCAGAAGGGAGAGGTGTGTGTGTGTGTGTGTGTTCATCTCATTAAGCTGCAGTATGCTGTACCCATCATCAACCAGAAGGGAGAGGTGTGTGTGTGTGTGTGTTCATCTCATTAAGCTGCAGTATGCTGTACCCATCATCAACCAGAAGGGAGGTGTGTGTGTGTGTGTGTGTGTTCATCTCATTAAGCTGCAGTACGCTGTACCTATCATCAACCAGAAGGGAGAGGTGTGTGTGTGTGTTCATCTCATTAAGCTGCAGTACGCTGTACCCATCATCAACCAGAAGGGAGAGATGTGTGTGTGTGTGTGTTCATCTCATTAAGCTGCAGTACGCTGTACCCATCATCAACCAGAAGGGAGAGGTGTGTGTTCATTCTATCTTATTAAGCTGCAGTGCCCGTCATCAATCAGATTACGTGGGTGACATGTCAGAGAAATTATGCTAAATGTTCAGTCATTAGTTAACCTTATACACTTGTACCCGTATACAGGTTGAAAATGGCAGAATTGGACATAAATGCCTACATTTGGAGCTCAGTGGTTGTTCAGTAACGTGCTATAGATGAGGTCAGATCTCAGTGTCTGCTATAGATGAGGTCAGATCTCAGTGTCTGTACGGTAACATGCTATAGATGAGGTCAGATCTCAGTGTCTGTACGGTAACATGCTATAGATGAGGTCAGATCTCAGTGTCTGTACGGTAACATGCTATAGATGAGGTCAGAGCTCAGTGGCTGTTCAGTAAACATGCTATAGATGAGGTCAGAGCTCAGTGGCTGTTCAGTAAACATGCTATAGATGAGGTCAGAGCTCAGTGGCTGTACAGTAACATGCTATAGATGAGGTCAGAGCTCAGTGGCTGTGGCTGTTCAGTAACATGCTATAGATGAGGTCAGAGCTCAGTGGCTGTGGCTGTTCAGTAACATGCTATAGATGAGGTCAGAGCTCAGTGGCTGTGGCTGTTCAGTAACATGCTATAGATGAGGTCAGAGCTCAGTGGCTGTTCAGTAACATGCTATAGATGAGGTCAGAGCTCAGTGGCTGTTCAGTAACATGCTATAGATGAGGTCAGAGCTCAGTGGCTGTGGCTGTTCAGTAACATGCTATAGATGAGGTCAGAGCTCAGTGGCTGTACAGTAACATGCTATAGATGATGTCAGAGCTCCGCCTCTGCTCTTCTGTCTGGGTTTTGATTGACAGTCATTCTGATCTTCTGCACCTCGCTCGACATAAAGTTGCCCCGATCCCTCCCACTGATTGGCCAACTTTAGAAATGTTGTCTGAGTGAAGGAAATGTTTTGTGTGAGTGAGGGAAAATGTTTTGTTGTGTGAGTGAGGGAAAATGTTTTGTTGTGTGAGTGAGGGAGAATGTTTTGTTGTGTGAGTGAGGGAGAATGTTTTGTTGTCTGAGTGAGGGAGAATGTTTTGTTGTCTGAGTGAGGGAGAATGTTTTGTTGTCTGAGTGAGGGAGAATGTTTTGTTGTCTGAGTGAGGGAGAATGTTTTGTTGTCTGAGTGAGGGAAAATGTTGTAAATTTAAGGGGAGTCTATTTAAAAATGTATATAATCCTGTTGAGGATTATAATAAATACAGCTCTGATGTCATACAAACCAATCACCTGTGAGTCCAAATGTGCATTTTACATTTCCAAATAATGAATCTCATGTAATCATAATCACTATGTTATCTGTGCATGGTGACACGGTGTCGTGCTCTGGGTTGTTCTGAACACAATGAGCCTGTTTTGTCATGTCTCACACACCTTAATCCTCTCAGGACTCCTTTCTATGGGCACCAATGGGATGATCTGTTTCCCTGAATTACACGTGAAAGCCAACACTGTAATATGTTTTATAACAACTCATGTTGGCCATAGAAGAAGCTTTCAAATGATGCCCACCTGACCCTGATTGGTGATTTATAAATGGTCTGTTTTAGGGTTGCCCAAACGACAGTTGTGGGGACGCTGGGTTGTGTCCCAAACAAAACAACTACAAGTGTCCTTGCTCTAGTTCCTCGATGACTCAGCGAGGAGAGCTCAAACAAAACAACTACAAGTGTCCTTGCTCTAGTTCCTTGACGACTCAGCGAGGAGAGGCTCAAACAAAACAACTACAAGTGTCCTTGCTCTAGTTCCTCGACGACTCAGCGAGGAGAGGCTCAAACAAAACAACTACAAGTGTCCTTGCTCTAGTTCCTTGACGACTCAGCGAGGAGAGGCTCAAACAAAACAACTACAAGTGTCCTTGCTCTAGTTCCTCGACGACTCAGCGAGGAAAGGCTTAAACAAAACAACTACAAGTGTCCTTGCTCTAGTTCCTCGACGACTCAGCGAGGAGAGCTCAAACAAAACAACTACAAGTGTCCTTGCTCTAGTTCCTTGACGACTCAGCGAGGAGAGGCTCAAACAAAACAACTACAAGTGTCCTTGCTCTAGTTCCTCGACGACTCAGCGAGGAGAGCTCAAACAAAACAACTACAAGTGTCCTTGCTCTAGTTCCTCGACGACTGAGCGAGGAGAGGCTCAAACAAGCAAACGTATAGTTGAAGACTCTTCTTTGAGTCATAAAAGTGCATTGAAATGACTTAGGAACTGTGTACACTGGAGAGATGTGAGGCAACCAGTTAGTCCTCTCACTGAAACCCTGTGGGGCAACCAGTTAGTCCTCTCACTGAAACCCTGTGGGGCAACGAGTTAGTCCTCTCACTGAAACCCTGTGGGGCAACCAGTTAGTCCTCTCACTGAAACCCTGTGGGGCAACCAGTTAGTCCTCTCACTGAAACCCTGTGGGGCAACCAGTTAGTCCTCTCACTGAAACCCTGTGGGGCAAGCAGTTAGTCCTCTCACTGAAACCCTGTGGGGCAACCAGTTAGTCCTCTCACTGAAACCCTGTGGGGCGACCAGTTAGTCCTCTCACTGAAACCCTGTGGGGCAACCAGTTAGTCCTCTCACTGAAACCCTGTGGGGCAACCAGTTAGTCCTCTCACTGAAACCCTTGTTTCTTTGTCTTACGTTGCACCTACTCCACATTTCCCAGGAATATTCTCGTCATGTTACTGAATGTACCCAGAGTGTTTTCAGATTTAGTTAACAACTGTGGTGAAACGTACAGTAAAAATGCACGTAAAATCAACAGTGTAAAGTTTGGATTCAGTCTTGTCAGGTGAACTGTTGTGTCCTCACCTTTTTTTGGTCTAATAATTTCCCTGTGATCTCCAAAATGTTTCCCTTTTCAATTGCTACCATGGTTATGTATTTTCAGATTTTTTTTCTTTTAAGAAACTTTTTCAATATATAGGCCAATATCCCAGCAGTGTAAAGGGTTAATGAGATTGATTGTGTGTCTTTCTGTCTGTTAGGTGGCAGGGCGTCTCCATGTGGAGGTGTGGCGGGGAAGCGAGGGGCTGGAGGAGACCACTGCAGATGGAGAGACTCGCAAAATGGAGTGTGTGGTAAGAGATTTTCAACAGAGACACTGAAACCTCCGGTCCTGGAGCTACAACAGGTGTAGTAGACCTGAATACAACAGGTGTAGTAGACCTTACAGTGAAATGCTGAATACAACAGGTGTAGTAGACCTTACAGTGAAATACTGAATACAACAGGTGTAGTAGACCTTACAGTGAAATGCTGAATACAACAGGTGTAGTAGACCTTACAGTGAAATGCTGAATACAACAGGTGTAGTAGACCTTACAGTGAAATGCTGAATACAACAGGTGTAGTAGACCTTACAGTGAAATGCTGAATACAACAGGTGTAGGTAGACCTTACAGTGAAATGCTGAATACAACAGGTGTAGGTAGACCTTACAGTGAAATGCTGAATACAACAGGTGTAGTAGACCTTACAGTGAAATGCTGAATACAACAGGTGTAGTAGACCTTACAGTGAAATGCTGAATACAACAGGTGTAGTAGACCTTACAGTGAAATGCTGAATACAACAGGTGTAGGTAGACCTTACAGTGAAATGTTTTACTTACAAGCCCTTAACCAACGATGCAGTTTTTAGAAAAAACATAAAAAAATAAATGTAAATGTAAGAGATAAGAATAACAAATAATTAAAGAGCAGCAGTAAATAACAATATCTTGGCTACATACAGGGTGTTACGGTACAGAGTCAATGTGGAGGCTATATACAGGACATTACAGTACAGAGTCAATGTGGGGCTATATACAGGGTGTTATGGTACAGAGTCAATGTGGAGGCTATATACAGGGTGTTACGGTACAGAGTCAATGTGGAGGCTATATACAGGGTATTACGGTACAGAGTCAATGTGGGGCTATATACAGGGTGTTTTGGTACAGAGTCAATGTGGAGGCTATATACATGGGGTACTGGTACAGTCAATGTGGAGGCTATATACAGGGGGTACCGGTACAGAGTCAATGTGGAGGCTATATACAGGGGGTACCGGTACAGAGTCAATGTGGAGGCTATATACAGGGGGTACCGGTACAGAGTCAATGTGGAGGCTATATACAGGGGGTACCGGTACAGAGTCAATGTGGAGGCTATATACAGGGGGTACCGGTACAGAGTCAATGTGGAGGCTATATACAGGGGGCACCGGTACAGAGTCAATGTGGAGACTATATACAGGGGGTACCAGTACAGAGTCAATGTGGAGGCTATATACAGGGGGTACCGGTACAATGTGGAGGCTATATACAGGGTATTACGGTACAGAGTCAATGTGGAGGCTATATACAGGGGGTACCGGTACAGAGTCAATGTGGAGGCTATATACAGGGGGTACCGGTACAGAGTCAATGTGGAGGCTATATACAGGGGTACTGGTACAGAGTTAATGTGGAGGCTACATACAGGGGTACCGGTACAGAGTCAATGTGGAGGGGCACCGGTTAGTTGAGGTCATTGAGGTAATATGTACATGTAGGTAGAGTTATTAAAGTGACTATGCATTGATAATAACAGAATAGCAGCAGTGTAGGGGGGCAATACAAATAGTCTGGGTAGCCATTTGATTAGATGTTCAGGAGTCTTATGGCATGGGGAAGAAGCTGTTTAGAAGCCGCTTGGACTGGCTACTGTTTGACTTCCATTTAGCCATCGCTGCTCTGTCCTCTGCAAACAGTCCAAAATCAATACCTAACCACATTTTTACACCCAATGAATTGCTGGATGCTAATGGTTCAATTTAAAATGGACAGTAATATGTTAGTGTTTTCAAATGTTTGTCTTGTCCTTTTTTAAGCGGTGTTTGTTGAAATGTTTGTTGAATTGATCATTCAGAATCTATAGCCACTTCACTGTGTTATGGAATGTGTCCATATATTCGCTGAGTGTCTCCTCTCCTCTCTGTCCAGGTGAGGATCCTGCAGGCTACAGGTCTTCCCCGTCACCTGGGTAACTTTGTGTTCTGCCAGTACCACTTCTGGGGGCAGGACGAGCCTGAGTTCATCGCCCCGGAGATGGAGCCCTCACCTCCGTCAGCCACCAGCAAAGAGCCCCTCTGCACCGTGCTGTTTGACAGTAGCAAGGTGGGACTGTGGCTCGGTCACATAGAGACGGGCATAGAAACCTTTAATAGCCGTAGAGGACAGCAGAGGAGTCTCTCTCTACATATTGTAGAGAAAAGCCTAAACTTCTGCATGTGTCCTGTGCTATAATGTGTTGGGCGTATGAGATTAGATTTGATTAAACAGACTCGTTCTAACTGAAAGCTGGGTATACAGCTGACAGGAGCAACGTGGGACAATGGGCTAGGCCGTGGCTCGCCTCCTGGGGAACACGGAGGCCGCGGCTCGCCTCCAGGGGAACACGGAGGCCGCCTCCTGGGGAACACGGAGGCTGCGCCTCCTGGGGAACACGGAGGCCGCGCCTCCTGGGGAACACGGAGGCCGCGCCTCCTGGGGAACACGGAGGCCGCGGCTCCTGGGGAACACGGAGGCCGCGGCTCCTGGGGAACACGGAGGCCGCGGCTCCTGGGGAACACGGAGGCCGCGGCTCCTGGGGAACACGGAGGCCGCGGCTCCTGGGGAACACGGAGGCCGCGGCTCCTGGGGAACAGAATTAGTAATAATGAAGTACGGTAGGACAGAGGAGAAGTCTATCCACATACAGATACTAATCCCTCCAGACATTTTGTATGGCTCTTGTTCTGTGTACAACCAGACTTGGGAGGACAGACACACCAACTCAAAACCCCGGAAACTTGCTGCTTGTTCTTTTATTCTCCCTGATTCTGGGAATCCTTCAACCATGATTTTTTGGGAAAAGCCCAAACATTTTGGGAGTGTTTCCAGAGCAAAGCGACATACGTGGCTTAGGAGCTGTGTTGGATCTCATAATCTGACCGAATTGGAATGATTGTGTGTCCAGTGTTTGTCTCATGGGCCTTTTTTGTGTGCTCTGTTTGTTTGTTCCCAGGAGATGGAGGTGTGTGTGTCCGAGGAGTTTGTGGAGTTTGTGGCGGAGGGGGCAGTGGCCATCGAGGTATTTGGACATAAGCAGGTCAACCACCGCAGGAACCTGGCTCTCTGGGATCTGGGAGTCATTCAGGCAAAGACACGAACCCTCAGAGAGAGGTAGGTTGGCTGGCTGGTTGGGGGAAGAGGGGTAAGGCTGGCTGGTTGGGGGAAGAGGGGTAAGGCTGGCTGGTTGGCTGGGGGAAGAGGGGTAAGGCTGGCTGGTTGGCTGGGGGAAGAGGGGTAAGGCTGGCTGGTTGGCTGGGGGAAGAGGGGTAAGGCTGGCTGGGGGAAGAGGGGCAAGGCTGGCTGGTTGGCTGGGGGAAGAGGGGCAAGGCTGGCTGGTTGGCTGGGGGAAGAGGGGCAAGGCTGGCTGGTTGGCTGGGGGAAGAGGGGCAAGGCTGGCTGGTTGGCTGGGGGAAGAGGGGCAAGGCTGGCTGGTTGGCTGGGGGAAGAGGGGCAAGGCTGGCTGGTTGGCTGGGGGAAGAGGGGCAAGGCTGGCTGGTTGGCTGGGGGAAGAGGGGCAAGGCTGGCTGGTTGGCTGGGGGAAGAGGGGCAAGGCTGGCTGGTTGGCTGGGGGAAGAGGGGCAAGGCTGGCTGGTTGGCTGGGGGAAGAGGGGCAAGGCTGGCTGGTTGGCTGGGGGAAGAGGGGCAAGGCTGGCTGGTTGGCTGGGGGAAGAGGGGCAAGGCTGGCTGGTTGGCTGGGGGAAGAGGGGCAAGGCTGGCTGGTTGGCTGGGGGGGAAGAGGGGCAAGGCTGGCTGGTTGGCTGGGGAAGAGGGGCAAGGCTGGCTGGTTGGCTGGGGAAGAGGGGCAAGGCTGGCTGGTTGGCTGGGGGAAGAGGGGCAAGGCTGGCTGGTTGGCTGGGGGAAGAGGGGCAAGGCTGGCTGGTTGGCTGGGGGAAGAGGGGCAAGGCTGGCTGGTTGGCTGGGGGAAGAGGGGCAAGGCTGGCTGGTTGGCTGGGGGAAGAGGGGCAAGGCTGGCTGGTTGGCTGGGGAAGAGGGGCAAGGCTGGCTGGTTGGCTGGGGGAAGAGGGGCAAGGCTGGCTGGTTGGCTGGGGGAAGAGGGGCAAGGCTGGCTGGTTGGCTGGGGGAAGAGGGGCAAGGCTGGCTGGTTGGCTGGGGGAAGAGGGGCAAGGCTGGCTGGTTGGCTGGGGGAAGAGGGGCAAGGCTGGCTGGTTGGCTGGGGGAAGAGGGGCAAGGCTGGCTGGTTGGCTGGGGGAAGAGGGGCAAGGCTGGCTGGTTGGCTGGGGGAAGAGGGGCAAGGCTGGCTGTTTGGCTGGGGGAAGAGGGGCAAGGCTGGCTGGCTGGCTGGGGGAAGAGGGGCAAGGCTGGCTGGTTGGCTGGGGGAAGAGGGGCAAGGCTGGCTGGTTGGCTGGGGGAAGAGGGGCAAGGCTGGCTGGCTGGCTGGGGGAAGAGGGGCAAGGCTGGCTGGCTGGCTGGGGGAAGAGGGGCAAGGCTGGCTGGCTGGCTGGCTGGCTGGCTGGGGGAAGAGGGGTAAGGCTGGCTGGCTGGCTGGGGGAAGAGGGGTAAGGCTGGCTGGCTGGCTGGGGGAAAGAGGGGTAAGGCTGGCTGGCTGGCTGGCTGGCTGGGGGAAGAGGGGTAGGCTGATAGGGGTAAACTGGTAGGGGTAGCGGGGTAGGCTGGTAGGGATAGAAGCGTCGGCTGGTAGAGGGGTGGGGCTAGAAGGGTAGAGGGGTGGGGCTAGAAGGGTAGAGGGGTGGGGCTAGAAGGGTAGAGGGGTGGGGCTAGAAGGGTAGAGGGGTGGGGCTAGAAGGGTAGAGGGGTGGGGCTAGAAGGGTAGAGGGGTGGGGCTAGAAGGGTAGAGGGGTAGAAGGGTAGAGGGGTGGGGCTAGAAGGGTAGAGGGGTGGGGCTAGAAGGGTAGAGGGGTGGGGCTAGAAGGGTAGAGGGGTGGGGCTAGAAGGGTAGAGGGGTAGAAGGGTAGAGGGGTGGGGTAGAAGGGTAGAGGGGTGGGGCTAGAAGGGTAGAGGGGTGGGGCTAGAAGGGTAGAGGGGTGGGGCTAGAAGGGTAGAGGGGTGGGGCTAGAAGGGTAGAGGGGTGGGGCTAGAAGGGTAGAGGGGTGGGGCTAGAAGGGTAGAGGGGTGGGGCTAGAAGGGTAGAGGGGTGGGGCTAGAAGGGTAGAGGGGTAGGGGTAGAGGGTGGGGCTAGAAGGGTAGAGGGGTGGGGCTAGAAGGGTAGAGGGGTGGGGCTAGAAGGGTGGGGCTAGAAGGGTAGAGGGGTGGGGCTAGAAGGGTAGAGGGGTGGGGCTAGAAGGGTAGAGGGGTGGGGCTAGAAGGGTAGAGGGGTGGGGCTAGAAGGGTAGAGGGGTGGGGCTAGAAGGGTAGAGGGGTGGGGCTAGAAGGGTAGAGGGGTGGGGCTAGAAGGGTAGAGGGGTGGGGCTAGAAGGGTAGAGGGGTGGGGCTACTTGTTCTGTAGTAAATGTTATAGTTTTCTTTCTGTGAAGCACATTGTGTTGTTTCCATGTCTGAAATGTTCTGTATAAATAATGCTTGATTTGATTACTGTCGTGATAACGTGTGTGTGTGTGTGTGTGTGTGTGTGTGTGTGTGTGTGTGTGTGTGTGTGTGTGTGTCTGTGTCTGTGTCTGTGTCTGTGTCTGTGTGTGTGTGTGTGTGTGTGTGTGTGTCTGTGTCTGTGTCTGTGTGTGTGTGTGTGTGTGTGTGTCTGTGTGTGTCTGTGTGTGTCTGTGTGTGTGAGACCAGGTGGAGTGAGGTGACTCGTAGATTAGAGCTGTGGGTTCAGGTGTTGGAGCTGAATGAAGCAGGAGAGTTCACCCCTGTGGAGGTCCTACCACCCAAGGACGTGGGCACTGGGGGCATCTTCCAGCTCAGACAGGTCGGCAGCTTGTTTTCTGTGTGCAGTACAGGACACAGTGTGTTTTGGCGCCACCTCTTGGGAGTGTCTACAAGAGCTGTTTTATTTGATGTATACTAGATGTTTAGTAGGGAAAGTCTGTGATCCCTGCAGGGCACGGGGGAGAACCTTCCCTGAACCTTGTCCCCCAGGGCCAGTCTGTAACCTGAACCTTGTCCCCCAGGGCCAGTCTGTAACCTGAACCTTGTCCCCCAGGGCCAGTCTGTAACCTGAACCTTGTCCCCCAGGGCCAGTCTGTAACCTGAACCTTGTCCCCCAGGGCCAGTCTGTAACCTGAACCTTGTCCCCCAGGGCCAGTCTGTAACCTGAACCTTGTCCCCCAGGGCCAGTCTGTAACCTGAACCTTGTCCCCCAGGGCCAGTCTGTAACCTGAACCTTGTCCCCCAGGGCCAGTCTGTAACCTGAACCTTGTCCCCCAGGGCCAGTCTGTAACCTGATCCTTGTCCCCCAGGGCCAGTCTGTAACCTGAACCTTGTCCCCCAGGGCCAGTCTGTAACCTGAACCTTGTCCCCCAGGGCCAGTCTGTAACCTGAACCTTGTCCCCCAGGGCCAGTCTGTAACCTGAACCTTGTCCCCCAGGGCCAGTCTGTAACCTGAACCTTGTCCCCCAGGGCCAGTCTGTAACCTGAACCTTGTCCCCCAGGGCCAGTCTGTAACCTGAACCTTGTCCCCCAGGGCCAGTCTGTAACCTGAACCTTGTCCCCCAGGGCCAGTCTGTAACCTGAACCTTGTCCCCCAGGGCCAGTCTGTAACCTGAACCTTGTCCCCCAGGGCCAGTCTGTAACCTGAACCTTGTCCCCCAGTGCCAGTCTGTAACCTGAACCTTGTCCCCCAGGGCCAGTCTGTAACCTGAACCTTGTCCCCCAGGGCCAGTCTGTAACCTGAACCTTGTCCCCCAGGGCCAGTCTGTAACCTGAACCTTGTCCCCCAGGGCCAGTCTGTAGCCTGAACCTTGTCCCCCAGGGCCAGTCTGTAACCTGAACCTTGTCCCCCAGGGCCAGTCTGTAACCTGAACCTTGTCCCCCAGGGCCAGTCTGTAACCTGAACCTTGTCCCCCAGGGCCAGTCTGTAACCTGAACCTTGTCCCCCAGGGCCAGTCTGTAACCTGAACCTTGTCCCCCAGGGCCAGTCTGTAACCTGAACCTTGTCCCCCAGGGCCAGTCTGTAACCTGATCCCCGTCTCCCCCTCCCCAGGGCCAGTCTGTAACCTGAAGCCCCGTCTCCCCCTCCCCGGGGCCAGTCTGTAACCTGAAGCCCCGTCTCCCCCTCCCCGGGGCCAGTCTCTAACCTGAAGCCTGTCTCCCCCTCCCCGGGGCCAGTCTCTAACCTGATCCCTGTCTCCCCCTCCCCGGGGCCAGTCTCTAACCTGAAGCCTGTCTCCCCCTCCCCGGGGCCAGTCTGTAACCTGATCCCTGTCTCCCCCTCCCCGGGGCCAGTCTCTAACCTGATCCCTGTCTCCCCCTCCCCGGGGCCAGTCTCTAACCTGAAGCCTGTCTCCCCCTCCCCGGGGCCAGTCTGTAACCTGATCCCTGTCTCCCCCTCCCCGGGGCCAGTCTCTAACCTGATCCCTGTCTCCCCCTCCCCAGGGCCAGTCTCGTCGTGTTCAGGTGGAGGTCCGGTCCGTACAGGACTCGGGCACCATGCCTCTCATTGCCACAAAAATCCTCTCTGTTTCCATCGGCAACGTGGAGGTTCGGCAGGCCCACCCTTCGGATGAGGACATGGACAGCTATCAGGTAACACTGATTGGAATCAGTTTATGGTAGGTTAGAGTCTGACACATTGGGAGAACCTCAATTGTATTTCCTTGACTCCTCGTGTCCTCACTCCTCTCCTCCTTCTCAAAGTCCATTGGATTGAAATGTCAGAGGTTCCTCCCCTCTCATCTTCTCATCCAATGGGCTTTGATAAGAAGGAGAGGAGAGAGAAAGGAATAAAGGCAATGCAGTTGAGATTCTCCCCGTGAGGTGAGTGAAGGAGGAGATTCTCCCCGTGAGGTGAGTGAAGGAGGAGATTTTCCCCGTGAGGTGAGTGAAGGAGGAGATTCTCCCCGTGAGGTGAGTGAAGGAGGAGATTCTCCCGTGAGGTGAGTGGAGGACGGAGGAGATTCTCCCGTGAGGTGAGTGGAGGACGGAGGAGATTCTCCCCGTGAGGTGAGTGGAGGACGGAGGAGATTCTCCCCGTGAGGTGAGTGGAGGACGGAGGAGATTCTCCCCGTGAGGTGAGTGGAGGACGGAGGAGATTCTCCCCGTGAGGTGAGTGGAGGACGGAGGAGATTCTCCCCGTGAGGTGAGTGGAGGACGGAGGAGATTCTCCCCGTGAGGTGAGTGGAGGACGGAGGAGATTCTCCCCGTGAGGTGAGTGGAGGACGGAGGAGATTCTCCCCGTGAGGTGAGTGGAGGACGGAGGAGATTCTCCCCGTGAGGTGAGTGGAGGACGGAGGAGATTCTCCCCGTGAGGTGAGTGGAGGACGGAGGAGATTCTCCCCGTGAGGTGAGTGGAGGAAAGTAGTCACATTTTTTTTCAGTTGGGCACACCGAACCAAAACAGAAATGTTGTTCTTATTGGACAAGTTAAGATAGTACCAGGGCTGAGGTGTGAGTCTGTGTAGGTGAAGACAATCTATATAGGAGGGATAGAACTGAGGTGTGTGTGTGTGTGTCTGCAGGAAGTTGATCTGGAGAGGTTGAGGGACCAGTGGCTGACCACCCTCACTACAAGACAAGAATACCTGGACCAGCACCTGCAGAAAATGGTCCAAAAGCCCGGTCAGCCCTGACTAACACACTACATTACACACCGAGCGTATTGATGACCTCCTCACGACACACTACATTACACACAGAGCGTATTGATGACCTCCTCACGACACACACTACACTACACACAGAGCGTATTGATGACCTCCTCACGACACACTACATTACACACAGAGCGTATTGATGACCTCCTCACGACACACATTACACACAGAGCGTATTGATGACCTCCTCACGACACACTACATTACACACAGAGCGTATTGATGACCTCCTCACGACACACTACATTACACACAGAGCGTATTGATGACCTCCTCACGAAACATTACACACAGAGCGTATTGATGACCTCCTCACGACACACATTACACACAGAGCGTATTGATGACCTCCTCACGACACACTACATTACACACAGAGCGTATTGATGACCTCCTCACGACACACACTACACTACACACTGAGCGTATTGATGACCTCCTCACGACACATTACACACCGAGCGTATTGATGACCTCCTCACGACACACTACATTACACACAGAGCGTATTGATGACCTCCTCACGAAACATTACACACAGAGCGTATTGATGACCTCCTCACGAAACATTACACACAGAGCGTATTGATGACCTCCTCACGACACACACTACATTACACACAGAGCGTATTGATGACCTCCTCACGAAACATTACACACAGAGCGTATTGATGACCTCCTCACGACACACATTACACACAGAGCGTATTGATGACCTCCTCACGACACACTACATTACACACAGAGCGTATTGATGACCTCCTCACGACACACTACATTACACAGAGCGTATTGATGACCTCCTCACGAAACATTACACACAGAGCGTATTGATGACCTCCTCACGACACCCTACATTACACACAGAGCGTATTGATGACCTCCTCACGAAACATTACACACAGAGCGTATTGATGACCTCCTCAGGACACACTACATTACACACAGAGCGTATTGATGACCTGTACTCCTGACTGCTGTCTCAAGTCCAGT
>NC_056433.1:6102043-6114543 GCF_018296145.1 Oncorhynchus tshawytscha | reverse complement strand
TTAGTGAGAGAGAGAGAGAGAGAGAGGCCGAATGCATAACTAACTTTCATGAAACAATTTCCAGATAATCCGTCAGCAGGCTGGCGTCAATCCCGTCAATACTGCGCTATTTACCAAATCAATGGCCATACATTTCCAGAGCTGTCACACAGACACACACACACACACCAGATCTCCGTGAGACAATATGACATCTTGGCTGGCCTCTCTCTCTATCTACTACTCTATACCTCTCATTCTGTTTTTCCTCTCTGACCCTCCCTCCCTCACATTCATCTCTTGAAGAGTTTGTCATCTGAAGACTAAATAGAAAGCTCCCTCATTTCTCAGTATGTCAGGCAGGAAGCAGGAGAAAAAGGCCCTCAATCAGTCACTGATTAGCAGGGGGTCAGGACCCTCCAGACAGTCACTGATTAGTAGGGGGACAGGACCCTCCAGACAGTCATTGATTAGTAGGGGGGCAGGACCCTCCAGACAGTCACTGATTAGTAGGGGGGCAGGACCCTCCAGACAGTCACTGATTAGTAGGGGACAGGACCCTCCAGACAGTCACTGATTAGTAGGGGGACAGGACCCTCCAGACAGTCACTGATTAGTAGGGGACAGGACCCTCCAGACAGTCACTGATTAGTAGGGGGCAGGACCCTCCAGACAGTCACTGATTAGTAGGGGGCAGGACCCTCCAGACAGTCACTGATTAGTAGGGGACAGGACCCTCCAGACAGTCACTGATTAGTAGGGGGCAGGACCCTCCAGACAGTCACTGATTAGCAGGGGGTCAGGACCCTCCAGACAGTCACTGATTAGTAGGGGACAGGACCCTCCAGACAGTCACTGATTAGTAGGGGGCAGGACCCTCCAGACAGTCACTGATTAGCAGGGGTCAGGACCCTCCAGACAGTCACTGATTAGTAGGGGACAGGACCCTCCAGACAGTCACTGATTAGTAGGGGACAGGACCCTCCAGACAGTCACTGATTAGTAGGGGGCAGGACCCTCCAGACAGTCACTGATTAGTAGGGGTCAGGACCCTCCAGACAGTCACTGATTAGTAGGGGACAGGACCCTCCAGACAGTCATTGATTAGTAGGGGGCAGGACCCTCCAGACAGTCAATAATTAGTAGGAGGACAGGACCCTCCAGACAGTTATTGACAGTCACTGATTAGTAGGGGACAGGACCCTCCAGACAGTCACTGATTAGTAGGGGGACAGCACCCTCCAAACAGTTATTGATTAGTAGGAGGACAGCACCCTCCAAACAGTTATTGATTAGTAGGAGGACAGGACCCTCCAAACAGTTATTGATTAGTAGGAGGACAGGACCCTCCAAACAGTTATTGATTAGTAGGGGGACAGGACCCTCCAAACAGTCACAGATTAGTTGGAGGACAGGACCCTCCAAACAGTTATTGATTAGTAGGAGGACAGCACCCTCCAAACAGTTATTGATTAGTTGGAGGACAGGACCCTCCAAACAGTTATTGATTAGTAGGAGGACAGGACCCTCCAAACAGTCATAGATTAGTTGGAGGACAGGACCCTCCAAACAGTTATTGATTAGTAGGAGGACAGCACCCTCCAAACAGTTATTGATTAGTAGGAGGACAGGACCCTCCAAACAGTCATAGATTAGTTGGAGGACAGGACCCTCCAAACAGTTATTGATTAGTAGGGGGACAGGACCCTCCAAACAGTCATAGATTAGTTGGAGGACAGGACCCTCCAAACAGTCATAGATTAGTTGGAGGACAGGACCCTCCAAACAGTCACTGATTAGTAGGGGGACAGGACCCTCCAGACAGTCACTGATTAGTAGGGGGACAGGACCCTCCAGACAGTCACTGATTAGTTGGAGGACAGGACCCTCCAAACAGTCACTGATTAGTTGGAGGACAGGACCCTCCAGACAGTCACTGATTAGTAGGAGGACAGGACCCTCCAAACAGTCATTTGTTATTAAGGGGACCGGACACTCCAAACAGTTATTGATTAGTAGGAGGACAGGACCCTCCAAACAGTCATTGATTAGTAGGAGGACAGGACCCTCCAAACAGTCATAGATTAGTAGGAGGACAGGACCCTCCAAACAGTCATAGATTAGTAGGAGGACAGGACCCTCCAAACAGTCATTGATTAGTAGGGGACAGGACCCTCCAAACAGTTATTGATTAGTAGGAGGACAGCACCCTCCAAACAGTCATTTATTAGTAGGAGGACAGGACCCTCCAAACAGTCATTGATTAGTAGGAGGACAGGACCCTCCAAACAGTCACTGATTAGTAGGGGGACAGGACCCTCCAAACAGTCACTGATTAGTAGGGGACAGGACCCTCCAAACAGTCATAGATTAGTAGGGGACAGGACCCTCCAAACAGTTATTGATTAGTAGGGGACAGCACCCTCCAAACAGTCATTGATTAGTAGGGGGACAGGACCCTCCAAACAGTTATTGATTAGTAGGGGACAGGACCCTCCAAACAGTCATAGATTAGTAGGGGACAGGACCCTCCAAACAGTCATAGATTTGTAGGGGACAGGACCCTCCAAACAGTCATAGATTAGTAGGGGACAGGACCCTCCAAACCGTCATAGATTAGTAGGAGGACAGGACCCTCCAAACAGTCATAGATTAGTAGGGGACAGGACCCTCCAAACAGTCATTGATTAGTAGGGGACCCTCCAAAAAGTCATTGATTAATAGGGGGACAGGACCCTCCAGACAGTCACTGATTAGTAGGGGGACAGGACCCTCCAAACAGTCACTGATTAGTAGGGGGACAGGACCCTCCAAACAATCACTGATTAGTAGGGGGCAGGACCCAGGACCCTCCAGACAGTCATTGATTAGTAGGAGACCATCCAAACAGTCATTGATTAGTAGGGGGACAGGACCCTCCAAACAGTCATTGATTAGTAGGGGACAGGACCCTCCAAACAGTCACTGATTAGTAGGGGGACAGGACCCTCCAAACAGTCATAGATTAGTAGGGGACAGGACCCTCCAAACAGTTATTGATTAGTAGGGGACAGCACCCTCCAAACAGTCATTGATTAGTAGGGGACAGGACCCTCCAAACAGTTATTGATTAGTAGGGGAACAGGACCCTCCAAACAGTCATAGATTAGTAGGGGACAGGACCCTCCAAACAGTCATAGATTTGTAGGGGACAGGACCCTCCAAACAGTCATAGATTAGTAGGGGACAGGACCCTCCAAACAGTCATAGATTAGTAGGAGGACAGGACCCTCCAAACAGTCACTGATTAGTAGGAGGACAGGACCCTCCAAACAGTCACTGATTAGTAGGAGGACAGGACCCTCCAAACAGTCACTGATTAATAGGGGGACAGGACCCTCCAAACAGTCACTGATTAATAGGGGGACAGGACCCTCCAAACAGTCATTTGTTATTTAGGGGACCGGACCCTCCACTTCACTTAACACATTTTCTTGACAGCCCCTGTTTTCCAAGTTAAATCCTAATATACTGTGGAGAGCTGGCAGGCTAATATACAGTACTGTGGAGAGCTGGCAGATTAATATACTGTGGAGAGCTGGCAGGCTAATATACAGTGGAGAGCTGGCAGGCTAATATACTGTGGAGAGCTGGCAGGCTAATATACTGTGGAGAGCTGGCAGGCTAATATACAGTACTGTGGAGGGCTGCCAGGCGAATATACTGTGGAGAGCTGGCAGGCTAATATACTGTGGAGAGCTGGCAGGCTAATATACAGTACTGTGGAGAGCTGGCAGGCTAATATACAGTGGAGAGCTGGCAGGCTAATATACTGTGGAGAGCTGGCAGGCTAATATACTGTGGAGAGCTGGCAGGCTAATATACAGTACTGTGGAGAGCTGGCAGGCTAATATACTGTGGAGAGCTGACAGGTTAATATACTGTGGAGAGCTGGCAGGCTAATATACTGTGGAGAGCTGGCAGGCTAATATACAGTACTGTGGAGAGCTGGCAGGCTAATATACTGTGGAGAGCTGGCAGGCTAATATACAGTCCTGTGGAGAGCTGGCAGGCTAATATACTGTGGAGAGCTGGCAGGCTAATATACAGTGGAGAGCTGGCAGGCTAATATACAGTACTGTGGAGGGCTGGCAGGCTAATATACTGTGGAGAGCTGGCAGGCTAATATACAGTACTGTGGAGAGCTGGCAGGCTAATATACTGTGGAGAGCTGGCAGGCTAATATACTGTGGAGAGCTGGCAGGCTAATATACTGTACTGTGGAGAGCTGGCAGGCTAATATACAGTACTGTGGAGAGCTGGCAGGCTAATATACTATGAATTGATGGCAGACTAATATACTGTGGAGAGCTGGCAGACTAATATACTGTGGAGAGCTGGCAGGCTAATATACAGTACTGTGAAGAGCTGGCAGGCTAATATACTGTGGAGAGCTGGCAGACTAATATACAGTACTGTGGAGAGCTGGCAGGCTAATATACTGTGGAGAGCTGGCAGACTAATATACTGTGGAGAGCTGGCAGACTAAGATACTGTGGAGAGCTGGCAGGCTAATATACTGTGGAGAGCTGACAGGCTAATATACTGTGGAGAGCTGGCAGGTTAATATACTGTGGAGAGCTGGCAGGCTAATATACTGTGGAGAGCTGGCAGGCTAATATACTGTGGAGAGCTGGCAGGCTAATATACAGTACTGTGGAGAGCTGGCAGGCTAATATACTGTGGAGAGCTGGCAGGCTAATATACAGTACTGTGGAGGGCTGCCAGGCGAATATACTGTGGAGAGCTGGCAGGCTAATATACTGTGGAGAGCTGGCAGGCTAATATACAGTACTGTGGAGAGCTGGCAGGCTAATATACTGGGGAAAGCTGGCAGGCTAATATACAGTACTGTGGAGGGCTGCCAGGCTAATATACTGTGGAGAGCTGCCAGGCTAATATACTGTGGAGAGCTGGCAGGCTAATATACTGTGGAGAGCTGGCAGGCTAATATATAGTACTGTGGAGAGCTGGCAGGCTAATATACAGTACTGTGGAGTGCTGGCAGGCTAATATACTATAGAGAGCTGGCAGGCTAATATGCAATACTGTGGAGAGCTGGCAGACTAATATACTGTGGAGAGCTGGCAGGCTAATATACAGTGGAGAGCTGGCAGGCTAATATACTGTGGAGAGCTGGCAGGCTAATATACTGTAGAGAGCTGGCAGGCTAATATACTATACTGTGGAGAGCTGGCAGACTAATATACTGTGGAGAGCTGGCAGGCTAATATACAGTGGAGAGCTGGCAGGCTAATATACTGTGGAGAGCTGGCAGGCTAATATTCAGTACTGTGGAGAGCTGGCAGACTAATATACTGTGGAGAGCTGGCAGGCTAATATACAGTACTGTGGAGAGCTGGCAGGCTAATATACAGTGGAGAGCTGGCAGGCTAATATACTGTGGAGAGCTGGCAGGCTAATATACTGTAGAGAGCTGGCAGGCTAATATACAATACTGTGGAGAGCTGGCAGACTAATATACTGTGGAGAGCTGGCAGGCTAATATACAGTGGAGAGCTGGCAGGCTAATATACTGTGGAGAGCTGACAGGTTAATATACAGTAGTGTGGAGAGCTGGCAGACTAATATACTGTGGAGAGCTGGCAGGCTATTATACAGTGGAGAGCTGGCAGGCTAATATACTGTGGAGAGCTGGCAGGCTAATATACAGTACTGTGGAGAGCTGGCAGGCTAATATACTGTGGAGAGCTGACAGGTTAATATACTGTGGAGAGCTGGCAGGCTAATATACTGTGGAGAGCTGGCAGGCTAATATACAGTACTGTGGAGAGCTGGCAGGCTAATATACTGTGGAGAGCTGGCAGGCTAATATACAGTCCTGTGGAGAGCTGGCAGGCTAATATACTGTGGAGAGCTGGCAGGCTAATATACAGTACTGTGGAGGGCTGGCAGGCTAATATACTGTGGAGAGCTGGCAGGCTAATATACAGTACTGTGGAGAGCTGGCAGGCTAATATACTGTGGAGAGCTGGCAGGCTAATATACTGTGGAGAGCTGGCAGGCTAATATACTGTACAGTGGAGAGCTGGCAGGCTAATATACTGTGGAGAGCTGGCAGGCTAATATACTGTGGAGAGCTGGCAGGCTAATATACAGTACTGTGGAGAGCTGGCAGGCTAATATACTGTGGAGAGCTGGCAGGCTAATATACAGTACTGTGGAGGGCTGCCAGGCGAATATACTGTGGAGAGCTGGCAGGCTAATATACTGTGGAGAGCTGGCAGGCTAATATACAGTACTGTGGAGAGCTGGCAGGCTAATATACTGGGGAAAGCTGGCAGGCTAATATACAGTACTGTGGAGGGCTGCCAGGCTAATATACTGTGGAGAGCTGCCAGGCTAATATACTGTGGAGAGCTGGCAGGCTAATATACTGTGGAGAGCTGGCAGGCTAATATATAGTACTGTGGAGAGCTGGCAGGCTAATATACAGTACTGTGGAGTGCTGGCAGGCTAATATACTATAGAGAGCTGGCAGGCTAATATGCAATACTGTGGAGAGCTGGCAGACTAATATACTGTGGAGAGCTGGCAGGCTAATATACAGTGGAGAGCTGGCAGGCTAATATACTGTGGAGAGCTGGCAGGCTAATATACTGTAGAGAGCTGGCAGGCTAATATACTATACTGTGGAGAGCTGGCAGACTAATATACTGTGGAGAGCTGGCAGGCTAATATACAGTGGAGAGCTGGCAGGCTAATATACTGTGGAGAGCTGGCAGGCTAATATTCAGTACTGTGGAGAGCTGGCAGACTAATATACTGTGGAGAGCTGGCAGGCTAATATACAGTACTGTGGAGAGCTGGCAGGCTAATATACAGTGGAGAGCTGGCAGGCTAATATACTGTGGAGAGCTGGCAGGCTAATATACTGTAGAGAGCTGGCAGGCTAATATACAATACTGTGGAGAGCTGGCAGACTAATATACTGTGGAGAGCTGGCAGGCTAATATACAGTGGAGAGCTGGCAGGCTAATATACTGTGGAGAGCTGACAGGTTAATATACAGTAGTGTGGAGAGCTGGCAGACTAATATACTGTGGAGAGCTGGCAGGCTATTATACAGTGGAGAGCTGGCAGGCTAATATACTGTGGAGAGCTGGCAGGCTAATATACAGTACTGTGGAGAGCTGGCAGGCTAATATACTGTGGAGAGCTGACAGGTTAATATACTGTGGAGAGCTGGCAGGCTAATATACTGTGGAGAGCTGGCAGGCTAATATACAGTACTGTGGAGAGCTGGCAGGCTAATATACTGTGGAGAGCTGGCAGGCTAATATACAGTCCTGTGGAGAGCTGGCAGGCTAATATACTGTGGAGAGCTGGCAGGCTAATATACAGTACTGTGGAGGGCTGGCAGGCTAATATACTGTGGAGAGCTGGCAGGCTAATATACAGTACTGTGGAGAGCTGGCAGGCTAATATACTGTGGAGAGCTGGCAGGCTAATATACTGTGGAGAGCTGGCAGGCTAATATACTGTACTGTGGAGAGCTGGCAGGCTAATATACAGTACTGTGGAGAGCTGGCAGGCTAATATACTATGAATTGATGGCAGACTAATATACTGTGGAGAGCTGGCAGACTAATATACTGTGGAGAGCTGGCAGGCTAATATACAGTACTGTGAAGAGCTGGCAGGCTAATATACTGTGGAGAGCTGGCAGGCTAATATACTGTGGAGAGCTGGCAGGCTAATATACAGTACTGTGGAGAGCTGGCAGGCTAATATACTGTGGAGAGCTGGCAGGCTAATATACTGTGGAGAGCTGACAGGCTAATATACAGTACTGTGGAGAGCTGGCAGACTAATATACTGTGGAGAGCTGGCAGGCTAATATACAGTGGAGAGCTGGCAGGCTAATATACTGTGGAGAGCTGACAGGTTAATATACAGTACTGTGGAGAGCTGGCAGGCTAATATACTGTGGAGAGCTGACAGGTTAATATACTGTGGAGAGCTGGCAGGCTAATATACTGTGGAGAGCTGGCAGGCTAATATACAGTGGAGAGCTGGCAGGCTAATATACGGTACTGTGGAGAGCTGGCAGACTAATATACGGTACTGTGGAGAGCTGACAGGCTAATATACAGTGGAGAGCTGGCAGGCTAATATACTATGGAGAGCTGGCAGGCTAATATACAGTGGAGAGCTGGCAGGCTAATATACTGTGGAGAGCTGGCAGGCTAATATACTGTGGAGAGCTGGCAGGCTAATATACAGTGGAGAGCTGGCAGGCTAATATACAGCACTGTGGAGAGCTGGCAGACTAATATACTGTGGAGAGCTGGCAGGCTAATATACTGTGGAGAGCTGACAGGCTAATATACAGTACTGTGGAGAGCTGGCAGACTAATATACTGTGGAGAGCTGGCAGGCTAATATACAGTGGAGAGCTGGCAGGCTAATATACTGTGGAGAGCTGACAGGTTAATATACAGTAGTGCGGAGAGCTGGCAGACTAATATACTGTGGAGGGCTGGCAGGCTAATATACAGTGGAGAGCTGGCAGGCTAATATACTGTGGAGAGCTGACAGGTTAATATACAGTAGTGTGGAGAGCTGGCAGAGTAATATACTTTGGAGAGCTGGCAGGCTAATATACAGGGAGAGCTGGCAGGCTAATATAATGTGGAGAGCTGGCAGGCTAATATACAGTACTGTGGAGAGCTGGCAGGCTAATATACTGTGGAGAGCTGGCAGGCTAATATACTGTGGAGAGCTGGCAAACTAATATACTGTGGAGAGCTGGCAGGCTAATATACAGTGGAGAGCTGGCAGGCTAATATACGGTACTGTGGAGAGCTGGCAGACTAATATACTGTGGAGAGCTGGCAGGCTAATATACTGTGGAGAGCTGGCAGGCTAATATACGGTACTGTGGAGAGCTGGCAGACTAATATACAGCACTGTGGAGAGCTGGCAGGCTAATATACTGTGGAGAGCTGGCAGACTAATATACTGTGGAGAGCTGGCAGGCTAATATACATTACTGTGGAGAGCTGGCAGGCTAATATACTGTACTGTGGAGAGCTGGCAGACTAATATACAGTACTGTGGAGAGCTGGCAGACTAATATACAGTACTGTGGAGAGCTGGCAGGCTAATATACTGTGGAGAGCTGGCAGGCTAATATACTGTACTGTGGAGAGCTGCCAGGCTAATATACTGTGGAGATCTGGCAGACTAATATACTGTGGATAGCTGATAGGCAGCTGTTGTTACAGAGAGATCACCTCAGACTCAAGTCCAAATGTGTCATTTTTGCACGTCCCCGAGATTTAGATTTGCAAACATTTTTTTTAATGTTCTCAAATGTACTGAAAATTAAATACGGAAAAATCTTATTCATAAGTTTGGCGTCACTTAGAAATATCCTTGTTTTTTGAAAGAAAAGCATTTTTTTTTCTCCATTAAAATAACATAAAATTGATCAGAAATACAGTGTACTGTACTTCCGGCGCCGACAGAGATGGCCGCCTCGCTTCGCGTTCCTAGGAAACTATGCAGTTTTTTGTTTTTTACGTGTTATTTCTTACACTAGTACCCCAGGTCATCTTAGGTTTCTTTACATACAGCCGAGAAGAACTACTGAATATAAGATCAGCGTCAACTCACCATCAGTACGACCAAGAATATGTTTTTCGCGATGCGGATCCTGTGTTCTGCCTTACAACCAGTGTAACCGAGTGGATCACATGCAGCGACCAAAAAAAAAAACGAAAAAAAAAAGAGGGAAACGAAGCGGTCTTCTGGTCAGACTCCGGAGACGGGCACATCGTGCACCACTCCCTAGCATTCTTCTTGCCAATGTCCAGTCTCTTGACAACAAGGTTGATGAAATCCGAGCAAGGGTAGCATTCCAGAGGGACATCAGAGACTGTAACGTTCTTTGCTTCACGGAAACATGGCTAACTGGAGAGACGCAATCCGAAGCGGTGCAGCCAACGGGTTTCTCTACGCATCGCGCCGACAGAAACAAACATCTTTCTGGTAAGAAGAGGGGCGGGGGCATATGCCTTATGACTAACGTGACATGGTGTGATGAAAGAAACATACAGGAACTCAAATCCTTCTGTTCACCTGATTTAGAATTCCTCACAATCAAATGTAGACCGCATTATCTACAAAGAGAATTCTCTTCGATTATAATCACAGCCGTATATATCCCCCAAGCAGACACATCGATGGCTCTGAACGAACTTTATTTAACTCTCTGCAAACTGGAAACGATTTATCCGGAGGCTGCATTCATTGTAGCTGGGGATTTTAACAAGGCTAATCTGAAAACAAGACTCCTAAATTTTATCAGCATATCGATTGCGCAACCAGGGGTGGAAAGACCCTGGATCATTGTTACTCTAACTTCCGCGACGCATATAAGGCCCTGCCCCGCCCCCTTTCGGAAAAGCTGACCACGACTCCATTTTGTTGATCCCTGCCCAGACTCTGAAAGGCCCCAGAGTCTGCAACACCACTTAGCAACGGGCTCCACCAACCAAGCGGCACCACGAAGACCAAGGAGCTCTCCAAACAGGTCAGGGACAAAGTTGTGGAGAAGTACAGATCATGGTCTGAAATTTGGAACATCCCACGGAGCACCATTAAATCCATTGTTAAAAAATGGAAAGAATATGGCACCACAACAAATGTGCCAAGAGAGGGCTGCCCACCAAAACTCACAGACCAGGCAAGGGGGTATTATTCAGAGAGGCAACGAAGAGACCAAAGATAACCCTGAAGGAGCTGCAAAGCTCCACAGAGGAGATTGGAGTATATGTCCATCGGACCACTTTAAGCCGTACTTTCTTTGCTTAAAGAAAAAAATAAGCTACGTTTTGGTGTTTGCCAAAAGGCATGTGGGAGACTCCCAAATGGAAGAAGGTACTCTGGTCAGATGAGACTAAAATTGAGGTTTTTGACCATCAAGCAAAACGCTATGTCTGGTGCAAACCCAACACTTCTCATCATCCCGAGAAAACCATCCCCACCCCGAGAACACCATCCCCACACCATCCCCATTCTTGAGGGAAACCTGTTTCAGTCTTCCAGAGATTTGAGACTGGTACGGAGGTTCACGTTCCAGCAGACAATGACCCTAAGCATACTGCTAAAGCAGCACTTGAGTGGTTTAAGGGGAAACATATAAATGTCTTGGAATGGCCTAGTCAAAGCCCAGACCTAAATCCAAATGAGAATCTGTGGTATGACTTAAAGATTGTTGTACACCAGCGGAACCCATCCAACTTGAAGGCGTTGGAGCTGTTTTGCTTTGAAAAATGGGCAAACATCCCAGTGGCTAGATGTGCCAAGCTTATAGAGACATACCCCAAGAGACTTGCAGCTGTAATTGCTGCAAAAGATGGCTCTATAAAGTAATGACTTTGAGGGGGGTGAATAGTTATGCACGCTCAAGTTCTGTTTTTTGTCTTATTTCTTGTTTGTTCCACAATAAAAAATATTTAGCATCTTCAAAGTGGTAAGTATGTTGTTGACTTTCTTCTGAAACTCATCAGTCTATTCTTGTTCTGAGAAATTAAGGCTATTCCACGCTGTGTACTACTCCCGTTACAGAACAGCGCAAACTGGCTCTAACCAGACTAGAAAGATGAGTGGGAGGCCCCGGTGCACAACTGAGCAAGAGGACATGTACATTAGTGTCTTGTCTTGTTTGAAAAACAGACGCCTAACAAGTCCTCAACTGGCAGCTTCATTAAATAGTACCCGCAAAACACCAGTCTCAATGTCAACAGTGAAGAGGCGACTCCGGGATGCTGGCCTTCTAGGCAGAGTTCCTCTGTCCAGTCTCAACGTCAACAACTGAAGAGGCGACTCCGGGATGCTGACCTTCTAGGCAGAGTTCCTCTGTCCAGTCTCAACGTCAACAACTGAAGATGCGACTCCGGGATGCTGACCTTCTAGGCAGAGTTCTTCTGTCCAGTCTCAACGTCAACAACTGAAGAGGCGACTCCGGGATGCTGACCTTCTAGGCAGAGTTCCTCTGTCCAGTCTCAACGTCAACAATGAAGAGGCGACTCCGGGATGCTGGCCTTCTAGGCAGAGTTCCTCTGTCCAGTCTCAATGTCAACAATGAAGAGGCGACTCCGGGATGCTGACCTTCTAGGCAGAGTTCCTCTGTCCAGTCTCAACGTCAACAACTGAAGAGGCGACTCCGGGATGCTGACCTTCTAGGCAGAGTTCCTCTGTCCAGTCTCAATGTCAACAATGAAGAGGCGACTCCGGGATGCTGGCCTTCTAGGCAGAATTCCTCTGTCCAGTCTCAACGTCAACAACTGAAGAGGCAACTCCGGGATGCTGGCCTTCTAGTCAGAGTTCCTCTGTCCAGTCTCAACGTCAACAACTGAAGAGGCGACTCCGGGATGCTGGCCATCTAGTCAGAGTTCCTCTGTCCAGTCTCAACGTTAACAGTGAAGAGGCAACTCTGGGATGCTGGCCTT
>NC_056433.1:6067146-6097146 GCF_018296145.1 Oncorhynchus tshawytscha | reverse complement strand
GTGGTTTGGTTTGGTAATATAGTCGACCTACCTGGGATGTGTTTGGAGTGGTTTGGTTTGGTAATATAGTCGACCTACCTGGGATGTGTTTGGAGTAGTTTGGTTTGGTAATATAGTCGATCTACCTGGGATGTGTTTGGAGTGGTTTGGTTTGGTAATATAGTCCCCACCTGGGATGTGTTTGGAGTGGTTTGGTTTGGTAATATAGTCCCCTACCTGGGATTTGTTTGGAGTGGTTTGGTAATATAGTCGACCTACCTGGGATGTGTTTGGAGTGGTTTGGTTTGGTAATATAGTCCCCTACCTGGGATTTGTTTGGAGTGGTTTGGTAATATAGTCGACCTACCTGGGATGTGTTTGGAATGGTTTGGTAATATAGTCGACCTACCTGGGATGTGTTTGGAGTAGTTTGGTTTGGTAATATAGTCGATCTACCTGGGATGTGTTTAGAGTGGTTTGGTTTGGTAATATAGTCGACCTACCTGGGATGTGTTTAGAATGGTTTGGTAATATAGTCCCCTACCTGGGATTTGTTTGGAGTGGTTTGGTAATATAGTCCCCTACCTGGGATTTGTTTGGAGTGGTTTGGTAATATAGTCGACCTACCTGGGATGTGTTTAGAGTGGTTTGGTTTGGTAATATAGTCGACCTACCTGGGATGTGTTTGGCCCAGCCGATGATGACCACCAGTTCTCTGTCAGCCAGGTCACACAGAGTGGTCAGGGCCTTGATGTATCCATCTGGCATGGTCGGGTCTGGCATGGCATAAATCTTCTCTGGTTCAACCACCAGCAGGTGAGACACGATCTTTGTCACTGAGGAAGGGAAGGAAGGAAGGAAGGAAGGAAGGAAGGAAGGAAGGAAAAGAAGGAAGGAAGGAAGGAAGGAAGGAAGGAAGGAAGGAAGGAAGGAAGGAAGGAAGGAAGGAAGGAAGGAAGGAAGGAAGGAAGGAAGGAAGGAAGGAAGGAAGGATGGGAGAGAGGCAGGCAGGCAGACAGACAGACAGACAGACAGACAGACAGACAGACAGACAGACAGACAGACAGACAGACAGACAGACAGACAGACAGACAGACGTTAACATATGTTTCCCGTGCCAATAAAGCCCATTGAATTGAGAGAGAGAGACAGAGAGAGAGAGAGAGACAGAGAGAGAGAGAGAGAGAGAGACAGAGAGAGAGAGAGAGAGAGAGAGAGAGAGAGAGAGAGAGAGAGAGAGAGAGAGAGAGAGATAAGATGTGTGGTTAGATGGTTGGGAATAGCCAGGGATGTAGAACAGACATAGGCATAACTAGGAAGAGTAACTATTGTTGTGACTCACATGGCTTTTTGGCAGGAGGGGGGAGTGTCAGGCCTAGATAGGCCCCGTTGTCCGTGTCCCCCATTCTCCTCTTGTACTTCTGTCTTCCTCCCCTCACGCGATCCAGACGCACACCTGGAAATAAACCACAAGAAAAACATCAATGTGAATTTCACAATAAACTTGAGATTCATGCCCCGGATAACTACGGGGAAAGATGACGTAATACACTGTACGAATTCAGGTGATCTTCTTCTGTTCAGTATGTAGTGTTATGTTGGGGTAGTTAGACTATATACAGTAATGTGATCTGATAGTGTTATGTTGGGGTAGTTAGACTATATACAGTAATGTGATCTGATAGTGTTATGTTGGGGTAGTTAGACTAAATACAGTAATGTGATCTGATAGTTGGGGTAGTTAGACTATATACAGTAATGTGATCTGATAGTGTTATGTTGGGGTAGTTAGACTATATACAGTAATGTGATCTGATAGTGTTATGTTGGGGTAGTTAGACTAAATACAGTAATGTGATCTGATAGTGTTATGTTGGGGTAGTTAGACTATATACAGTAATGTGATCTGATAGTGTTATGTTGGGGTAGTTAGACTATATACAGTAATGTGATCTGATAGTGTTATGTTGGGGTAGTTAGACTATATACAGTAATGTGATCTGATAGGGTTATGTTGGGTTAGTTAGACTAAATACAGTAATGTGATCTGATAGGGTTATGTTGGGGTAGTTAGACTAAATGCAGTAATGTGATCTGATAGTGTTATGTTGGGGTAGTTAGACTAAATACAGTAATGTGATCTGATAGTGTTATGTTGGGGTAGTTAGACTATATACAGTAATGTGATCTGATAGTGTTATGTTGGGGTAGTTAGACTATATACAGTAATGTGATCTGATAGGCTTATGTTGGGGTAGTTAGACTATATACAGTAATGTGATCTGATAGTGTTATGTTGGGGTAGTTAGACTATATACAGTAATGTGATCTGATAGTGTTATGTTGGGGTAGTTAGACTATATACAGTAATGTGATCTGATAGTGTTATGTTGGGGTAGTTAGACTATATACAGTAATGTGATCTGATAGTGTTATGTTGGGGTAGTTAGACTATATACAGTAATGTGATCTGATAGTGTTATGTTGGGGTAGTTAGACTATATACAGTAATGTGATCTGATAGTGTTATGTTGGGGTAGTTAGACTAAATACAGTAATGTGATCTGATAGGGTTATGTTGGGGTAGTTAGACTAAATACAGTAATGTGATCTGATAGGGTTATGTTGGGGTAGTTAGACTATATACAGTAATGTGATCTGATAGGGTTATGTTGGGGTAGTTAGACTAAATACAGTAATGTGATCTGATAGGGTTATGTTGGGGTAGTTAGACTATATACAGTAATGTGATCTGATAGTGTTATGTTGGGGTAGTTAGACTATATACAGTAATGTGATCTGATAGTGTTATGTTGGGGTAGTTAGACTATATACAGTAATGTGATCTGATAGTGTTATGTTGGGGTAGTTAGACTAAATACAGTAATGTGATCTGATAGTGTTATGTTGGGGTAGTTAGACTATATACAGTAATGTGATCTGATAGTGTTATGTTGGGGTAGTTAGACTATATACAGTAATGTGATCTGATAGTGTTATGTTGGGGTAGTTAGACTATATACAGTAATGTGATCTGATAGTGTTATGTTGGGGTAGTTAGACTATATACAGTAATGTGATCTGATAGTGTTATGTTGGGGTAGTTAGACTATATACAGTAATGTGATCTGATAGTGTTATGTTGGGGTAGTTAGACTATATACAGTAATGTGATCTGATAGTGTTATGTTGGGGTAGTTAGACTATATACAGTAATGTGATCTGATAGTGTTATGTTGGGGTAGTTAGACTAAATACAGTAATGTGATCTGATAGTGTTATGTTGGGGTAGTTAGACTATATACAGTAATGTGATCTGATAGTGTTATGTTGGGGTAGTTAGACTATATACAGTAATGTGATCTGATAGTGTTATGTTGGGGTAGTTAGACTATATACAGTAATGTGATCTGATAGGGTTATGTTGGGTTAGTTAGACTAAATACAGTAATGTGATCTGATAGGGTTATGTTGGGGTAGTTAGACTAAATGCAGTAATGTGATCTGATAGTGTTATGTTGGGGTAGTTAGACTAAATACAGTAATGTGATCTGATAGTGTTATGTTGGGGTAGTTAGACTATATACAGTAATGTGATCTGATAGTGTTATGTTGGGGTAGTTAGACTATATACAGTAATGTGATCTGATAGTGTTATGTTGGGGTAGTTAGACTATATACAGTAATGTGATCTGATAGTGTTATGTTGGGGTAGTTAGACTATCAGACAGATTGTACCACCACCACTACTGTCCCTCCTCCAGACAGGTTGGACCACTACTGTCCCTCCATCAGACAGATTGGACCACCACCACTACTGTCCCTCCTCCAGACAGGTTGGACCACTACTGTGTCCTTCCATCAGACAGGTTGGACCACCACCACTACTGTCCCTCCATCAGGACAGGTTGGACCACCACCACTACTGTCCCTCCATCAGACAGGTTGGACCATTACTGTCCCTCCATCAGACAGGTTGGACCACTACTGTCCCTCCATCAGACAGGTTGGACCACCACCACTACTGTCCCTCCTTCAGACAGGTTGGACCACTACTGTCCCTCCACCAGACAGGTTGGACCACCACCACTACTGTCCCTCCATCACCTACACATACGAATACGATCACAAGACGCAGGCCTCCTAATTGTCCCTAGAATTTCTAAGCAAACAGCTGGAGGCAGGGCTTTCTCCTATAGAGCTCAATTTTATGGAATGGTCTGCCTACCCATGTGAGAGACCCAGACACGGTCTCATTCTTTAAGTCTTTATTGAAGACTCATCTCTTCAATGGGTCATATGATTGAGTGTAGTCTGGCCCAGGAGTGTGAAGGTGAACGGAAAGGCTCCGGAGCAACGAACCACCCTTGCTGTCTCTGCCTGGCCGGTTCCCCTCTCTCCACTGGGATTCTCTGCCTCTAACCCTATTACAGGGGCTGTGTCACTGGCTTACTGGTGCTCTTCTATGCCGTCCCTAGGAAGGGTGCGTCACTTGAGTTGGTTGAGTCACTGACGTGGTCTTCCTGCCTGGGTTGGCGCCCTCCCCCCTTGGGTACTGCCGTGGCGGAGATCTTTGTGGGCTATACTCTGCCTTGTCTCAGGACGGTAAGTTGGTGGTTAAAGATATCCCTCTAGTGGTGTGGGGGCTGTGCTTTGGCATAGTGGGTGGGGTTATATCCTTCCTGTTTGGCCCTGTCCGGGGGTATCATCGGATGGGCCCACAGTGTCTCCTGACCCCTCCTGTCTCAGCCTCCAGTGTATATGCTGCAGTAGTTTCTGTGTCAGGGGCTAGGGTCAATTTGTTATATCTGCAGTACTTCTTCTCCTGTCTTATCCGGTGTCCTGCGTGTATGCTCTCTCTAATTCTCTCTTTCTTTCTCTCTCTCAGAGGACCTGAGCCCTAGGACCATGCCTCAGGACTACCTGGCATGATGACTCCTTTCTGTCCCCAGTCCACCTGGCTGTGCTGCTGCTCCAGTTTCAACTGTTCTGCCTGCGGCTATGGAACCCTGACCTGTTCACCGGACGTGCTACCTGTCCCAGACCTGCTGTTTTCAACTCTCTAGAGACAACAGGAGTGGTAGAGATACTCTTAATAATTGGCTATGAAAAGCCAACTGACATTTACTCCTGAGGTGCTGACTTGCTGCACCCTCGAAAACTACTGTGATTATTATTATTTGTCCATGCTGGTCATCTATAAACATTTGAACATCTTGACCATGTTCTGTTATAATCTCCACCCGGCACAGCCAGAAGAGGACTGGCCACCCCTCATAGCCTGGTTCCTCTCTAGGTTTCTTCCTAGGTTTTGGCCTTTCTAGGGAGTTTTTCCTAGCCACCGTGCTTCTACACCTGCATTGCTTGCTGTTTGGGGTTTTAGGCTGGGTTTCTGTACAGCACTTTGAGATATCAGCTGATGTAAGAAGGGTTTTATAAATACATTTGATTTGATTTTGATTTGATTAACTGGGATATTAATAATAAATACACTGAGAAAAAACAATATACAATTTCAAATATGAGGAATTCAGTCAATTTAAATAAATGCATTAGGCCCTAATCTATGGTTTTCACATGAGCAGGAATACAGATATGCATTTGTCGGTCACAGATACCTTAAAGAAAAGGTAGGGGTGTGGATCAGAAGACCAGTCAGTATCTGGTCTGACAACCATTTTGCCTCATGCAGAGCGACACATCTCCTTTGCATAGAGGTAATCAGGCTGTTGATTGCGGCCTGTGGAATGTTGTCCCAATCCTCTTTGTGAAGTTGCTGGATATTGACGGGAACAGGAACATGCTGTCGTACATGTGAATTTAGACCAAACTTGCTCAATTGGGTGACATGTCTGGTGAACATGCAGGCCATGGAAGAACTGGGACATTTTAGCTCCCAGGAATTGTGATCCTTGCGACATGGGACCGTGTGGCCATGATGCCAGTGGCCATCGAAGGTGAGCATTTGGCTACTGAAGTTGGTTACAACGCCAAACTTCAAACTCTTGGCAGTTTGTGTATTAAATTCTCTGGCAACAGCTCTGGTGGTCTAACAGCTAGGCTCCCTGCTGTTAAATGTAACACTGGTCAGGTTAAATGTAACACGGGTCAGCTCTAACCACCAGGCTCCCTGCAGTTAAATGTAACACACCAGGCTCCCTGCTGTTAAATGTAACACTGGTCAGGTTAAATGTAACACGGGTCAGGTTAAATGTAACACTGGTCAGGTTAAATGTAACACGGGTCAGGTCTCACCTGCTGTTAAATGTAACACTGGTCAGGTTAAATGTAACACGGGTCAGCTCTAACCACCAGGCTCCCTGCTGTTAAATGTAACACGGGGGTCAGGTTAAATGTAACACGAGTCAGGTTAAATGTAACACTGGTCAGGTTAAATGTAACACGGGTCAGGTCTAACCACCAGGCTAACTAAATGTAACACGGGTCAGGCTAACCACCAGGCTCCCTGCTGTTAAATGTAACACGGGTCAGGTCTAACCACCAGGCTACCTGCTGTTAAATGTAACACAGGTCAGGTCTAACCACCAGACTACCTGCTGTTAAATGTAACACGGGTCAGGTTAAATGTAACACGGGTCAGGTCTAACCACCAGGCTACCTGCTGTTAAATGTAACACAGGTCAGGTCTAACCACCAGACTACCTCCTATTAAATGTAACACAGGTCAGGTCTAACCACCAGACTACCTCCTATTAAATGTAACACAGGTCAGGTCTAACCACCAGACTACCTCCTATTAAATGTAACACAGGTCAGGTCTAACCACCAGACTACCTCCTGTTAAATGTAACACAGGTCAGGTCTAACCACCAGGCTCCCTGCTCCTAAATGTAACACGGGTCAGGTTAAATGTAACACGGGTCAGGTCTAACCACCAGGCTACCTGCTCTTAAATGTAACACGTGTCAGGTTAAATGTAACACGGGTCAGGTCTAACCACCAGACTCCCTGCTGTTAAATGTAAACACGGGTCAGGTCTAACCACCAGGCTCCTTGCTACCTGCTAAATGTAACACGGGTCAGGTTAAATGTAACACGGGTCAGGTCTAACCACCAGGCTCCCTGCTGTTAAATGTAACACAGGCTCCCTGGTCAGGTCTAAACCACCAGGCTCCCTGCTGTTAAATGTAACACGGGTCAGGTCTAACCACCAGGCTACCTCCTGTTAAATGTAACACAGGCTACCTGCTGTTAAATGTAACACGGGTCAGGTCTAACCACCAGGCTACCTGCTGTTAAATGTAACACAGGTAACAGGTCTAACCACCAGGCTACCTGCTGTTAAATGTAACACGGGTCAGGTCTAACCACCAGGCTACCTGCTGTTAAATGTAACACGGGTCAGGTCTAACCACCAGGCTCCCTGCTCCTAAATGTAACACGGGTCAGGTTAAATGTAACACGGGTCAGGTCTAACCACCAGGCTCCCTGCTCCTAAATGTAACACAGGTCAGGTTAAATGTAACACGGGTCAGGTCTAACCACCAGGCTCCCTGCTCCTAAATGTAACACAGGTCAGGTTAAATGTAACACAGGTCAGGTCTAACCACCAGGCTACCTGCTGTTAAATGTAACACAGGTCAGGTCTAACCACCAGGCTACCTGCTGTTAAATGTAACACAGGTCAGGTTAAATGTAACACAGGTCAGGTCTAACCACCAGGCTCCCTGCTGTTAAATGTAACACGGGTCAGGTCAGGTTAAATGTAACACGGGTCAGGTTAAATGTAACACGGGTCAGGTCTAACCACCAGGCTCCCTGCTGTTAAATGTAACACGGGTCAGGTTAAATGTAACACTGGTCAGGTCTAACCACCAGGCTACCTGCTGTTAAATGTAACACGGGTCAGGTCTAACCACCAGGCTACCTGCTGTTAAATGTAACACAGGTCAGGTCTAACCACCAGGCTCCCTGCTCCTAAATGTAACACGGGTCAGGTTAAATGTAACACGGGTCAGGTCTAACCACCAGGCTACCTGCTGTTAAATGTAACACGGGTCAGGTCTAACCACCAGGCTACCTCCTATTAAATGTAACACAGGTCAGGTCTAACCACCAGGCTACCTGCTATTAAATGTAACACAGGTCAGGTCTAACCACCAGGCTCCCTGCTGTTAAATGTAACACGGGTCAGGTCTAACCACCAGGCTACCTGCTGTTAAATGTAACACAGGTCAGGTCTAACCACCAGGCTCCCTGCTGTTAAATGTAACACAGGTCAGGTCTAACCACCAGGCTACCTCCTGTTAAATGTAACACAGGTCAGGGTAACCACCAGTCTAACCACCACTACCTCCTATTAAATGTAACACAGGTCAGGTCTAACCACCAGGCTACCTCCTATTAAATGTAACACGGGTCAGGTCTAACCACCAGGCTACCTGCTGTTAAATGTAACACGGGTCAGGTCTAACCACCAGGCTCCCTGCTCCTAAATGTAACACAGGTCAGGTTAAACGTAACACAAGTCAGCTCTAACAGCTAGGCCTACAGTATATTCACAGTAGCCTACATGATCCTTGGTTGGCTGGGTGCCAGTGGAACGTAGCAACAAGATAGCTTCAAGTTTTGACTTGATCTAGCTAATGGTTAGCCCAATGGGGTAAATGTCTATTATTATTATTATTATAGCCATTATGTGGCATCAGTTGGGCTACGGGTGATAATGCTACACGGATAATGCTACAGGGATAATGCTACAGGCGATAATGCTACAGGGATAATGCCACAGGCGATAATGCTACAGGGATAATGCTATGTGCGATAATGCCACAGGTGATAATGCAACATGGATAATGCTACAGGTGATAATTCCACCGGCGATAATGCTAAATGGATAATGCTACGTGTGATAATGCCACAGGTGATAATGCTACATGGATAACGTAATGGGTTATAATACTAGAAGCGATAACGCGACAGGTGATAATGCTACAGGTAATAATTGTACAGGTGATGATGTCACAGTTGATAATGCCACAGGTGATAATGCTACAGGTGACAATTGTACAGGTGATGATGTCACAGTTGATAATGCCACAGGTGATAACGCTACAGGTGATAATGCTACAGGTGATAATGTCACAGCTGATAACGCTGCAGGTGATAATTATACAGGCGATAATGCTACAGATGATCATGCTACAGCAGATAATGCTACAGGTGATAATGCCAAGGGTGATAATGCTACGGGTGATAATGCTTATTGTTAAACAGCACACCAGCCTGATAATGTAGACCAATATGTTATTAGGCTCATTTCTGGAGTGAAAGTATATTTTAGATCGTCATCATCATTTGATTTGAACACTTTTACAAAGTCTCCCCCCTGTATGCACAGGCAGGCTGATTCAGCAGCCTTTAAACGGCCGAAGTCAAATTGAGTTGTGAGATTTCAGTGACTTGTATATAAAATCTTAGATTTTTCAAAAGATACCGATTAGGTTTCTGTCTTTCAATTTCCTGAGAACACCACCAAATATCCACTAACCTAATTACCCACGATGCCTCTGGGGGGCCCGGTTGTTTCTTCCCAGCAAACATAGTGAGATCATTCTGTGTTGGTTCAGGTCGGATCTAAATCAAGATACTTCTCTCTCTCTCTCTCTCTCTCTCTACTCTCTCTCTCTCTCCCTCTCTCTCTCTCTCTCGCTCCCCCCTCTCTCTCTCTCTCTCTCTCTCGCTCTCTCTCTCCTCTCTCTCGCTCCCTCCCTCCCCCCTCTCTCTCTCTCTCGCTCTCTCTCTCCCCTCTCTCGCTCTCTCTCCCTCTCTCGCTCCCCCCCCCCCCTCTCTCTCTCTCTCTCTCTCCCTCCCTCCCTCCCTCCCTCCCTCCCTCCCTCCCTCCCTCCCCCTCCCTCCCTCCCTCCCTCCCTCCCTCCCTCCCTCCCTCCCTCCCTCCCTCCCTCCCTCCCTCCACAACACTAGCTTAGCTTTCCATTTGATACAACTCAATCAATCAATAAGGATTTCCTTGTTGTTCTTCTTGTTCCTTGAAGAAGGGATGTGTTGTTAGTTAATAGGGCTGGTAATGTCTGAGGGCTTTAAACAAACTGTTCAGAGCTGTTGTTAGTTAATAGGGCTGGTGGCGTCTGAGCGTTCTGCTCCAGTTAAATGTAGATTTAATTTTGAAAAGTATATGTCAGGATACTATCTGGAGAATTGCACACTTTTACTTTGTTAAATGACCACGAAACAGGAAGCAGATGAGTGTGACTAGAAAAGTCCTGAGCTATTTTGCAACACTGATATGTCCCTGATCATCACACACACACGCACGCACGCACGCACACACACACACACACACACACACACACACACACACACACACACACACACACACACACACACACACACACACACACACACACACACACACAAAAACACACACATTCCCTAAACATTCACACCAGTTCGGCGCCCAGCCAGGGTCATGCGTCTGCGACCAAACGACAGCGAGTGATGGAGCGATGGAGGGAGTGAGGAGACAGCCGGGGTGGGATTCCAGGATCGGCGGAAGCCTGTTTGAACTAGAGCATCCAACTGAGCCATAATTAGTTTATAATTAATAGACGCTGACAGGACTTAAGAGCTTGGCGACCAGTTTCAGTTTACAGGACGGAAAGCGAGAGAGCGAGGAGAGAGGAGGTGTGTGTGTGTGTGTGTGTGTGTGTGTGCAGAAGACAGAGTGGAAAGAGGGGAGAGAGAGAAGAGAGATAGATTGAGGGGTCCCTTTTGGCTAAGAGTAGCTCTAACCAGCATCCCGTTTCTCCTCCACTCTCTCTTATCCAGTTGGGAGAAAGTCGACGACGGTGGTGCCACTAGAATGGGGCTCTTCCTGTTCGCTGATGTGAGGTCTGATGGGGTAGATATCTCCTTCATATACAGTCATGTGTCCTACAGCACTACACGGAAAGCTGGATGGGGCCCTGACAGAAGGGAGTGTGTGTGTTACACTCCTCCCTACACATTCCTCCTCCTCAGGCCTGTAGACTCACACAATGGAGTCAAGTTGAAATCTGTGCCATGAATCCATTGGACGGGTCATCTTTAAAGCATTTAGCAACGTCCAAGGAAGTGTCCCCGGAAAAATATGGGGAAGGGAATGGGGACAGGAGAATAGGGATAGGGGGTAGGGGGTAGGAGGGTAGGGTATAGGGGGACAGGAGAATAGGGATAGGGGTAGGGGGTAGGGGATAAGGGGGTAGGAGGGTAGGGTATAGGGGGATAGGAGAATATAGGGATAGGGGTAGGGGGTAGGGGATAAGGGGTAGGAGGATAGGGGGTAGGAATAAGGGGATAGGAGGATAGGGATAGGGGTAGGGGGTAGGAGGGTAGGGTATAGGGGGACAGGAGAATAGGGATAGGGGGTAGGGGGTAGGGGATAAGGTGGTAGGAGGGTAGGGTATAGGGGGATAGGAGAATATAGGGGTAGGGGGTAGGGGATAAGGGGTAGGAGGGTAGGGTATAGGGGGATAGGAGAATATAGGGATAGGGGGTAGGGGGTAGGGGATAAGGGGGTAGGAGGGTAGGGTATAGGGGGATAGGAGAATATAGGGATAGGGGTAGGGGTAGGGGATAAGGGGGTAGGAGGGTAGGGTAGAGGGGGATAGGAGAATATAGGGATAGGGGTAGGGGGTAGGGGATAAGGGGTAGGAGGGTAGGGTAGAGGGGGATAGGAGTATAGGGATAGGGGTAGGGGGTAGGGGTAGGAGGGTAGGGTATAGGGGGATAGGAGAATAGGGATAGGGGTAGGGATGTAGGGGATAAGGGGTAGGAGGGTAGGGTATAGGGGATAGGAGAATATAGGGATAGGGGTAGCGGATAAGGGGGTAGGAGGGTAGGGTATAGGGGGACAGGAGAATAGGGATAGGGGTAGGGAGGTAGGGGATAAGGGGTAGGAGGGTAGGGTATAGGGGGATAGGAGAATATAGGGATAGGGGGTAGGGGTAGGGGATAAGGGGTAGGAGGGTAGGGTATAGGGGGATAGGAGAATAGGGATAGGGGGTAGGGGTAGGGGATAAGGGGTAGGGGGTAGGGTATAGGGGATAGGAGAATAGGGATGGGGGTAGGGGATAAGGGGTAGGAGGGTAGGGTATAGGGGGATAGGAGAATATAGGGATAGGGGGTAGGGGTAGGGGATAAGGGGGTAGGAGGGTAGGGTAAGGGGGATAGGAGAATAGGGATAGGGGTAGGGGGGTAGGGGATAAGGGGGTAGGATGGTAGGGTATAGGGGGATAGGAGAATAGGGATAGGGGGTAGGGGATAAGGGGGTAGGAGGGTAGGGTATAGGGGGATAGGAGAATATAGGGATAGGGGTAGGGGATAAGGGGTAGGAGGGTAGGGTATAGGGGGATAGGAGAATATAGGGATAGGGGTAGGGGGTAGGGATAAGGGGATAGGAGGATAGGGGGTAGGAATAAGGGGATAGGAGGATAGGGGGTAGGAATAAGGGGATAGGAGGATAGGGGGTAGGAATAAGGGGATAGGAGGATAGGGGGTAGGAATAAGGGGATAGGAGGATAGGGGGTAGGGGATAAGGGGATAGGAGGATAGGGGGAGGAAGGGGATAGGAGGATGGGGGTAGGGGATAAGGGGATAGGAGGTTTGGGGATAGGGGTAGGAGATAAGGGGATAGGAGGATAGGGGGTAGGGGATAAGGGGATAGGAGGCTAGGGGATAGGGGGTAGGGGATAAGGGGATAGGAGGATAGGGGATAGGGGGATGGAGGTAGGGGGATAGGAAGATGGGAAGATTGTAAGAGGTTGGTGTATGTATGTGTTTGTTGGTGTGTGTGTGTTTGTTGGTGTGTGTGTGTTTGTTGGTGTGTGTGTATGTGTTTGTTGGTGTGTGTATGTGTTTGTTGGTGTGTGTGTGTTTGTTGGTGTGTGTGTGTGTGTTTGTTTGTGTGTATGTGTTTGTTGGTGTGTGTGTGTGTTTGTTTGTGTGTATGTGTTTGTTGGTGTGTGTGTGTTTTTTTGTTGGTGTGTGTGTGTTTGTTGGTTCGTGAGTGCGCGTGCGTGTGTGTGCATATAGGATTCAAGGCAATGTTAAGGTCATCATTTGACCCCTGACCCCTGACTTCTCTTTCAGTCCAAAACAACATTGACCTTGTTACCTTGAAGTGCATTCTTTACCTGGCCCCTTTGTTTGTCGTAGCACCTTCAGGATGTGTGTTTGTGTGCGTTTGTGTGTGTGTCTGTGTAACAGTATAGCTTCCATCCCTCTCCTCGCCCCGACCTGGGCTCGAACCAGGGACCCTCTGCACACATCAACAACTGACACCCACGAAGCATCGTTACACATCGCGCGACAAAAGCCGCGTCCCTTGCAGAGCAAAAGGGGAACAACTACTTCAAGATCTCAGAGCGAGTCACGTCACCCGATTTAAACGCTATTAGCACACCACCGTTAACTAGCTAGCCATTTCACATGTGTGTGTGTGTGTGTGTGTGTGTGTGTCTGTGCTCAAGAGTGTGGAAGACAGGGCCCTATTTTGAGCCTCTCACCTGTCAGACTGTGTGGGGTGTTTGTTTCTAGGGAACGTGTCAGAATAGGTGGGATGGCTGGCAGTGCCAGGGGTAGCTTAGGAAGAACCTATTTTAGCTGGGAGAAATCAGAGCGATGCGGACGTTCCCCCTGGCCTGTGTCACATGATAATGAATGGTCCACGGACGTTCCCCCTGGCCTGTATCACATGATAATGAATGGTCCACGGACGTTCCACCTGCCTACATCACATTGGATGTAATAAATGTATCACTAGTCACTTTAAACAATGCCACTTTATATAATGTTTACATACCCTACATTACTCATCTCATACGTATATACTGTACTCTATACCATCTACTGCATCATACCTAAGTCGTTCTGTACCATCACTCATTCATATATTTTTATGTACATATTCTTTATCCCTTTACACTTGTGTGTATAAGGTAGTTGTTGTGAAATTGTGAGATTACTTGTTGGTTATTACTACTTTGACGGAACAAGAAGCACAAGCATTTCGCTACACTCGCATTAACATCTGCTAACCATGTGTATGTGACCAATAACATCTGCTAACCATGTGTATGTGACCAATAGCATCTGCTAACCATGTGTATGTGACCAATAACATCTGCTAACCATGTGTATGTGACCAATAACATCTGCTAACCAGATCAATTTATACATGGAGTACCAGTACCAGATCAATGTTCAGCTATATACAGGAAGTACCAGATCAATGTGGAGCTATATACAGGAAGTACCAGATCAATGTGGAGCTATATACAGGGAGTACCAGATCAATGTGGAGCTATATACAGGGAGTACCAGATCAATGTGGAGCTATATACAGGGAGTACCAGATCAATGTGGAGCTATATACAGGGAGTACCAGATCAATGTGGAGCTATATACAGGGAGTACCAGATCAATGTGGAGCTATATACAGGGAGTACCAGATCAATGTGGAGCTATATACAGGGAGTACCAGATCAATGTGGAGCTATATACAGGAGTACCAGATCAATGTGGAGCTATATACAGGGAGTACCAGATCAATGTGGAGCTATATACAGGAGTACCAGATCAATGTGGAGCTATATACAGGGAGTACCAGATCAATGTGGAGCTATATACAGGGAGTACCAGATCAATGTGGAGCTATATACAGGGAGTACCAGATCAATGTGGAGCTATATACAGGGAGTACCAGATCAATGTGGAGCTATATACAGGGAGTACCAGATCAATGTGGAGCTATATACAGGGAGTACCAGATCAATGTGGAGCTATATACAGGGAGTACCAGATCAATGTGGAGCTATATACAGGGAGTACCAGATCAATGTGGAGCTATATACAGGGAGTACCAGATCAATGTGGAGCTATATACAGGAAGTACCAGATCAATGTGGAGCTATATACAGGGAGTACCAGATCAATGTGGAGCTATATACAGGAAGTACCAGATCAATGTGGAGCTATATACAGGGAGTACCAGATCAATGTGGAGCTATATACAGGAAGTACCCGATCAATGTGGAGCTATATACAGGAAGTACCAGACCAGATCAATGTTGAGCTATATACAGGAAGTACCAGATCAATGTGGAGCTATATACAGGGAGTACCAGATCAATGTGGAGCTATATACAGGAAGTACCAGTACCAGATCAATGTGGAGCTATATACAGGGAGTACCAGATCAATGTGGAGCTATATACAGGGAGTACCAGTACCAGATCAATGTGGAGCTATATACAGGAAGTACCAGTACCAGATCAATGTGGAGCTATATACAGGGAGTACCAGTACCAGATCAATGTGGAGCTATATACAGGAAGTACCAGTACCAGATCAATGTGGAGCTATATACAGGAAGTACCAGTACCAGATCAATGTGGAGCTATATACAGGGAGTACCAGTACCAGATCAATGTGGAGCTATATACAGGAAGTACCAGATCAATGTGGAGCTATATACAGGAAGTACCAGTACCTGATCAAATCACAAGTGTGAACAAATGTAATAATGAGCACACAGCAATGGCAGAATATACAATGGCAAGAAAAGGTGTGTTGAACACACCATGTAAACATTTATAGTGCAGGGCAGAAAAAGTATGTGAACCCTTGAATTTAATAACTGGTTGACCCTCCTTTGGCAGCAATAACCTCAACCAAACGTTTTCTGTAGTTGTGGATCAGACGTGCACAGCGATCAGGAGTAATTTTGGACCATTCCTCTTTACAAAACTATTTCAGTTCAACAATATTCTTGGGATGTCTGGTGTGAACTGCTCTCTTGAGGTCATGCCACAGCATCTCAATCAGGTTGAGGTCAGGACTCTGACTGGGCCACTCCAGAAGGTCAGGACTCTGACTGGGCCACTCCAGAAGGTCAGGACTCTGACTGGGCCACTCCAGAAGGTCAGGACTCTGACTGGGCCACTCCAGAAGGTCAGGACTCTGACTGGGCCACTCCAGAAGGTCAGGACTCTGACTGGGCCACTCCAGAAGGTCAGGACTCTGACTGGGCCACTCCAGAAGGTCAGGACTCTGACTGGGCCACTCCAGAAGGTCAGGACTCTGACTGGGCCACTCCAGAAGGTCAGGACTCTGACTGGGCCACTCCAGAAGGTCAGGACTCTGACTGGGCCACTCCAGAAGGTCAGGACTCTGACTGGGCCACTCCAGAAGGTCAGGACTCTGACTGGGCCACTCCAGAAGGTCAGGACTCTGACTGGGCCACTCCAGAAGGTCAGGACTCTGACTTGGCCACTCCAGAAGGAGTATTTTCTTCTGTTGAAGACATTCTGTAGTTGATTTACTTCTGTCTTTTGGGTCGTTGTCCTGTTGCATCACCCAATTTTCTTTTTAGCTTCGATTGGCGGACAAATAGCCTAACATTCTCTTCCAAAATGTCTTGTTAAACTTGAGAATTCATTTCTCTGTTGAAAATAGCACGCTTTCCAGGCCCTGAGGCAGCAAACCATGATGCTCCCTCCACCATACTTTACAGTTGGAATAAGGTTTTGATCTTTGGTGCTCTCTGCCTTTTTTTCTCCACACATAGTGTTGTGTGTTGCTTCCAAGCAACTCAACTGTAGTTTCATCTGTCCACAGAATGTTTTGCCAGTATCACTGTGGAACATCCAGGTGCTCTTTTGCAAACTTCAGACGTGCAGCAATGTTTTTTTTGTATGGCAGTGGCTTCTTCTGTGGTTCTGTTCTTCCTCCCATGAACACCATTCTTGTTTAGTGTTTTACGTATCGTAGATTCGTCAACAGAGATGTTAGCATCTTCCAGAGATTTCTGTAAGTCTTTATCTGACACTCTAGGATTCTTCTTAAACCTCATTGAGCATTCTGCACTGTGCTCTTGCAGTCATCTTTGCAGGACGGCCACTCCTAGGTAGAGTAGCAATAGTGCTGAACTTTCTCCATTTATAGACCATTTGTCTGACCGTGGACTGATGAACATCAAGGCTTTTAGAGATACTTTGTAACTTTTTCCAGCTTTATGCAAGTCAACAAATCTTAGGTCTTCTGAGATCTCCTTTGTTTGAGGTTCACATCAGGCAAAGCTTCATGTGAATAGCAAACTCACATTTTGTGAGTGTTTTTTATAGGGCAGCTCTAACCAACATCTCCAATCTCATCTCATTGATTGGACTCCGGATTAGCTGAGTCCTGACTCCAATTATCTTTTGGAGAAGTCATTAGCCTAGGGGGTTCACATACTTTTTCCAACTTACACTGTGAATTTTTAAATGATGCATTCAATATAGACAAGAAAAATACAATAATTTGTGTGTTATTAGTTGTTTTAGAGATTTTATTATTTTTTATTTTATTTTATTTCCTCTCAAGGATCCGCCTCTTTTTTTAAAATTTCGCCTGAAATTACCTACCCAAATCAAACTGCCTGTAGCTCAGGACCTGAAGCAAGGATATGCATATTCTTGGTACCATTTGAAAGGAAACACTTTGACGTTTGTGGAAATGTGAAATTAATGTAGGAGAATATAACACAATAGATCTGGTAAAAGATAATACAAAGATTTTTAAAAATTTGTATTCATTTTTTTGTACCATCCTCATTGAAATGCAAGAGAAAGGCCATAATGTATTATTCCAGCCCAGCTGAAATTTAGATTTTGGCCACAAGATGGCAGCAGTGCATGTGCAAAGTTTCAGACTGATCCAATGAACCATTATATTTATGTTCAAAATTGTGTATCAAGACTGCCCAAATGTGCCGAATTTGTTTGTTAATAACTCTTCATGTTCGAAATTGTGCACTCTCCTCAAACATTGGGGAGGCAGGGTAGCCTAGTGGTTAGAGCGTTGGACTAGTAACCCCTGAACAGGCAGTTAACCCACTGTTCCTAGGCCGTCATTGAAAATAATAATTTGTTCTTAACTCACTTGCCTAGTTAAATAAAGGTAAAATTAAAAATTAAAAAACAATAGCATGGTATTATTTCATTGTAATAGCTTCTGTAAATTGCAGTTAGATTAATAAGAATTTAAGCTTTCTGCCATTATCAGATATGTCTATGTCCTGGGAAATGTCCTTGTTACTTACAACCTCATGCTAATCGCATTAGCCTACGTTAGCTCAACCGCCCAGTGAACGGGGACACCGATCATTAAGCACACTATGTTCGTCTATTGTTGCGACTTAGATGAAAACCAGATCAAATTTGATGACCCAAATTTATGCAGAAATCCAAATTAATTACAAAGGTTTCACACGCCCCTTTTCTGGCACATCTGAAGATAATCTAGCCAGAGAAATAAGTAAGAGGAGCCACATGTATAACAGATACATCTAGCCAGAGAAATAAGTAAGAGGAGCCAGTTGGCGGCACAACACATGACATTGTCTTGACAACCACCTACAGTATCTAGCCACAATATAATGCCTGGAAAATAAGTGAGTGACTAGACTATTCATACTGCCGGTTAAACATACCTTGAGGACACGCTGATTACCGAATGTCATCACGTTATCCTGATGTCATGGATATCCGTCAGCATGAGGTCATTTTTCACGACGCTAACACTATGAACCTCTTCAATCAACTGGAAAGCAGAGAAAAAAAATACTCCTACCTGTGTGTGTGTGTGTGTGTGTGTGTGTGTGTGTGTGTGTGTGTGTGTGTGTGTGTGTGTGTGTGTGTGAAAAATACCCATGTTTCCATTCTGACATAAACTACAAGCACACGTCTCCTGTGTGTGTGTGTGTGTGTGTGTGTGTGTGTGTGTGTGTGTGTGTGTGTGTGTGTGAAAATACCCATGTTTCCATTCTGACATAAACTACAAGCACACGTCTCCTGTGTGTGTGTGTGTGTGTGTGTGTGTGTGTGTGTGTGTGTGTGTGTGTGTGTGTGTGTGTGTGTGTGAAAAATACCCATGTCTCCATTCTGACATAAACTACAAGCACACGTCTCCTGTGTGTGAGTGTGTGTGTGTGTGTGTGTGTGTGTGTGTGTGTGTGTGTGTGTGTGTGTGTGAAAAATACCCATGTTTCCATTCTGACATAAACTACAAGCACACGTCTCCTGTGTGTGTGTGTGTGTGTGTGTGTGTGTGTGTGAAAAATACCCATGTCTCCATTCTGACATAAACTACAAGCACACGTCTCCTGTGTGTGTGTGTGTGTGTGTGTGTGTGTGTGTGTGTGTGTGTGTGTGTGTGTGTGTGTGTGTGTGTGTGTGTGTGTGTGTGTGAAAAATACCCATGTTTCCATTCTGACATAAACTACAAGCACAGAGAGCCGACTGGCTGGCACTAGCTAGCGACTTCATACCTCCTTGCTTATAATTAAATGACATGTTTTCCATTGAGTCCTGTGACCTTTTTAACAGACTGAACTGCAGTGAGCAAGCCTCGCTCCTCTCCAGACCAGACAAGCTCTCCAGACCAGCGACCAGAGGTTAGTTTAAACAAGCCTTTACGTTTTTGCTACGAACAAGTTGCCTAGTAACAGTTTCTCGTTGGATGCTTTGAATGAACGTTCCAAACAGCTGTTTTTTTGCGAAACAATCTCTGGGTAATTTCAAGATAATCACACTGCAAACGACTTTGCCTTTTTCCTACACTCTTAGAAAGAAAAAAGTGCTGTCTACAATCAAGTAGGGTTCTTCGGCTGTTCCCATAGGAGAAACCTTTTGAAGAATCCTTTTTTGGTTCCAGGTAGAACCCTTTTGAGTTCCCTTTCCACAGAGGGTTCTAAAATAGAACCCAAAAGAGTTCTCCTTATGGCGACAGCAGAAGAAGCCCATAAGGAAGGCCTTTGTGTAAGTGTACTACTGCATGCGATAAAAAGACTACATGGTCACATTAGTATTTTGCTGTAGCAATCTAGACCCCAACACGACCGACACAGACTGTTCGCTAATGTTCGCTAATGTTTAGCGCTAACACAAAACAAATGGTCGCTAACGTTCACAAACTATTTCCCTTGTTGAACACACCTCAGGGCTGGCAGCGTTCTGTTTGGCCCACTAGAGAAGCAGCAGCCTGATTGGCTAAGAAACTCGGCAATGTCGTCCATTTTCCATCTTTCAGCTTCCTCAATGATTTTGCCTTCTCGCTTAACACACACAACTATACACATCTAACACACACACACACGTACACACACACACACACACACACACACACACACACACAACACACACACACACACACAAAACACACACACACACACACACACACACACACACACACAAACACACACACACACACACACACACACACACACACACACACACACACACACACACAAAACACACACACACACACACACACACACACACACAAAACACACACACAAAACACACACACACACACAAAACACACACAGTGTAAACCTGACCTTGCATTAAGGAGCCTCTCGCTGGAGATGCCGGCAGCTCTCGCCTCCTCGTCAATTGAGGCCTAAATTTAGATGACGTTTTATAACAGAGGATAGACAGTAGTGGTGTGTGTGTGTGTGTGTGTGTGTAGGGAAGTGAATAGGGACTCGAGGCCCCACATACAGGTCATTGAACCCCTTTCCCACACACCCCATCTCCTCCCTTCTTCACTTGATGGGCTTTATTCAAACCAACCAGCAACAAGGTTTCCCAGAATGCCTTGCTGTGACAACCTCTAGTGGGGTGGTGAGGCTGGTTAGAGGTCAGTACTAGGAGGGAGGGGTGCTGGTCTCCTGTCACCTCTAGTGGAGTGGAGAGGCTGGTTAGAGGTCAGTACTAGGAGGGAGGGGTGCTGGACTCCTGTCACCTTTAGTGGGGTGGTGAGGCTGGTTAGAGGTCAGTACTAGGAGGGAGGGGTGCTGGACTCCTGTCACCTCTAGTGGGGTGGAGAGGCTGGTCTGAGGTCAGTACTAGGAGGGAGGGGTGTCACCAGCGGGCTGGCAGGAGAGTGTTTAATGGTATGTACCAGGGCCAGCGGGCTGGTGCCAGATTATTGGCTGCCAACGGGCCACTGGAAGATTGACCCAGGCACCTGCCCCTTCATAAATCAGACACCCTGCTTAGCTTAGAGCTCAGGCTCATACCAGCCTCCTGGTGGAAATATTAAATACATTTAGAAACATTCATATCTGCTCTCATAGTTATCTCAGCACCTCGAAGGAGGTGTGGTATTTAGCGCCGATGTTTTGTCACAGGGTTATTAACAGGGCTGTGGGTTGTGATACACGGTACACAACACGTAGAAGGGTTTATTATGATAAGCCGCAGATGGAAAATAGTGTCAGAAATCCTTTGATAACAAGGTTTAATTACATTCAACATGAATGAATGAGAGAATCTATGTAGAGGATGAGGATCTATGTAGAGGGTCGAGGATCTATGTAGAGGGTCGAGGATCTATGTAGAGGACGAGGATCTATGTAGAGGACGAAGATCTATGTAGAGGACGAGAATCTATGTAGAGGGTCGAGGATCTATGTTGAGGACGAGAAACTATGTAGAGGACGAGGATCTATGTAGAGGACGAGGATCTATGTAGAGGACGAGGATCTATGTAGAGGACGAGAAACTATGTAGAGGACGAGGATCTATGTAGAGGATGAGGATCTATGTAGAGGGTCGAGAATATATGTAGAGGTCGAGGATCTATGTAGAGGACGAGGATCTATGTAGAGGTTCGAGGATCTATGTAGAGGGTCGAGAATATATGTAGAGGGTCGAGGATTTACAGTATGTAATAATAGTCATGTATATAAATGTATATATAAATTCTGAAATGCTCACTCACAATATTACTTTACACAATAACACAGTTCTTTTATATTGACTGATTAATTAATTTGATACATACTTTTTAATTTGTTTGTGTGAAACTGAAACATCCCTTGCCCTATATCGTTTTGCTATGCGATGTAATGTTAATGTCAAACTACATGACCAAGAGGACCCCTGCTTGTCAAACATCTCATTCTAAAAATCATGAGCATTAAAATGGAGTTGACCCCACCCTTTTGCTGCTATAACAGCCTCCACTCTTCTGGGAAGGCTTTCCACTAGATGATGGAACATTGCTGCTATAACAGCCTCCACTCTTCTGGGAAGTCTTCCCACTAGATGTTGGAACATTGCTGCTATAACAGCCTCCACTCTTCTGGGAAGGCTTTCCACTAGATGATGGAACATTGCTGCTATAACAGCCTCCACTCTTCTGGGAAGGCTTTCCACTAGATGTTGGAACATTGCTTCTATAACAGCCTCCACTCTTCTGGGAAGGCTTTCCACTAGATGTTGGAACATTGCTGCTATAACAGCCTCCACTCTTCTGGGAAGACTTTCCACTAGATGTTTAAACATTGCTGAGGGGACTTGCTTCCATTCAGCCACAAGAGCATTAGTGAGGTCGGGCACTGATGTTGGTGCGATTAGGCCGGGCTCACAGTCTGTGTTCAATTTGTGCACGGATCTCGCTTTGTGCACAGGGGGCATTGTCATGCTGAAACAGTTCGCTATTTCCCAAACTGTTGCCACAAAGTTGGAAACACAGAATCTTCTAGAATATCATTGTGTGCTGTTGTGTTAAGATTTACCTTCATTGGAACTAAGGGGCCTGAACCATGAAAAACAGCCCCAGACCATTATTCCTGGTCCACCAAACTTTACAGTTGGCACTATGCATCGGGCCATGTAGCATCTCCTGGCATCTGCCAAACCTAGATTTGCCCGTCGGACTGCCAGATGGTAAAGCGTGATTCATCACTCCAGAGAATGCGTTTCCACTGCTCCAGAGTCCAATGGCAACGAGATTTACACCACTCCAGCCGACGCTTGGGTTTGGTGATCTTAGTCTTGTGTGCTGCTGCTCGGCCATGGAAACCCGTTTCATGAAGCTCCCGACGAACAGTTCTTGTGCCGACGTCGCTTCCAGAGGCAGTTTGGAACTTGGTAGTGAGTGTTGTGACCGAGGACAAACTATTTTTATGAGCTTCAGCACTCAGCGGTCCCGTTCTGTGAGCTTGTTTCGGCCTACCACGTTGCTCCTAGACGTTTCCACTTCAGTTGACCGGGGCAGCTCTAGCAGGGCAGAAATTTGACAAACTGACTTGTTGGAAAGGTGACATCCTATGACGGTGTCACATTGACAGTCACTGAGCTTTTCAGTGAGGCCATTCTACTGACAATGTTTGTCTATGGAGATTGCATAGCTGTGCGATTTTCATGACAAATCCACTCATTTGAAGGCGTGTCCACATACTTTTGTATATACAGTGTACGTATCAATTTCCAATGGCAAGACACTCTCAGTACTTGCATTTCACATTGTGATCAGGTCTTGATCTTGATCAAGTTTGCCACCCTGCTCTGTGTGTGATTACAACAGTAAACTTTAGGGCACCTCTAGATTCCCTCCCTGACACCATGATCAAAGCCTGAAGTCTGAGAGGGTTGTGTCGCCATTCCATGTAGTGATGTCCTATTTCTGTTTTCATTGTAACGGCATCATTTTCAGAGACCCACCTACCGCCAACCGCAGTGTTCTGCGCACACCTCTTCAATCTCTCTCTCTCTCTCTCTCTCTCTCTCTCTCTCTCTCTCTCTCTCTCTCTCTCTCTCTCTCTCTCCTGTGTCCCAAATGGCATCCTATCCCCCTATATAGTGTGAACTGTGTCCCAAATATAGTGAACTACTATGACCAGGGGCTACCGCCAACCTCAGTGCTCCGAGCGCACCTCTTCAATCTCTCTCTCTCTCTCTCTCTCTCTTCTGTGTCCCAAATGGCATCCTATCCCCCCTATATAGTGAACTACTATGACCAGGGGCTATCGTCAGTGGTGGTGTATTATAGTGGTGTATTATACATGGAATAGGGTGCCATTTGTGACAGCTCATCTCTCGCCCGCTGGCAGTGGTGTTACAGTATCAGTGTATCTAGTGAGAGGGCTGTGGGCCGGAAAGGCAGGAAGGCAGAGTCAGATTCCCTTCGCACTCTGATCGTCTGCATCAAGGGGCTTAGGCTGGTCCACTACAGACCTGCTGATTCTCCCCTTCAGCGCACGATAATAGGTTGAGCTTTATATCTGAAGCAACTTTGTTTGTTTTGGTCTGGTGTCAAAACTAAGGCAGGGGGGGAGGGACACTTTCTGGTGGGACGGATGGATGTAGACATCAGACTAGTGAAAAAAACAAGGAGGGCGGATGGATGAATGGATGGAGACTAGTCTGGTTCGGTGGATCGGTTATACATAGGGTGGTTACGACAGAACAATGACCTGTGGTAGGCCTAGTTGTTTGTTGTTGTTGATAGACACACACACAGCTATGTTGTTAAATGTGAGTTATAGGCCTACTGACGAACGACTACCAGGAAGCTGATACACGATCCACACAGTATTTAACGGTCTGTCTGCCGGCTTGTCGGGCTGGTTCCATGACATAGTTTCATACCAAAAGGGAAAGCGTTGACAGTGGTGTATCATTACTGTGTCTGTGATAGGGTATATTGCCTGTCCTATTCCCTATATATTTGTATTTGTATTTATTAGGGGTTCTCATTAGTTCCTGCCAAGGCAGCAGCTACTCTTCCTGGGGTTTATTATGGATCCCCATTATTTCCTGCCAAGGCAGCAGCTACTCTTCCTGGGGTTTATTATGGATCCCCATTAGTACCTGCCAAGACAGCAGCTACTCTTCCTGGGGTTTATTATGGATCCCCATTAGTTCCTGTCAAGGCAGCAGCTACTCTTCCTGGGGTTTATTATGGATCCCCATTATTTCCTGCCAAGGCAGCAGCTACTCTTCCTGGGGTTTATTATGGATCCCCATTAGTTCCTGTCAAGGCAGCAGCTACTCTTCCTGGGGTTTATTATGGATCCCCATTAGTTCCTGCCAAGGCAGCAGCTACTCTTCCTGGGGTTTATTATGGATCCCCATTATTTCCTGCCAAGGCAGCAGCTACTCTTCCTGGGGTTTATTATGGATCCCCATTATTTCCTGCCAAGGCACCAGCTACTCTTCCTGGGGTTTATTATGGATCCCCATTAGTTCCTGCCAAGGCAGCAGCTACTCTTCCTGGGGTTTATTATGGATCCCCATTAGTTCCTGTCAAGGCAGCAGCTACTCTTCCTGGGGTTTATTATGGATGCCCATTAGTTCCTGTCAAGGCAGCAGCTACTCTTCCTGGGGTTTATTATGGATCCCCATTAGTTCCTGTCAAGGCAGCAGCTACTCTTCCTGGGGTTTATTATGGATCCCCATTAGTTCCTGCCAAGGCAGCAGCTACTCTTCCTGGGGTTTATTATGGATCCCCATTAGTTCCTGTCAAGGCAGCAGCTACTCTTCCTGGGGTTTATTATGGATGCCCATTAGTTCCTGTCAAGGCAGCAGCTACTCTTCCTGGGGTTTATTATGGATCCCCATTAGTTCCTGTCAAGGCAGCAGCTACTCTTCCTGGGGTTTATTATGGATCCCCATTAGTTCCTGTCAAGGCAGCAGCTACTCTTCCTGGGGTCCAGCAAAATGAAGGCAGTTTATACAATTTTAAAAACATTACAACACATTCACAGATTTCACAACACACTGTGTTCCCTCAGGCCCCTACTCCACCACTACCACACATCTATAACACACTATGTGCCCTCAGGCCCCTACTTCACCACTACCACACATCTACAACACACTGTGCCCTCAGGCCCCTACTCCACCACTACCACATATCTACAACACACTGTGTGCCCTCAGGCCCCTACTACACCACTACCACACATCTACAACACACTGTGTGCCCTGGGCCCCTATGGATCCACCACTACCACACATCTATAACACACTATGTGCCCTCAGGCCCCTACTTCACCACTACCCACATCTACAACACACTGTGCCCTCAGGCCCCTACTCCACCACTACCAAATATCTATACAATTTTCAAAACATTACAACACCACTACCACACATCTACAACACACTGTGTGCCCTCAGGCCCCTACTCCACCACTACCACACATCTACAACACACTGTGTGCCCTCAGGCCCCTACTCCACCACTACCACACATCTACAACACACTGTGTGCCCTCAGGCCCCTACTCCACCACTACCACACATCTATAAATCCATGTGCCCTCAGGCCCCTACTACCACTACCACACATCTACAACACACTGTGTTAGGCCCCTAGTCCACCACTACCACATAGTCGTATGTTAACACACTGTAGTGCGTATGTCATTGTGTGCCCCTAGTGCCACCACTACCACATGTTATGTACATATGTTCTGTGTGTGTGTGTCAGGCGTATGTTATTGTGTGTGTGTCCACCATGTTACCATGTTATCTACATGTTACGTGTGTGTGTGTCAGGCGTATGTTACTGTGTGTGTGTGTAGTGCGTATGTTATGTGTGTGTGTGTACAACGTTTGTTATCGTGTGTGTGTGTAGTGCGTATGTTATGTGTGTGTGTGTAGTGCGTATGTTATGTGTGTGTGTGAGTGCATGTGCGAAGAAGCAGGGTAGCCTAGTGGTTAAAGTGTTGGACTAAAGTGTTGGACCAAAAACTTGCAAGATGGAATCCCTGAACAAGGCAGTTAACCCATTGTTCTTTAACTGACTGACTTGCCTAGTTAAATAAAGGTAAAATGTGCCCGTGTTTTGTGACAGTCCCTGCTGTTCCATATAGTGCACTTCTTTTGGCCAGCGCCCATATCTAGACTGTACCACTTCACACAACTGAACGAACACCTATCAGAATCTATCTAGACCAATCCATTGGAAATCAACCACACAAATGAAATGTGTTTTTTAATTTGGCCATATACTGTATGCCTCATGTCCACATACTTTAAAGGGCCAACTTATATCTCTGTTCCAATCTGTCCACCTGTCTGTAAACCTTTACTTGTGAATCCAGAACCTCTCCAGGGGAACTGTAACAGGAAAGGAACAATATCACAAGCAGGAAGTGACTTGGGATGTTGGGAAAACATTTTAATGGATCAATACGCTTGGAGAGAGCCAATAGAGAGAGACAGAGAGGAGTGAGAAAGGTGAGAGAGAAGAGAGAGAGGAGAGAGAGAGAGAGAGAGAGAGAGAAGGTGACAGAGAGCGAGAGAGAGCGAGAGAGAGGAGAGAGGTGAGAGAGAGAGAGAGCGAGCGAGAGAGAGCGAGCGAGAGAGAGAGAGCGAGAGAGAGCGAGCGAGAGAGAGAGAGAGAGAGAGAGCGAGAGAGAGAGAGAGAGAGAGAGAGAGCGAGAGAGAGAGAGAGGAGAGAGAGAGAGAGAGAGAGAGAGAGTGAGAGAGAGAGAGAAGAGAGGGGAGAGAGAGAGAAGAGAGAAAATACAAACCTTCCAACCCAAAAGGCCTGTGATATGGATGGTATCCTAAATGAAATTATAAAATATACAGACCACAAATTCCAATTGGCTATACTAATACTCTTTATCATCATCCTCAGCTCTGGCATCTTCCCCAATATTTGGACTGATCATCCCAATCCGCAAAAGAGAAGACAAGTTTGACCCCAATAACTACCGTGGGATATGCATCAACAGTGACCTTGGGAAAATCCTCTGCATTATCATTAACAGCAGACTCGTACATTTCCTCAATGAAAACAATGTACTGAGCAAATGTCCAATTGGCATTTCACTGAATTTCCGTACGACAGACCACGTATTCACCCTGCACAGCCTAACTGACAAACAAACAAACCAAAACAAAGGCAAAGTCTTCTCATGCTTTGTTGATTTCAAAAAAAGGTTTTGACTCAAATTGGCATGTGGGTCTGCTATACAAACTGCTATACAAACTGCTATACAAACTGCTATACAAACTGCTATACAAACTGCTATACAAACTGCTATACAAACTGCTATACAAACTGATGGAAAGCGGTGTTGTGGGAAAAACATATAACATTATAAAATCTACTTAAACAAACAGCAAGTGTGCGGTTCAAATTGGCAAAAAAAAAACACACACATTTCTTTCCACAAAGCCGTGGGGCTCTTCAACATATATATCAACGAATTGGCGAGGCCTCTAGAACAGTCTGCAGCACCCGGCCTCACCCTACTAAAATCTGAGGTCAAATGTCTACTGTTTGCTGATGATCTGGTGCTTCTGTCCGCAACCAAGGAGGGCCTACAGCAGCACCTAGATCTTCTGCACAGATTCTGTCAGACCTGGTGTTCCAAGAAAGGTCCATTCGCCAGGACCACAAATACAAATTCCATCTAGACACCGTTGCCCTAGAGCAGACAAAAAAAATATACCCACCTCTGCCTTAACTTCAGTGACAGGTAACTTCCACAGCTGTGAACGATGTGAGAGACAAGAAGGGCCTTCAACGCCATCAAAAGACATACAATTTGACAAACAAATTAGGATCTGGCTAAAAATACTTGAATCAGTTATAGTACCCATTGCCCTTTATAGTTGTGAGGTCTGGGGTCCTGTCACCAACAAAGAATTCACAGAATGGGACAAACACCAAATTGAGACTGCATGCAGAATTATGCTAAAATTATCCTCTGTGTACAACGTAAAACACCAAATAATGCATGCAGAGCAGAATTAGGCCGCTAATTATCAAAATCCAGAAAACACAGTTAAATTCCACAACCACCTAAAAGGAAGCGATTCCCAAACCTTCCATAACAAAGCCATCACCTTCAGAGAGATTAACCTGGAGAAGAGTCCCCTAAGCAAGCTCGTCCCGGGGCTCTGTTCACAAACACAAACACACCCCACAGAGCCCCAGGACAACAGCACAATTAGATCCAACCAAATCATGAGAAAACAAAAATATAATAACTTGAGACGTTGAAAAGATTTAACAAAAATAACAGAGCAAACTAGAATGCTATTTGACCCTAAACAGAGAGTACACAGTGGTATAATACCTGACCACTGTGACTGACCCAAACTTAAGGAAAGCTTTGACTATGGACAGACTCAGTGAGTATAGCCTTTGCTATTTAGAAAGACCACCGAAGGCAGACTTGGCTCTCAAGAGAAGACAGGCTATGTGCCACACTGCCCACAAACTGAGGTGGAAACTGAGATGCACTTCCTAACCTCCTGTCAAATGTATGACCGTATTTTTGGACCTGACGAATATCAATTTCGGATGAATTTGGAGCCCTTCTTGTTCTATACCACCAAGACAAACCCATCTGTCAGAACCCTGTTCTGATTGAACAGACCCACAAAGAATTCGGAAAAAAAAAAAAAATCAAATGTTGATAAACTCCCATATCTGTTGGGTGAAATACCACAGTGTTCCATCACAGCAACAAGATTTGTGACCTGTTGCCACAAGAAAAGAGCAACCAGTGAAGAACAAACACCATTGTAAATACAACCCATATTTACGTTTATTTTCCCTTGTGTACTTTAACTGCGTGCACATCGTTACAACACTGTACATAGACATATTATGACATTTAAAATATCTATATTCCTTTGTAATGTTTACTGTACATTTTTTATTGTTTGTTTCGCTTTTGTTTATTATCTATTTCACTAGCTTTAGCGATGTAAACATGTGTTTCCCACATGTCAATAAAAACCTTTTGAATCGAATTGAGAGAGAGAGAGAGAGAGAGACGGGGTCCTGAGGAGAGACGTCTCATGGGGAAAACTGTTACACATTTCCTCTGTCCCTCAGTCAGACTGTATAGAGGTAGGGAGGGATGGATCTCCTCAGCAGAACAGATAGCCTGCCCAGGCCGTACAAGGCCTACAGAGCCGCGTGTCAGGCTAAGAGATGATGTCATCTTCCTATAATACCCTCTCACTAGCTGCAGCTAGCCTTCCTATAATACCCTTTCACTAGCTGCAGCTAGCCTTCCTATAATACCCTCTCACTAGCTGCAGCTAGCCTTCCTATAATACCCTTTCACTAGCTGCAGCTAGCCTTCCTATAATACCCTTTCACTAGCTGCAGCTAGCCTTCCTATAATACCCTCTCACTAGCTGCAGCTAGCCTTCCTATAATACCCTTTCACTAGCTGCAGCTAGCCTT
>NC_056433.1:6059646-6064646 GCF_018296145.1 Oncorhynchus tshawytscha | reverse complement strand
CTCTTTCCATTGCAATAGCAGTAGCAGTTGCCTAAAAAACGAACTGAGTACATGCTGTAGATTTCAGGCAGCTGCCATTTCAAGAAACGTAATTCCATCCTCAAAGCCCCTCTACATTAAAGACTGAGACCCAGACTCAGACCAGACCTAGACCAGACCAGACCCAGATCCAGATCCAGACCCAGACCCAGACCCAGACCAGATCAGAGCCCCAGACCAGATCCAGCCCCAGACCAGACACAGATCCAGACCAGACCCAGACCAGACCCAGACCCAGACCCAGATCCAGACCAGCCCCAGCCCCAGACCAGCCCCAGCCCCAGACCAGACACAGACCAGATCCAGACCAGATCCAGACCCAAACCAGACCCAGACCAGATCCAGACCCAGACCCAGAATCCAGACCAGACCCAGATCCAGACCCAGACCCAGACCCAGACCCAGGCCAGACCCAGACCAGACCCAGACCAGACCCAGATCCAGATTCAGACCAGACCCAGACCAGACCCAGACCAGACCCAGACCCAGACCAGACCAGACCAGACCCAGACCAGACCTAGACCAGACCAGACCAGACCCAGACCAGACCAGATCAGAGCCCCAGATCCAGCCCCAGACCAGACACAGATCCAGACCAGACCCAGACCAGACCCAGACCCAGATCCAGACCCAGATCCAGACCAGACCCAGCCCCAGACCAGCCCCAGCCCCAGACCAGACACAGACCAGATCCAGACCCAGACCAGATCCAGATCCAGACCCAGACCCAGACCCAGACCAGACCCAGAATAGACCAGACCCATACCCAGAATAGACCAGACCCCAGACAAGACCAGATTCAGGCCCCCAGACCAGAACCAGACCAGACCAGACCAGACCCAGACCCAGACCCAGACCCAAACAGACCCAGAGCAGACCCAGAACCCCAGACCAGATTCAGCCCCAGACCAGATTCAGACCAGATCCAGACCAGACCCAGACCCAGACCCAGGCCAGGCCAGACCCAGACCAGACCCAGACCAGACCCAGACCAGACCCAGACCAGACCCAGATCCAGATTCAGACCAGATCCAGACCAGGCCCAGACCAGATCCAGACCAGACCCAGACCAGACCAGACCAGACCCAGACTAGACCCAGACCAGATACAGACCAGAGCAGACCCAGAACAGACCAGACCCAGATCCAGATTCAGACCAGATCCAGACCAGACCCAGACCAGACCCAGACCCAGACCCAGACCAGATCCAGACCAGACCCAGACCAGACCTAGACCAGACCTAGACTAGACCCAGACCAGATACAGACCAGACCCAGGCCAGACTAGACAAAGACCAGACCAGACCCAGATCCAGTCCAGACCCAGACCAGACCCAGATCCAGACCAAACCTAGATCCAGACCCAGACCCAGACCAGATCCAGACCAGACCAGACCAGACCTAGACCCAGACCAGACAGACCCAGACCAGATACAGACCAGACCCAGGCCAGACTAGACAAAGACCAGACCCAGACCCAGATCCAGTCCAGACCCAGACCAGACCCAGATCCAGACCAAACCTAGATCCAGACCCAGACCCAGACCAGATCCAGACCCAGACCCAGACCAGACCCAGAATAGACCAGACCTGATTCAGACAAGACCAGATTCAGGCCACATCAAGACCAGACCCAGACCAGACCCAGACCAGACCAGACCAGACCAGACCCACCCAGACTAGACCCAGACCAGACCAGTCCCAGACCCAGACCCAGATCCAGATTCAGACCAGATCCAGACCAGACCCAGACCAGATCCAGACCAGAACAAGACCAGACCCAGACCCAGACCCAGGCCCAGACCAGACCAGACCAGACCCAGACACAGACCAGACCCAGACCCAGACTAGACCCAGACCAGACCCAGACCAGACCAGACCAGACCCAAATCCAGATCCAGACCAGACCCAGATCAGACCCAGACCCAGACCAGACCCAGGCTAGACCCAGACCCAGGCCAGACTAGACCCAGACCAGAACCAGACCAGAACCAGACCAGACCCAGACCAGACCCAGGCCAAACCCAGACCAGACCCAGACCAGACCAGACCCAGACCCAGACTAGACCCAGACCCAGATCCAGACCAGACCCAGATCCAGACCCGACCAGACCCAGGCCAGACCAGACCCAGACCCAGATCCAGACCCAGAGCAGACCCAGTTCCAGACCAGACTCAGACATAGACCCAGACCAGACCCAGACCCAGACTAGACCCAGACCCAGACCCAGATCCAGACCAGACCCAGATCTAGACCCAGACTAGACCCAGACCCAGATCCAGACCAGACCCAGATCCAGACCCGACCAGACCCAGGCCAGACCAGACCCAGATCCAGACCCAGAGCAGACCCAGTTCCAGACCAGACTCAGACCTAGACCCAGACCAGACCAGACCCAGACCAGGCCCAGACCAGACCCAGACCCAGACCCAGACCCAGACCCCGACCCAGATCTAGACCAGACCCAGATCTAGACCAGACCAGACCAGACCTATTGTTATTGTTGCCAGTCTAAAGGGCCCGTCTGTAACCTGTCATGTAGCGAAGCCGCTCGGTGCATTATTCAAGTCCATCTCTCTGCAGTTTCATTGGACAATAATTCACTGCATTGTAATCATGCACCCTCCCTAAACATCCAGGAGACCAGACCTATCCGCGGTAACAGAAGGATGAGGCCTGCTGTTTACTTCCTTTTTGTGCATTGAGAGTTCCAGTTGAAGGATGAATATGTACTCTGTGAAAAAACATGACCTTTATATTCAGACAGAAACAGTCAATGACTAAACTCTCCTCAAAGACCAGGAATAATCCCTGTTGATTAAACATTTTTTAAATTACGTTCTGTAACACTAAAGATGCATTTAATGACAAGAGTCAGCCAGGTGCTGTGTGTGTGTGTGTGTGTTTTAAATTACGTTCTGTAACACTAAAGATGCATTTAATGACAAGAGTCAGCCAGGTGCTGTGTGTGTGTGTGTGTGTTTTAAATTACGTTCTGTAACACTAAAGATGCATTTAATGACAAGAGTCAGCCAGGTGCTGTGTGTGTGTGCGTGTCTGTGTGTGTGTGTGTGCGTGCGTACGTGCGTGCGTTGTGTGTGTGTTGTGTGTGTGTGTGTGTGTGTGTGTGTGTGCGTGCGTGCGTTGTGTGTTTTTTGTGTGTGTGTGTTGTGTGAGGGCTGTGGCTCGACGCCAGGATGTTGGTACAACCTTTATGCCGTGACGTTTGGGGTTAGTAAAAAAACGATCTAGAGTTAGTTCCTGAAGAAATGCATGACTGTACGTTTTCTCCCAAAGCCCAGCTCTAGCACGCTTGATTTAGCTCATCAACACCTGTCGACCTTGATCTAGTGTAATACAGATTTCTGAACTGGGTTGTTTCTGACTCATTTGTAGGCACTGAAACTTGATGTCAATTGTCATAACTGTAAGGACAATGTCGTTAGTGCTAAGATGATATTGATTACCGCATTGTTTCGTTTAGGAGTTTGCAAGAAAGGCATTTCACTATACTTGTGCACGTGGCATTAACAACTTGAAACTGTTATAATGATAATGTAGTAATAATGTCGTAACCATAGTAATAATGTTGTAACCGTAGTAATAATGTTGTAACCGTAGTAATAATGTTAAACTGTTGTAATAATGTTGTAACTGTAGTAATAATGTTAAACTGTTGTAATAATGTTGTAACTGTAGTAATAATGTTAAACTGTTGTAATAATGTTGTAACTGTAGTAATAATGTCAAACTGTTGTAATAATGTTGTAACTGTAGTAATAATGTTGTAACCGCAGTAATAATGTTAAACTGTTGTAATAATGTTGTAACCGCAGTAATAATGTTAAACTGTTGTAATAATGTTGTAACCGTAGTAATAATGTTAAACTGTTGTAATAATGTTGTAACCGTAGTAATAATGTTAAACTGTTGTAATAATGTTAAACTGTTGTAATAATGTTGTAACCGTAGTAATAATGTTAAACTGTTGTAATAATGTTAAACTGTTGTAATAATGTTGTAACCGTAATAATAATGTCAAACTGTTGTAATAATGTTGTAACCGTAGTAATAATGTCAAACTGTTGTAATAATGTTGTAACCGTAGTAATAATGTTAAACTGTTGTGATAATGTTGTAACCATAGTAATAATGTTGTAACCGTAGTAATAATGTTGTAACTGTAGTAATAATGCTGTAACCGTAGTAATAATGTCAAACTGTTGTAATAATGTCATAACTGTAGTAATAATGTCGTAACCATAGTAATAATGTTGTAACCGTAGTAATAATGTTGTACCCATAGTAATAATGTTGTAACCATAGTAATAATGCTAAACTGTAGTAATAATGTTGTGACCGTAGTAATAATGTTAAACTGTAGTAATAATGTTGTAACCATAGTAATAATGTTGTAACCGTAGTAATAATGGCACGACTGTAGTAATAATGTCGTAACCATAGTAATAATGTTGTACCCGTAGTGATAATGTTATAACCGTAGTAATAATGTTGTAACCGTAGTAAAAATGGCATAACTGTAGTAATAATGTCATAACCATAGTAATAATGTTGTAACCGTAGTAATAATGTTGTAACCGTAGTAATAATGTTGTAACTGTAGTAATGTTGTAACCATAGTAATAATGTTAAAGTGTAGTAATAATGGTGTAACCGTAGTAATAATGGTAAACTGTAGTAATAATGTTGTAACCGTAGTAATACTGTTGTAACCGTAGTAATAATGTCATAACTGTAGTAATAATGTCGTAACCATAGTAATAATGTTGTAACCGTAGTAATAATGTTAAACCGTTGTAATAATTTTGTAACTGTAGTAATAATGTCATAACTGTAGTAATTATGTTGTAACCATAGTAATAATGTTGTAACCATACTAATAATGTTAAACTGTACTAATAATGTTGTAACTGTAGTAATAATGTTGTAACCGTAGTAAT
>NC_056433.1:6027146-6054646 GCF_018296145.1 Oncorhynchus tshawytscha | reverse complement strand
TTTGAGGTGCAAGAGCATGGTCATAATGTATTACTCCAGCCCAGGTGCAATTTAGATTTTGGCCACAAGATGGCAGCAGTGTACGTTCAAAGTCTTAGACTGATCCAATGAACCGTTGCATTTATGTTCAAACGTTTGTATCAAGACTGCCCAAATGTGCCTAAGTTGTTTATTAATAACTTTTCAAGTTCATAACTGTGCACGCTCCTCAAACAATAGCATGGTATTCTTTCACTGTAATAGCTACTGTAAATTGGACAGTGCAGTTAGATTAACAAGGATTTAAGCTTTCTGCCAATATCAGAAATGTCGATATCCTGGGAAATGATTTTGTTACTTACCGATCCTGTAGAGGTTAATTAATGCCTAAACTTAATTAAACACATTTGCAACATCTTCGAAATGTGATATCTGAGAAACATGGATGAGTGTCTAATTCTGACGTAAGACTGTGAGACCTAGTTGGGCCTACAGCTCATGTTCTATATTAGCAGGTCAGGGTCGGGTACGAGCCTCAGATTTTCACTTTGTCACATATTGTCACACCCTGACCTTAAGAGATCTTTTAATTCTCTATTTGGTTAGGTCAGGGTGTGACTAGAGTGGGCAATCTATGTTGTCTATTTCTTTGTTGGCTGTGTATGGTTCCCAATCAGAGGCAGCTGTCTATCTAGGCAGCGATCATACTTAGGCAGCCTTTTTCCCACCTTAGTTTGTGGGATCTTGTTTTTGTATAGTTGCTTTCCAGCCCTACAGAACTGTGCGTTTTGGTTTGTATTTGTTGTTTTTCGGTGTCATCAATAAAAGAAAGATGTACGCCTACCACGCTGCACCTTGGTCTACTCCTTCCAACGATGAGCGTTACAGAAGATCCCACCACAAACAGACCAAGCAGCGTGGCCAGGAGAAGCAGGGGCACGGGAGAGAAGGGAGTGGAGCACCTCCTGGACGTAGGAGGAGACTCCGGGGTTCGCAACCACGGGGTGGTTGGCGGAGCCAGGGGTTGTACCAGAGCCAACTCCCCATGGGGAGAGTGTGGTCAGGCAGGCACCATGTTTTGTGGTGATACGGGCAGGCACCATGTTTTGCAGTCTCCAGTACGTATCCACAGTCCGGTGTGTGCTGTGCCAGCTCCCCACATTTCAACGACAGATGTGGGATCTTAATTTGAGCCAGTTTGCTACAGCAGGAACAGAATCCTGCAGCAACACGAAATGTGAATTATTATGTCGATTATAATTAATGGATATTTTTGTAAAGGTTGATACATTTTTTTTTTGTACGGGAAAATCAAGTCTGAAATTTCAAAGTGGAAGTTATAAACTTCAGAAGCCATTTAAAAACTCAAATAGACTAAAAGTCTAAAATGCCCTCCATTGCAACAAAGTTCTCCTGCAACATGGTGATCAAATTAAGATCCTATATATATATGCAAATATCTACTAACCCTAAACCTAGCTGTAACCCTAACCTTAGCCCTTATCCTAATTCTAAACTTAACCCTTACCCTCAACCTAAACCTTAACCGTAACCCCATCTGTAACCTTACTAACCAGTTACTTATCAACAGAAGGTTTGTTGATAGTATGACCATCTGTAGAGCATCTACAAATGGAAAATGCGGACTATCCAAATAAAATGGGACCAATGGAACGGAGCAGAAGATTGTATTGTACCTAATATTTGATGATGTCGTTAGCAACGTCTTTTTTGGGGGGTTGAAAGTTGTAAAATTTGCAATGTTCATGATATGACGTCGTTTTACTTACTTGTATGTTGCTCTGGATTAGAGCGTCTGCTGACTAAAAAAAAATAGAAATAAAAATGGCATTTAGCAGACACTTTTATCCAAAGCAACTGGTTTTGTAACCCTGGCAACTGTCAACTGGTTTAGTATATCTGTGACTGTAACCCTGGCAACTGTCATCTGGTTTAGTATATCTGTGACTGTAACCCTGGCAACTGTCAACTGGTTTAGTATATCTGTGACTGTAACCCTGGCAACTGTCAACTGGTTTAGTATATCTGTGACTGTAACCCTGGCAACTGTCAACTGGTTTAGTATATCTGTGACTGTAACCCTGGCAACGGTCAACTGGTTTTGTATATCTGTGACTGTAACCCTGGCAACTGTCAACTGGTTTAGTATATCTGTGACTGTAACCCTGGCAACTGTCAACTGGTTTAGTATATCTGTGACTGTAACCCTGGCAATTGTCAACTGGTTTAGTATATCTGTGACTGTAACCCTGGCAACTGTCAACTGGTTTAGTATATCTGTGACTGTAACCCTGGCAACTGTCAACTGGTTTAGTATATCTGTGACTGTAACCCTGGCAACTGTCAACTGGTTTTAGTATATCTGTGACTGTAACCCTGGCAACTGTCAACTGGTTTAGTATATCTGTGACTGTAACCCTGGCAACTGTCATCTGGTTTAGTATATCTGTGACTGTAACCCTGGCAACTGTCAACTGGTTTAGTATATCTGTGACTGAAACCCTGGCAACTGTCAACTGGTTTAGTATATCTGTGACTGTAACCCTGGCAACTGTCAACTGGTTTAGTATATCTGTGACTGTAACCCTGGCAACTGTCAACCGGTTTAGTATATCTGTGACGGTAACCCTGGCAACTCTCAACTGAGTCACATAGGGACCACGTAGGATCATCCAACAGTTAATGTACTGGGGCCTCAACAGATAGGTACATGAGAGGTGAATCGCTGTGAGTGAGTGACTAAGGGAGTGAGTGGTACTATACCTTGTATGGTCCTTTTGAAGAAGGCTTTGCACGCCTCACAGGAGGCGACCCCATAGTGGTAACCTGATGCGATATCCCCACACACCAGACACAGCCTTTTTGGTATTGCATTCAACATATACTCGCACTTGATTGGAGAATCATCCGCCACGCCCTCTCCGCAGTCGTCATACCTCCGGAGACAGGCTCCGCCCCCTCCCAGCATGCCCGGGTTGAACATGGGCGGGGAGTCGAGGACGTGCGAGCTTCCGTTGAGGTTGTTTACGTTGATGTAACTGCCGCTGACGTCGCTATTGGCCGAGGGGCTGTGGTGGCTGATGGTGTCAACCAATGAGGAGGAGGGGGAGGAGGGCTCAGTCTTGATATAGGAGCCGCAGCTGGAGGTCAGGTGACACTCCTGGAGGTCAGAGGGCATCCTGCTCAGCAACCTATAGGAACACAGGAAATAGAGGAGAAGATAACTGTATATAATCTTTATCTTTATTTGAATGTTTTGCAATGATTCTGTACCACCCAGTTCTACCAGTATTGTGCAAAAGGACTGTCTAAGAAAGAGACAGATAGTGAGACATACAGTGACATGAGACTGTCTGGGATCCTTTGAACTGTCCTTTCTGAGTGTGCACCTTTACTAGTCTCATTTCCCCTGACCTCCGGGGACCGTCTCCTGACCTCCAGCTGACCTTTTTGTCCTTATATCTTTCTAAATAAGAGGGATTTATTTTGTGCGTAAACAGAATGAGAAAATAGCCTTAACTTCTCATTTCTGTGATGTTAACTCAATGGAAATAGAATAAAGTGAATGAAACTCAAAACAAGCTGTTAAATGGAGAGTTGTTGTTGCTCTCAGCATGCGCAGAATCACGGCTATTATAACCCGATCTCAATCAATAGTCCTGGTTGGATAAAACACGGTGCCGAGTTACCACAAGGAGATGAGGGAACGAGCAGAGGGTGTGTGTGTGTCTGTGTGTCTGTGTGTCTGTGTCTGTGTGTCTGTGTCTGTGTCTGTGTGTCTGTGTGTCTGTGTCTGTGTGTCTGTGTCTGTGTGTCTGTGTGTCTGTGTGTCTGTGTGTCTATGTGTCTGTGTGTCTGTGTCTGTGTGTCTGTGTGTCTGTGTGTCTCTGTGTCTGTGTCTGTGTCTGTGTGTCTATGTGGCTGTGTGTCTATGTGTCTGTGTGGCTGTGTGTCTGTGTGTCTATGTGGCTGTGTGTCTATGTGTCTGTGTGTGCATTGAGTTTGAGTTTGAATTTATTTTATTTTTTACTGGGACAGTACACATTAATCAACGTTTCAGTAAAAGTGCAGGTTTTAGCCAGCCGGCTAATTTTCAACCGCAGTCCCTGGGCAGGTTATTAAAAACAATTACAATATAGACAATAGCAACATAGGACAAGCAAGACGTAGCATGCAGACAGAGCAACATAGAACAAAAAGCAGCAAGACAAAATTCATAAAAGCAACAAAGTGTTTCCACACTACAAGCTACAGACAACAGACAACATGGAAAGCGGCAACACACAGCTAGGGACTATGTTCACCAATCTGATTGACCTTTAGCCATGTCTTCAAGCATTTTGTGAAAGTGTGATAGGTGGTGCAGTTATGTGTGTCTGATGGCATTGGAATATCCCAACCCCAGCCAGACTGATGAAAGTAGAGGATTGTCAACTAAATGAAAGTTCTCATTAAGCCTTTGCGAAATAGACGGATTATAAAATTAGCTGTATTTCTGTTACATCAACCCAGAGTCTATACAAAACTATAAAAATAACTATGTATAGCAAATATATAAATATATAGATATATACGGCAAATATATATACGGCAAATATATATATATATATAGACGGCAAATATATATACGGCAAATATATAGATATATATGGCAAATATATAAATATATAAATATATACGGCAAATATATGAATATATACGGCAAATATATAAATATATATGGCAAATATATGAATATGTACAGCAAATATATAAATATATAAATATATATGGCAAATATATAGATATATACGGCAAATATATGAATATATACAGCAAATATATAAATATATACGGCAAATATATGAATATATACAGCAAATATATGAATATATACGGCAAATATATAAATATATTTACGTCAAATATATGAATATATACGGCAAATATATGAATATATATATGGCAAATATATGAATATATATGGCAAAGATATGAATATATAAATATATATGGCAAATATATAGATATATAAATATATATGGCAAATATATGAATATGTACAGCAAATATATAAAGATATAAATATATATGGCAAATATATAAATATATACAGAAAATATATAAATATATAAATATATACGGCAAATATATGAATATGTACAGCAAATATATAAAGATATAAATATATATGGCAAATATATAAATATATACAGCAAATATATAAATATATAAATATATACGGCAAATATATGAATATGTACAGCAAATATATAAATATATACGGCAAATATATGAATATGTACAGCAAATATATAAATATATATGGCAAATATATGAATATATATGGCAAAGATATGAATATATAAATATATACGGCAAATATATGAATATATACAGCAAATATATAGATATATAAATATATATGGCAAATATATGAATATGTACAGCAAATATATAAAGATATAAATATATATGGCAAATGTATAAATATATACAGCAAATATATAAATATATAAATATATATGGCAAATATATGAATATGTACAGCAAATATATAAATATGTACATATGCAGTTTTTAGAATCAGGCAGGGACAATCATAGCCCTCTGTCCTAACTGCTGGAATGAGATAGACGCTACGCTACGCTACACACACAGACACACACACACACACACAGACACACACACACACCCAGCCATGTATCGACCCTCTCCCTTCCTTCCTTCCGGCTTTCAGACCTAAACCCTACTCTCATTTTCCCAGACATTTCTTATGCATTTTTAATCAGTCAGACCAGACGGTTAACATAATTAGTCAGACCAGACGGTTAATATCATTTAGATGGGGATGGAGATATGGGATATGTTCTGTTGGGCTGCATTCAACAGAGGACGGGTGCCAAATGGCCCCCTATTCCCTATAGTGGACTACTTAATTATTACTTTAATGTAACCTTTGTTTAACTAGGCAAGTCAGTTTAAGAACAAATTGTGGTTTATAATGACGGCCTACTCCGGCCAAACCCGGGTGACACTGGGCCAATTGTACGCCGCCCTACGGGACTCCCAATCACGGCCGGTTGTGATACAGCCTGGAATCGAACCAGGGTGTCTGTAGAGACGCCTCCAGCACTGAGATGCAGTGCCTTAGACCGCTGCGCCACTCGGGAGCCCACAGACAGGACCCATGGCTTTATACCAGGATCCATGGGTTGATACCAGGACCCATGGCTTTATACCAGGATCCATGGGTTGATACCAGGATCCATGGGTTGATACCAGGATCCATGGGTTGATACCAGGATCCATGGGTTTACACCAGGATCCATGGGTTTATACCAGGATCCATGAGTTGATACCAGGATCCATGGGTTTACACCAGGATCCATGGGTTTATACCAGGATCCATGGGTTGATACCAGGATCCATGGGTTGATACCAGGATCCATGGGTTTATACCAGGATCCATGGGTTTATACCAGGATCCATGGGTTTATACCAGGATCCATGGGTTTATACCAGGACTCATGGGTTTAATGTAGTGCACTACGAAGGGAATAGTGGGCCATTTGGGACTCATTAGCGGGCTGTGTCTAATAAAAGATGAAACAGACTGGAGTTTTAATCTGGACTGTAATCTAGATTTCACTTGTAAAGTATAGCCTATTCTATTTTCTGCTGGAGGGAGTTGAGAAGTGTAAAGAAATCAAATGCTTATTATATCATTCAGCATTCACAGACAGAAAGATGGAGGAATTATCATTAGGAATATAATTGAGAATCTGTGGGTATATCATTGGGAATATAATTGAGAATCTGTGGGTATATCATTAGGAATATAATTGAGAATCTGTGGGTATGTCATTGGGAATATAATTGAGAATCGGTGGGTATATCATTAGGAATATAATTGAGAATCAGTGGGTATATCAGTTGGAATATAATTGAGAATCTGTGGGTATATCAGTGGGAATATAATTGAGAATCAGTGGGTATATCAAATCAAATTTTATTTGTCACATACACATGGTTAGCAGATGTTAATGTGAGTGTAGCGAAATGCTTGTGCTTCTAGTTCCGACAATGCAGTAATAACCAACGAGTAATCTAACCTAACAATTTCACAACTACTACCTTATACACACAAGTGTAAAGGGATAAACAATATGTACGTAAAGATATATGAATGAGTGATGGTACAGAACGGCATAGGCAAGATGCAGTAGATGGTATCGAGTACAGTATATACATATGAGATGAGTAATGTAGGGTGTGTAAACATTATATTAAGTGACATTGTTTAATGTGGCTAGTGATAAAGTTTTACATCAATTTCCATTATTAAAGTGGCTGGAGTTGAGTAAGTGTGTTGGCAGCAGCCACTCAATGTTAGTGGTGGCTGTTTAACAGTCTGATGGCCTTGAGATAGAAGCTGTTTTTCAGTCTCTCGGTCCCTGCTTTGATGCACCTGTACTGACCTCGCCTTCTGGATGATAGCGGGGTGAACAGGCAGTGGCTCGGGTGGTTGTTGTCCTTGATGATCTTTATGGACTTCCTGTGACATAGGGTGGTGTAGATGTCCTAGTTGGCCCCCGGTGATGCGTTGTGCAGACCTCACTACCCTCTGGAGAGCCTTACGGTTGTGGGCGCAGCAGTTGCCGTACCAGGCGGTGATACAGCCCGACAGGATGCTCTCGATTGTGCATCTGTAAAAGTTTGTGAGTGCTTTTGGTGACAAGCCAAATTTCTTCAGCCTCCTGAGGTTGAAGAGGCGCTGCGCCTTCTTCACAACGCTGTCTGTGTGGGTGGACCAATTTCAGTTTGTCCGTGATGTGTACGCCAAGGAACTTAAAACTTACTACCCTCTCCACTACTGTCCAGTCGATGTGGATAGGGGGGTGTTCCCTCTGTTCTTTCCTAAAGTCCACGATCATCTCCTTTGTTTTGTTGACGTTGAGTGTGAGGTTAATTTCCACACTCCGAGGGCCCTCACCTCCTCCCTGTAGGCCGTCTCGTAGTTGTTGGTAATCAAGCCTACCACTGTCGTGTCGTCCGCAAACTTGATGATTGAGTTGGAGGCATGCATGGCCACGTAGTCGTGGGTGAACAGGGAGTACAGGAGAGGGCTCAGAACGCACCCTTGTGGAACCCCAGTGTTGAGGATCAGCGGGGTGGAGATGTTGTTACCTACTCTCACCACCTGGGGGCGGACCGTCAGGAAGTCCAGTACCCAGTTGCACAGGGCGGGGTCGAGACCCAGGGTCTCAAGCTTGATGATGAGTTTGGAGGGTACTATGGTGTTAAATGCTGAGCTGTAGTTGATGAACAGCATTCTCACATAGGTATTCCTCTTGTCCAGATGGGTTAGGGCAGTGTGCTGTGTGGTTGCGATTGCGTCGTCTGTGGACCTATTTGGGCGGTAAGCAAATTGGAGTGGGTCTAGGGTGTCAGGTAGGGTGGAGGTGATATGGTCCTTGACTAGTCTCTCAAAGCACTTCATGATGACGGAAGTGAGTGCTACGGGGCGATAGTCGTTTAGCTCAGTTACCTTAGCTTTCTTGGGAACAGGAACAATGGTGGCCCTCTTGAAGCATGAGGGGACAGCAGACTGGGATAAGGTTTGAATATGTCCGTAAACACACCAGCCAGCTGGTCTGCGCATGCTCTGAGGACGCTGCTGGGAATGCCATCTGGGCCTGCAGCCTTGCGAGGGTTAACACATTTAAATGCTTTACTCACGTCGGCTGCAGTGAAGGAGAGTCCGCAGGTTTTGGTAGTGGGCCGTGTCAGTGGCACTGTATTGTCCTCAAAGCGAGCAAATAAGTTATTTAGTCTGCCTGGGAGAAAGACATCCTGGTCCGCAACGGGGCTGGTTTTCTTTTTGCAATCCGAGATTGACTGTAGACCCTGCCACATACCTCTTGTTTCTGAGACGTTGAATTGCGACTCTACTTTGTCTCTATACTAATGCTTAGCTTGTTTGATTGCCTTGCGGAGGGAATAGCTACACTGTTTGTATTCGGTCATGTTTCCGGTCACCTTTCCCTGGTTAAAAGCAGTGGATCGAGCTTTCAGTTTCGCGCGAATGCTGCCATCAATCCACAGTTTCTGGTTTGGGAATGTTTTAATAGTTGCTATGGGTATGACATCGCCAATGCACTTTCTAATGAACTCCCTCACCGAATACGGATGCACTTTCTAATGAACTCGCTCACCGAATCAGCGTATTCGTCAATGTTGTTGTTGGACGAAACATATCGAAACATATCCCAATCCACGTGATCGAAGCAGTCTTGAAGCGTGGAATCAGATTGGTCGGACCAGCGTTGAACAGACCTGAGCGCCGGAGCTTCCTGTTTTAGTTTCTGTCTGTAGGCTGGAAGCAACAAAATGGAGTCGTGGTCAGCTTTTCCGAAAGGAGGGTGGGGTGAGGGCCTTATATGTGTTGCGGAAGTTAGAATAACATTTATCCAGGGTTTTGCCAGCCCTGGTTGCACAATCGATATGCTGATAGATTTTTAGGGAGTCTTGTTTTCAGATTAGCCTTGTCAAAATCCCCAGCTACAGTGAATGCAGCCTCAGGATATGTGGTTTCCAGTTTGCATAGAGTCAAATAAAGTTTGTTCAGGGCCATCGATGTGTCTGCTTGGGGGGAAATATATACGGCTGTGATTAAAATCGAAGAGAATTCTCTTGGTAGATAATGCAGTCGACATTTGATTGTGAGGAATTCTAAGTCAGGTGAACAGAAGGACTTGAGTTCCTGTATGTTGTTATGATCACACCACGTCCCCCCCCGCCCCTCTTCTTACCAGAAAGATGCTTGTTTCTGTCGGCGCGATACGTGAAGAAACCAGCTGGCTGCACCGACTCCGTTAGCGTCTCTCGAGTGAGCCATGTTTCCGTGAAGCAAAGAACGTTACAGTCCCTGATGTCCCTCTGGAATGCTACCCTTGCTCGGATTTCATCAACGTTGTTGTCAAGAGACTGGACATTGGCTAGTAGTATGCTAGGGTGTGGTGTGCGATGTACCCGTCTCCGGAGCCTGACCAGAAGACCGCTTCATCTGCCCCTTTTACTGCGTCCTTGTTTTGGTTCGCCGGCTGGGATCCGATCCATTGTCCTGGGTGGTGGGCAAAACAGAGGATCCGTTTTGGGAAAGTCATATTCCTGGTCGTAATGATGGTGAGTTGACGTTGCTCTTATATTCAGTAGTTCCTCCCTGTATGTAATGAAACCTAAGATTACCTGGGGTACCAATGTAAGAAATAACACGGGAAAAAAACAAAATACTGCATAGTTTCCTATGAACGCGAAGTGAGGCGGCCATCTCTGTCGGGAAGTCAGCGCCGGAAACCACCATCTCCTCGAAGCTTTTTGTACTTTTCTGCTGTTTTGATGCCCTATATACTTTATCCTTGTGGGCTAATAGAGGTGATCTATTTGTGTTACTAAGCCAGTGAGACACAAAGGGTTAATAGCCCGCCTATTTGGTTCCACTACACTATGGATTTATCCAAAGAGAGGACATTTGATTGTTAAGGGTTAAGCTGCCATGGCAGAACAAGGCATAAATCACAACGCTAAACACACACATACACACACACACACACACACACACACACACACACACACACACACACACACACACACACACACACACACACACACACACACACACACACACACACATACACAAACACTCATTGTACAGGAGAGCCAAGGAGCCATGCATGAAATGAGTTCATTAATCTCTGTTTGACAGTCTGTCCTGTCCTTGTTCTATCATCGACATAAACAGAACCCTCCCATTCTCTTCCCTTCACATCTGACACGTAGATTGTGTGTGTGTGTGAGTGCTTGTGTGTGTGTGTGTGTGTGTGTGTGTGTGTGTGTGTGTGTGTGTGTGTGTGTGTGTGTGTGTGTGTGTGTGTGAGTGTGAGTGGACTGTATTACTAGTGTAAGTTGGCTTATCTTTTCCTCTCACTTTGTTCAGGTGTATAAATGAATCAGCTTTGCATTTTGTTCAGGTGTGTAAATGACTCAGCTTTGCATTTTATTCAGGTGTATAAATGACTCAGCTTTGCATTTTGTTCAGGTGTGTAAATGACTCAGCTTTGCATTTTATTCAGGTGTGTAAATGACTCAGCTTTGCATTTTATTCAGGTGTGTAAATGACTCAGCTTTGCATTTTATTCAGGTGTGTAAATGACTCAGCTTTGCATTTTGTTCAGGTGTGTAAATGACTCAGCTTTGCATTTTATTCAGGTGTGTAAATGACTCAGCTTTGTATTTTGTTCAACAAACTCCACTTAAGTTCCATTTGAACAAATTTTCATTCAATGTTGGCTTGCGGTTTCAAGCAGCTTGTTGTATTCAGTCCTTGAAATCATGGACATTAATATGGAGTAGGTCCCCCCTTTGCTGCTATAACAGCCTCCACTCTTCTGGGAAGGTTTTCCGCTAGATGTTGGAACATTGCTGAGGGGACTTGCTTCCATTCAGCCACAAGAGCGTTAGTGATGTCGGGCACTGATGTTGGGCGATTAGGCCTGGCTTGCAGTCCGCGTTACAATTCATCCCAAAGGTGTTCGATGGGGTTGAGGTCATGGCTCTGTGCAGGCCAGTCAAGTTCTTCCACAAAAATTTCGACAAACCATTTCTATATGGACCTCGCTTTGTGCATGGAGGCATTGTCATGCCGAAACAGGAAAGGGCCTTCCTCAAACAGAATCGTCTAGAATGCCATTGTAGCGTTATGATTTTTCACTTCACTGGAATTAAAGGGCCTAGGGCGAACCTTGAAAAACAGCCCCAGACCATCATTCCTCCTCCACCGAACTGTACAGTTGGCACTATGGATTCAGGCCGGTAGCGTTCTCCTGGCATTCGCCAATCCCAGATTCATCCGTCGTCAGACTGCCAGATGGTAAAGCGTGATTCATCACTCCAGAGAACGTGTTTCCCCTGCTTCAGAGTCCAATGGCAACGAGCTTTACACCACTCTAGCCAACGCTTGGCTTTTGCGCATGGTGGTCTTAGGCTTGTGTGTGGCTGCTCAGCTATGGAAACCCATTTCATGAAGCTCCTGCTGAACAGTTCTTCTGCTGAAGTTGTTTCCAGAGGCAGTTTGGAATTCGGTAGTGAGTGTTGCAACCGAGGACAGACAATTTTTATGCACGTTGCACTTCAGCACTTGGTGGTCCCGCTCTGTGAGCTGGTGTGGCCTACCAATTTGCGGCTGAGCCGTTGTCGTTGCTAGACTTTTCCACTTCACAATAACAGCACTTACATTTGACCGGGGGCAGCTCTAGCAGGACAGAAATTTACGAACTTACTTCTTGGAAAGGTGGTATCAGAAGACAGTGCCACATTGAAAGTCACTGAGCTCTTCAGTGAGGGCCATTGTACTGCCAATGTTTGTCTATGGAGATTGCATGGCTGTGTGCTCGATGTTATACACCTGTCATCAACAGGTGTGGCTGAAATAGTCGAATCCACTAATTTAAAGGGGTGCCTTTAAACCACACAGTGATACTCATTTTCTATTGCTCTTCACTAAAGCCATTCATTGCAGTCGTGGAAAAAGTACCCAATTTTCATACTTGAGTGAAAGTAAAGATACCTTAAAAAGTAAAAGTCACAAAATACTTCAGCAAAAGTCTAAAAGTATTTGGTTTAAAATGTACTTAAGTATCAAAAAGTAAAAGTATGAATCTTAAAAAATGTGACATTTTTGAGGTACGATCGCGAATATCCTACAAACAGGACATCAAAAAACGATAAAATCTTAAGTTTGTGCATATTTGTAAACAATAGCTGGTGCACAAAATCTAAGGAAGTCTCTAGATTTTGCTCACTTGAGGTAGAGTATATTGTGATAAATTGCAGGCCACACTACTTGCCTAGAGTGTTCTCAGCTATACTTTTTGTGGCTGTTTATTTACCACCACAGACAGCTGCTGGCACTAAGACCGCACTCAATCAGCTGTATAAGGAAATAAGCAAACAGGAAACCACTCACCCAGAGGCGGCGCTCCTAGTGGCCGGAGACTTTAATGCAGTGAAACTTAAATCAGTTCTACCAAATCTCTATCAACATGTTAAACGTGGAACCAGAGAGAAAAAAAAATCTAGATCACCTGTACTCCACACACAGAGACGCGTACAAAACTCTCCCTCGCCCTCCATTTGGTAAATCCGACCACAATTCTATCCTCCTGATAGAACAAAATTAAAGCAGGAAGCACCAAATCAAATCAAATGTATTTATAAAGCCCTTCGTACATCAGCTGATATCTCAAAGTGCTGTACAGAAACCCAGCCTAAAACCCCAAACAGCAAGCAATGCAGGTGTAGAAGCACCAGTGACTCGGTCTATAAAAAAGTTGTCAGATGAAGCAGATGCTAAACTACAGGACTGTTTTGCTAGCACAGACTGGAACATGCCCCGGGATTCTACCGATGGCATTAAGGAGTACATCACATCAGTCACTGGCTTTATCAATAAGTGCATCGAGGACGTCATCCACACAGTGACTGTAAGTACATACCCCAACCAGAAACCATGGATTACAGGCAACATTCGCACTGAGCTAAAGGGTAGAGCTGCCACTTACAAGGTGCGGGACGCTAACCCGGAAGCTTATAAGAAATCCTGCTATGCCCTCTGACAAACCATCAAACAGGCAACGCGTCAATACAGGGCAAAGATTGAATCGTACTACACCGGCTCCGACGCTCGTCTTATGTTGCAGGGCTTGTAAACTATTACAGACTACAAAGGGAAGCACAGCCGCGAGTTGGTCAGTGACACAAGCCTACCAGACGAGCTAAATCACTTCTATGTTTCGCTTCGAGGCCAACACTGAGGCATGCATGAGTGCATCAGCTGTTCCGGACGACTGTGTGATCACGCTCTTCGTAGCCGATGTGAGTAAGACCTTTAAACAGGTCAACATTTACAAGGCTGCGGGGCCGGACGGACTACCAGGACATGTGCTCCGGGCATGTGCTGACCAACTGGCAGGTGTCTTCACTGACATTTTCAACATTTGCCTGATTGAGTCTGTAATACCAACATGTTTCAAGCAGGCCACCATAGTCCCTATGCCCAAGAACACAAAGGCAACCTGCCTAAATGACTACAGACCCCTAGCACTCACGTCCGTAGCCATGAAGTGCTTTGAAAGGCTGGTAATGTTTGGATCAACCTAAGAAAACAACTGTTTACAAGAAAATAACTAAATGTTTTGAAACCAAACATACGATTCAGTACCAACTATTACAAAGTTGTGACCTATTTCTTTTAACATTCAACATCCCCCTTTTTGTTAAACCTAATAAATAACACAGATACAAACTAATATGTATACAACCCATTTTTTCATGTTGTTCCAAGTTGATTTCTCACTTTGGAATTACCTATCCACATTTCTTGAATTGGCTAACAAGCAATTAAATCAATGTCCTGTTAATTAAGATATTAACTTAGTTTCATCACATGAAATCATGACTCCAAACACCTTCTTTACCTAAGACTTTCACATTAACTGGTTACAATCTCATATATATATATATTTTTTAACCTTAATATAACTAGGCAATTCAGTTAATTAAGAACAAATTCTTATTTACAATGACGGCCTACACCAACCAAACCCGGACAACACTGGGGAAATTGCACGCCACCCTATGGGACTCCCAATCACGGCTAGCCTGGAATCAAACCAGGGTGTCTGTGACACCTCAAGCACGGAGATGCAGTGACTTAGACCACTGCGCCACTCATAGGCCCATTGGGAAATATTCCCAGGCTCTTTTGTCTATTTATACAGATATCATTTAAAATTCAGTGCTTGTCGTGAACATGCTGTATAATCATAAAATAATACAGAACACATTACCTGGAATGACATTCACTTTCATGGGTGAACAAACTGAAAACCAGGCATCCAATAGGCCACACTACCAAATCTTCTGTTAGGCTGTAGCTAGTACGTTGCGCCCACTGCAATGTGAATGTGGTATTTAGAAACTTCCGTTCATTTCAAAACATCACATTGATCAGACAAATTCATTATTTGATTTCAAACAAATTGAATAGAATAGGTTGAACAAACCAAAGTGTAATTTTGGATCATAACAATCAGAAAAAGTATTTCAGATTAACTTTTTTTTTACAGTGTGTACTGTACCCATCCACACCACATACCAGCTAGCAGCTACTGTCATTAATAAACATGTCACTCTGCGATTGTCAGAACAGGGTGGCTCAAAACCAACACTTTTCCCACCACCTGCTCTCTCCATCCATCAGTAGAAATCTAAAGTTCTAATTCCTAATTCTCTGGCCAGGGCACTGGTTGTTATTGCTGTTACTTACACCAGACCAGACCCAGGCCCGATGATTCACCCATTTCTACAGCATCTATCCAGGCCCAGTGACCCAGCCATCTATCCAGGCCCAGTGACCCAGCCATCTATCCAGACCAACAGCTGAACTGTAAGTAAGCCATAATACCATTCTAAATATCTTGTTCCGGTTAGACCAACACCAGTAATCAAACATTTAACCAGATGCCACAGGTCAGCTGAGAGGAAGCAAACTCTTAACCAATCAGAAACAGAGAGCCCAAGCTCTTGACCAATCAGATGCTGATTAGAACAACAGAGCCCAAGCTCTACTTTAGCCAGGGACACTATAACACTGATACCGATGCCGTTTTATTCACAACAACATTACAGTTGTAAAGTACTCAAGTCAACCGTTTCCCTGAACCGTCTTTAGAAAATCACTGCATAACACACAATATACACAATATATAATATAGGCTGGCCTACTATGCAAAATATCACTAAAATCTCCTTATTAAATTTAAAAGAGCTGGGGATAAAACGTACAGCTAATGGATTTAATACCATGGAGCTATTGATTGTGGTATTGGAATTTCCTTGTCATATTACTTTTGTTTCCAGAACTAACCCAGAACTAACCCAGAACTAACAAAACACTAACAAAACTGAGACGGATCCATTTCAAATATACTGTAAGAACAATAAAAACCCAATACTGTGCTGCAAGAATCAGACTGTCACATCATTCAAATGATATCAATTAACTGTTCGAATTGCAGAATTTTTTCCCAGAAATGTATTTGCTGGACCTGTTATTTTGTCATGGAATGAGAGGTCAGATAAAATAAAGCTTTTATCATTAAACAGTCTTAATTTACTCTTATATGAATAAACATCTGTCAATTGTTCTCTTCATCTTAATGTCACTGGTTGTTCTAAACTACATTTCTACTTCTATCCCGTCAAGAAAATATCACGTGTAACCAAGGGAAGTCTAGCAGTCTGAGCTGGCACACGTTTCTACAGGGTCGGTATAGGTCTGATTACAGCTTACTGTCTCTCTCCACTGTCATGCTCTCTGTTTTTCTCCACTGTCATCCTCTCTGTCTCTCTCCACTGTCGTCCTCTCTGTCTCTCCACTGTCACCCTCTCTGTCTTTCTCCACTGTCATCCTCTCTGTCTCTCTCCACTGTCATCCTCTCTGTCTCTCTCCACTGTCATCCTCTCTATCTTTCTCCACTGTCATCCTCTCTCTTTCTCCACTGTCATCCTCTCTATCTTTCTCCACTGTCATCCTCTCTATCTTTCTCCACTGTCATCCTCTCTGTCTCTCTCCACTGTCATCCTCTCTGTCTTTCTCCACTGTCATCCTCTCTCTCTTTCTCCACTGTCATCCTCTCTCTCTTTCTCCACTGTCATCCTCTCTGTCTTTCTCCACTGTCATCCTCTCCGTCTTTCTCCACTGTCGTCCTCTCTGTCTTTCTCCACTGTCATCCTCTCTATCTTTCTCCACTGTCATCCTCTCTGTCTTTCTCCACTGTAATCCTCTCTATCTTTCTCTACTGTCATCCTCTCTGTCATCCTCTATCTGTCGTCCTCTCTATCTTTCTCCACTGTCATCCTCTCCGTCTTTCTCCACTGTCGTCCTCTCTGTCTTTCTCCACTGTCATCCTCTCTATCTTTCTCCACTGTCATCCTCTCTGTCTTTCTCCACTGTAATCCTCTCTATCTTTCTCTACTGTCATCCTCTCTGTCATCCTCTATCTGTCGTCCTCTCTATCTTTCTCCACTGTCATCCTCTCTGTCTTTCTCCACTGTCGTCCTCTCTGTCTTTCTCCACTGTCATCCTCTCTGTCTTTCTCCACTGTCATCCTCTCTGTCTCTCTCCACTGTCATCCTCTCTGTCTTTCTCCACTGTCATCCTCTCTGTCTTTCTCCACTGTCATCCTCTCTGTCTTTCTCCACTGTCATCCTCTCTGTCTTTCTCCACTGTCATCCTCTCTATCTTTCTCCACTGTCATCCTCTCTGTCTTTCTCCACTGTCATCCTCTCTGTCTTTCTCCACTGTCATCCTCTCTATCTTTCTCCACTGTCATCCTCTCTGTCTTTCTCCACTGTCATCCTCTCTATCTTTCTCTACTGTCATCCTCTCTGTCATCCTCTATCTGTCGTCCTCTCTGTCTTTCTCCACTGTCATCCTCTCTGTCTTTCTCCACTGTCATCCTCGCTCTTTCTCCACTGTCATCCTCTCTATCTTTCCTCACTGTCATCCTCTCTGTCTCTCTCCACTGCCATCCTCTCTCTTTCTCCACTGTCATCCTCTCTATCTTTCCTCACTGTCATCCTCTATCTGTCATCCTCTCTATGAATTGGTTCAATATAGTCAGAAAAGACCTTAACAATATATTTAGAAAGCCGTCAGGTGTTTTCATCATACGGTCATGAGGCTGTTTGATTTGCTTTCGCTAAAATGATATAAAATTACATTTACCTAAGTATTCAGACCTTTTACTCAGTACTTTGTTGAAGTATCTTTGGCAGCAATTACAGCCTAGAGTCTTCTTGGGTTTATGCTACAAGCTTGGTACACCTGTATTTGGGGAGTTTCAACCATTTTTCTTAGTAGGTCCTCTCAAGCTCTGTCAAGTTGGATGGGGAGCGTTGCTGCACAGCTGTTTTCAGGTCTCTCCAGAGATGTTCGATTGGGTTCAAGTCCAGGCTCTGGCTGGGCCACTCAAGGACATTCAGAGATTTGGGCCAAAGTCAAGTCACTGTCATGTTGGAAGGTGAACTGTCGCCCCGGTCTGAGTACCTGAGCACTCTGGAGCAGGTTTTCATCAAGGATCTGTCTGTACTTTGCTCTGTTCATCTTTGCCTCAATCCTGACTAGTCTCCTAGTCCCTGCCACTGAATAAAATTGCCACAGCTTGATGCTGCTACCACCATGCTTCACTGTAGGGATGGTGCCACGTTTCCTCCAGATGTGACGCTTGGCATTCAGGCCAATGAGTTCAATCTTGGTTTCATCAGACCAGAGAATCTTGTTTCTCATGGTCTGAGAGTCTTTAGGTGCCTTTTGGAAAAACTCCAATCGGGCTGTCATGTACCTTTTACTGAGGAGTGGCTTCCGTCTGGCCACTCTACCATAAAGGTCTGATTGGTGGAGTGCTGCAGAGATGGTTGTTCTTCTGGAAGTTTTTCCCATATCCACAGAGGAACTCTGGAGCTCTGTCAGGGACCATCGGGTTCTTTGTCACCTCCCTGACCAAGGCCCTTCTCCCCCGATTGCTCAGTCTGGCCGGGCGGCCAGCTCTAGGAAGAATATTGGTGATTCCAAACTTCTTCCTTTTAAGAATGATGGAGGCCATTGTGTTCTTGGTGACCTTCAATCCTGCAGACATTTTTTGGAACCCTTCCCAATCCTGTCTCGGAGCTATAAGGACAATTCTTTCGGCCTCGTGGCTTGGTTTTAGCTCTGACATGAACTGTCAACTGTGGGACCTTATATAGACAGGTGTGTGCCTTTCCAAATCATGTCCAACCAATTGAATTTTCCACAGGTGGATTCCAATCAAGTTGTAGAAACATCTCAAGGATATCAAGAGATACTCAATGCCTGATTTGTTATTGTTACCCATCTACCAGTCAATTGCCCACTTTATGAGGCTTTCAAAGGGCTCCCTGGTCTTTAGAGTTTAATCTAGTCACAGACAGACGGACGGGCGGACGACGGATGGACGGACGGACAGACAGACAGACAGACAGACAGACAGACAGACAGACAGACAGACAGACAGACAGACAGACAGACAGACAGACAGACAGACAGACAGACAGACAGACAGACAGACAGACAGACAGACGGACAAGAATGCATCTAGCTGTGGTCACAGACAGAGACAGACAGACATACTAACACATGGACACACACACACACACACTCCTTGTGTGTGTGTGAGTGTGTGCATAGATGTGAGTGCACTCTCACACACACACAGGTGGGACTGGAGACTCACACACTGACCTGATAACTAATTTTAGCGAAAGTGAATCCAACAGCCTCAAGACAGAGATATTGCATGTAGATTATGGAGGGAAGAAAATAATGTAATACATTTTAGAATAAGGCTGTAACATAACAAAATGTGGAAGAGTCAAGGGGTCTGAATACTATCCCAATGCACTGTAGTAATGTGGTGCCTGCAGTTATATACAGTAGTAATGTGGTGCCTACAGTTATATACAGTAGTAATGTGGTGCCTTCAGTTATATAGTAATGTGGTGCCTGCAGTTATATAGTAATGTGGTGCCTGCAGTTATATAGTAATGTGGTCAGTTACAGTAGTAATGTGGTGCCTGCAGTTATATATTAATGTGGTGCCTGCAGTTATATAGTAATGTGGTGCCTACAGTTATATACAGTAGTAATGTGGTGCCTTCAGTTATATACAGTAGTAATGTGGTGCCTACAGTTATATACAGTAGTAATGTGGTGCCTACAGTTATATACAGTAGTAATGTGATGCCTGCAGTTATATAGTAATGTGGTGCCTGCAGTTATATATTAATGTGGTGCCTACAGTTATATAGTAATGTGGTGCCTACAGTTATATACAGTGGTAATGTGGTGCCTGCAGTTATATAATAATGTGGTGCCTTCAGTTATATAGTAATGTGGTGCCTGCAGTTATATAGTAATGTGGTGCCTTCAGTTATATAGTAATGTGGTGCCTACAGTTATATACAGTAGTAATGTGGTGCCTACAGTTATATACAGTAGTAATGTGGTGCCTTCAGTGATATAGTAATGTGGTGCCTGCAGGTATATAGAGTAGTAATGTGGTGCCTACAGTTATATAGTAATGTGGTGCCTACAGTTATATAGTAATGTGGTGCCTACAGTTATATACAGTAGTAATGTGGTGCCTGCAGTTATATACAGTAGTAATGTGGTGCCTGCAGTTATATAGTAATGTGGTGCCTTCAGTTATATAGTAATGTGGTGCCTGCAGGTATATACAGTAGTAATGTGGTGCCTACAGTTATATAGTAATGTGGTGCCTACAGTTATATACAGTAGTAATGTGGTGCCTTCAGTTATATAGTAATGTGGTGCCTACAGTTATATACAGTAGTAATGTGGTGCCTACAGTTATAAACAGTAGTAATGTGGTGCCTACAGTTATATACAGTAGTAATGTGGTGCCTGCAGTTATATAGTAATGTGGTGCCTTCAGTTATATAGTAATGTGGTGCCTTCAGTTATATAGTAATGTGGTGCCTACAGTTATATACAGTAGTAATGTGGTGCTTTCATATATTTAGTAATGTGGTGCCTACAGTTATATACAGTAGTAATGTGGTGCCTACAGTTATATACAGTAGTAATGTGGTGCCTTCAGTTATATACAGTAGTAATGTGGTGCCTACAGTTATATACAGTAGTAATGTGGTGCATACAGTTATATACAGTAGTAATGTGATGCCTGCAGTTATATACAGTAGCAATGTGGTGCCTTCAGTTATATACAGTAGTAATGTGGTGCCTTCAGTTATATAGTAATGTGGTGCCTGCAGGTATATAGAGTAGTAATGTGGTGCCTACAGTTATATAGTAATGTGGTGCCTACAGTTATATACAGTAGTAATGTGGTTCCTTCAGATATATAGTAATGTGGTGCCTGCAGTTATATACAGTAGTAATGTGGTGCCTACAATTATATACAGTAGTAATGTGGTGCCTGCAGTTATATAGTAATGTGGTGCCTGCAGTTATATATTAATGTAGTGCCTACAGTTATATAGTAATGTGGTGCCTACAGTTATATACAGTAGTAATGTGGTGCCTGCCCTTCAGTTATATAATAATGTGGTGCCTTCAGTTATATACAGTAGTAATGTGGTGCCTTCAGTTATAGAGTAATGTGGTGCCTGCAGGTATATCGAGTAGTAATGTGGTGCCTACAGTTATATAGTAATGTGGTGCCTACAGTTATATACAGTAGTAATGTGGTTCCTTCAGATATATAGTAATGTGGTGCCTGCAGTTATATAGTAATGTGGTGCCTGCAGTTATATATTAATGTGGTGCCTACAGTTATATAGGAATGTGGTGCCTACAGTTATATACAGTAGTAATGTGGTGCCTACAGTTATATACAGTAGTAATGTGGTGCCTGCAGTTATATAGTAATGTGGTGCCTGCAGTTATATAGTAATGTGGTGCCTTCAGTTATATAGTAATGTGGTGCCTGCAGGTATATACAGTAGTAATGTGGTGCCTACAGTTATATAGTAATGTGGTGCCTACAGTTATATACAGTAGTAATGTGGTGCCCTCAGTTATATAGTAATGTGGTGCCTTCAGTTATATAGTAATGCGGTGCCTGCAGTTATATAGTAATGTGGTGCCTTCAGTTATATAGTAATGTGGTGCCTACAGTTATATACAGTAGTAATGTGGTGCCTACAGTTATAGTAGTAATGTGGTGCCTACATTTATATACAGTAGTAATGTGGTGCCTACAGTTTTATACATAGTAATGTGGTGCCTACAGTTATATACAGTAGTAATGTGGTGCCTGCAGTTATATACAGTAGTAATGTGGTGCCTTCAGTTATATAGTAATGTGGTGCCTTCAGTATATACAGTAGTAATGTGGTGCCAGTTATATAGTAATGTGGTGCCTACAGTTATATACAGTAGTAATGTGGTGCCTTCAGTTATATAGTAATGTGGTGCCTACAGTTATATACAGTAGTAATGTGGTGCCTTCAGTTATAAACAGTAGTAATGTGGTGCCTTCAGTTTATAGTAGTAATGTGGTGCCTGCAGTTATATAGTAATGTGGTGCCTTCAGTTATATAGTAATGTGGTGCCTATAGTTATATACAGTAGTAATGTGGTGCTTTCATATATTTAGTAATGTGGTGCCTACAGTTATATACAGTAGTAATGTGGTGCCTGCAGTTGTATAGTAATGTGGTGCCTTCAGTTATATAGTAATGTGGTGCCTGCAGGTATATATAGTAGTAATGTGGTTCCTACAGTTACATAGTAATGTGGTGCCTACAGTTATATACAGTAGTAATGTGGTGCCTTCAGTTATATAGTAATGTGGTGATTTCAGTTATATAGTAATGTGGTGCCTGCAGTTATATAGTAATGTGGTGCCTTCAGTTATATAGTAATGTGGTGCCTACAGTTATATACAGTAGTAATGTGGTGCCTGCAGTTATATAGTAATGTGGTGCCTGCAGTTATATACAGTAGTAATGTGGTGCCTTCAGTTATATAGTAATGTGGTGCCTGCAGTATATGGTGCCTTCAGTTATATACAGTAGTAATGTGGTGCCTACAGTTATATAGTAATGTGGTGCCTACAGTTATATACAGTAGTAATGTGGTGCCTTCAGTTATATAGTAATGTGGTGCCTGCAGTTATATAGTAATGTGGTGCCTTCAGTTATTTAGTAATGTGGTGCCTATAGTTATATACAGTAGTAATGTGGTGCTTTCATATATTTAGTAATGTGGTGCCTACAGTTATATACAGTAGTAATGTGGTGCCTGCAGTTATATAGTAATGTGGTGCCTTCAGTTATATAGTAATGTGGTGCCTGCAGGTATATATAGTAGTAATGTGGTGCCTTCAGTTATATAGTAATGTGGTGCCTGCAGGTATATACAGTAGTAATGTGGTTCCTTCAGATATATAGTAATGTGGTGCCTGCAGTTATATAGTAATGTGGTGCCTGCAGTTATATATTAATGTGGTGCCTACAGTTATATAGGAATGTGGTGCCTACAGTTATATACAGTAGTAATGTGGTGCCTACAGTTATATACAGTAGTAATGTGGTGCCCTCAGTTATATAGTAATGTGGTGCCTTCAGTTATATAGTAATGCGGTGCCTGCAGTTATATAGTAATCTGGTGCCTTCAGTTATATAGTAATGTGGTGCCTACAGTTATATACAGTAGTAATGTGGTGCCTTCAGTTATATAGTAATGTGGTGCCTACATTTATATACAGTAGTAATGTGGTGCCTACAGTTATATACAGTAGTAATGTGGTGCCTGCAGTTATATAGTAATGTGGTGCCTTCAGTTATATAGTAATGTGGTGCCTGCAGATATATATATAGTAGTAATGTGGTGCCTACAGTTTATATATAGTAATGTGGTGCCTACAGTTATATACAGTAGTAATGTGGTGCCTTCAGTTATATAGTAATGTGGTGCCTGCAGTTATATAGTAATGTGGTGCCTTCAGTTATATATTAATGTGGTGCCTACAGTTATATACAGTAGTAATGTGGTACCTTCAGTTATATAGTAATGTGGTGCCTACAGTTATATGCAGTAGTAATGTGGTGCCTTCAGTTATATAGTAATGTGGTGCCTACAGTTATATAGTAATGTGGTGCTTACAGTTATATACAGTAGTAATGTGGTGCCTTCAGTTATATAGTAATGTGGTGCCTTCAGTTATATAGTAATGTGGTGCCTTCAGTTATATAGTAATGTGGTGCCTACAGTTATATACAGTAGTAATGTGGTGCTTTCATATATTTAGTAATGTGGTGCCTACAGTTATATACAGTAGTAATGTGGTGCCTGCAGTTATATAGTAATGTGGTGCCTTCAGTTATATAGTAATGTGGTGCCTGCAGGTATATATAGCCTAGTAATGTGGTGCCTTCAGTTATATAGTAGTAATGTGGTGCCTGCAGTATATACAGTAGTAATGTGGTGCCTGCAGTTATATAGTAATGTGGCACCTGCAGTTATATAGTAATGTGGTGCCTTCAGTTATATAGTAATGTGTTGCTTACAGTTATATACAGTAGTAATGTGGTGCCTGCAGTTATATAGTAATGTGGCACCTGCAGTTATATAGTAATGTGGTGCCTTCAGTTATATAGTAATGTGGTGCCTGCAGGTATATACAGTAGTAATGTGGTGCCTACAGTTATATAGTAATGTGGTGCCTACAGTTATATACAGTAGTAATGTGGTGCCTTCAGTTATATAGTAATGTGGTGCCTTCAGTTATATAGTAATGTGGTGCCTGCAGTTATATAGTAATGTGGTGCCTTCAGTTATTTAGTAATGTGGTGCCTATAGTTATATACAGTAGTAATGTGGTGCTTTCATATATTTAGTAATGTGGTGCCTACAGTTATATACAGTAGTAATGTGGTGCCTGCAGTTATATAGTAATGTGGTGCCTACAGTTATATAGTAATGTGGTGCCTGCAGTTATATAGTAGTAATGTGGTGCCTTCAGTTATATAGTAATGTGGTGCCTGCAGTTTATATACAGTAGTAATGTGGTGCCTTCAGATATATAGTAATGTGGTGCCTGCAGTTATATACAGTAATAATATGGTGCCTGCAGTTATATACAGTAGTAATGTGGTGCCTGCAGTAATATACAGTAGTAATGTGGTGCCTTCAGTTATATAGTAATGTGGTGCCTGCAGTTATATAGTAATGTGGTGCCTACAGTTATATACAGTAGTAAGGTGGTGCCTTCAGTTATATAGTATTGTGGTGCCTTCAGTTTTATACAGTAGTAATTTGGTGCCTACAGTTATATACAGTAGTAATGTGGTGCCTGCAGTTATATAGTAATGTGGTACCTACAGTTATATACAGTAGTAATGTGGTGCCTGCAGTAATATACAGTAGTAATGTGGTGCCTGCAGTTATATACAGTAATAATATGGTGCCTGCAGTTATATACAGTAGTAATGTGGTGCCTGCAGTTATATACAGTAGTAATGTGGTGCCTGCATTTATATACAGTAATAATATGGTGCCTTCATTTATAAACAGTAATAATATGGTGCCTGCATGTATATACAGTAATAATATGGTGCCTGCATTTATATACAGTAGTAATATGGTGCCTGCATTTATATACAGTAGTAATGTGGTGCTTGCATTTATATACAGTAATAATATGGTGCCTTCATTTATAAACAGTAATAATATGGTGCCTGCATTTATATACAGTAATAATATGGTGCCTGCATTTATATACAGTAGTAATATGGTGCCTGCAGTAATGTAAAGTAGTAATGTGGTGCCTGCAGTTATATACAGTAATAATATGGTGCCTGCATGTATATAGTAATGTAGTCAGATTCTGTACAGGAACGGCCTGCTAAATATATACATAAAGGTGGGCATAAAGGTGAACAGGTAGGTTAATTGGTGCTGAGAACGTAAACATCCTGAGCGTCACTATTACTGGCAACAAGCGGTATTCTGTACAGTGTGTCACAGTGTATAGAGAGGAATGACATTGCAGCATGGTTGACAGGTACAGAGGGATTAGATATAGTGTCCCGCAAACAAATAGGGACTAACTCAATACCACACACGGTCTATCAGTCATTCACACACACACACACACACACACGAGGGGGCACAACATACGTGAAGATGGCTGGTTCTACAATCTAGAACAATAGTACTTTTGCTTAATTCTATGTAGAAAAAAAGTATAAGTATACCTCTTGAGCTGTCTTTATCCTCCTGTTTGGTGTTTCTCAATAAAACACATTCATTAAATGCTTCTCTGCATCTCTGCTAAATTCTGGGTAAATGATTGAAAGGAATTTGAGTCTTATTCAATCCATTTAGTTATTGCTTGCTTTTCTAAAGTCTAAACCAACTTTTCCAGCAGGCATGCCAGCTCAGATAGTTAGACTGTGTAGGCTACTTGTTTGATAGGTAGTTATGAGTTTGGGATCTTGAGAACCTATCTGTGCTAGCTAAAGCCAACTTCATAAAGTTCATCAAAAGTTAAACGGTTCATTGCGGGAATAAAGTATATATAGTTAACACATAGAGTATTTAAAACATAAAGTATATAAGACGTATAGAGTTTTTACAGCATTAAGTATATATAACATACAGAGTATTTAAATAATAAATTATATAAGCAACATATAGAGTACTTAATGCATAAATGATTTATAACATATAGAGTATTTAAAGCATAAAGTATATATATATAACATATAGAGTATTTAAATAATATATTATATTATATAACACATAGAGTATTTAAAGCATACATTATTTATAACATATAGAGTATTTGAAGCATAAAGTATATATATATGTATATATACATGTATATATATATATATATATATATATATAACATATAGAGTATTTAAATAATACATTATATATATAACATATAGAGTATTTAAATAATACATTATATATATAACATATAGAGTATTTAAATTATAAAGTATATGTAACATATAGAGTATTTAAATCATAAAGTGTATATATATATATATAACATATAGAGTATTTAAATTATAAAGTATATATAACATATAGAGTATTTAAATTATAAAGTATATATAACATATAGAGTATTTAAATCATAAAGTGTAATAATATATAACATATAGAGTATTTAAATTATAAAGTATATATAACATATCGAGTATTTAAATCATAAAGTGTATATATATATATATAACATATAGAGTATTTAAATGATAAAGTATATATAACATATAGAGTATTTAAATTATAAAGTATATATAACATATAGAGTATTTAAATCATAAAGTGTATATATATATATAACATATAGAGTATTTAAATTATAAAGTATATATAACATATAGAGTATTTAAATCATAAAGTGTATATATATATATATATATAACATATAGAGTATTTAAATTATAAAGTATATATAACATATAGAGTATTTAAATTATAAAGTATATATAACATGTAGAGTATTTAAATCATAAAGTATATATATAACATATAGAGTATTTAAATTATAAAGTATATATTACCTATAGAGTATTTAAAGATACATACAAATGTCGTGACGTAGCCTACTCAAATATTTTAAGTAAAATTACTTTCTTTAGAATATTTGTAGTACTGTTCTGAAATAGACAAATCGTTGCTGTGTTTGAAGCATAGTAAATAACCAAGTATCTACGAGGTGACATTTTGTGCACTAGCAGATAAGTGATTATTTCACACTATACAAATGATATCAACAGATACCAGAGTGGCACAGCGGTCTACGGCACTGCATCTCAGTGTTAGAGGCGTCACTACAGACCCTGGTTTGATTCCAGGCTGTATCAAAACCGTC